>NW_016804449.1:8272-12320 GCF_001698545.2 Rhinopithecus bieti | reverse complement strand
TGAAAGCTTAAGAAGGTTCCCCTTAATGATTTCCCCTTAATGAGTTCCGGGTTTTAC
Source organism: Rhinopithecus bieti (assembly GCF_001698545.2). Taxonomy (NCBI): domain Eukaryota; kingdom Metazoa; phylum Chordata; class Mammalia; order Primates; family Cercopithecidae; genus Rhinopithecus; species Rhinopithecus bieti. The sequence continues at coordinate 12,263 of NW_016804449.1, read as the reverse complement.
CCACTCCTAGGGGTTTCCCCTTCTTGTTCCCCACTACTCACCCTGTGCACCCTGCTCGCTGCACCACTTCTTGGGGTCCGTGTCGGGGGTGGTGGAGAATGAACAGACACAAGAGACAAAGACAAACAGAGAACATGGCGGCCGCGCTTAGAGCCTCCGCCTCACTTTATTTATACTCCATGAATTCCACGTCAGCAAAATAACACAATGCAAAACAAACTTTCTGCACCCAGATATAACCTTCTGCTTAGTTCTTTGTCTCTAAGTTCTTTCTTATTTTGTCTGCCTTCTTGGCGCCTACTAGAGTTCATTAAAAGTTCAACTAGAGATAGTATCCTTGACTACTGGAGTTCATTGAAAGTGCAACTAGCTAGAGATACTGTCCTTGAGCCTTATCTATTCTCAGCATATTATTTTCAATGGCCCCTGCACTCTTCTTTTTCCTTCCCTTTCTGAATTGTTCAGCCCTGAAGCCCACTAGGTGGGACAGAGCAATGAAGGTATCTGCTTTGAAAGTGAAAAGGGCCAGAATGGCTCTGGGAGGACAGTCAGAGGCTGAACAGGGTAAAGAGGATGATACAAGAGATGACGCTGGGTTTTGTAGCTGAGTGGCTGAAGGGGGCATCTGTGTCACTGAAGGAGTGGCAGAGGTGTCATGGAATGGGACCTTGGTTACACACAGGGAGAATTAATCAAGCAAATTCAGAATAATAGGAGTCAACAGGCAGATGTGATTTATGACAAGGTAAGACTGCAGAAAAATGGGAAAGGATAGGCTTTTAAATAAATGATGCAGGGTCCTTTGGATAGCCACATGGATTAGTACGTAACACTAGGAACCACTGGCATAAGCAAAAACATATATAAATCTCACAAATATAAGGTTGAGTCAAAGAAGCCAGATGAAGAGACAGATGAAGAGGGTTCATGTGATACTATTTCATTTCTACTATGTTCATAATCAGACAAAGTAATTAACAGTGTTAAAAATCAGAACAGTGTTTACCTTGTGGGGAAGAAAAATGAAGTGGTGATTGGGGAATAGCACATGAGAGTTTCTGAAGGGCTGATAATGTTCTATTTCTTGATTTGCATATGGGTGTGTTCACTTTGTGATAATTCATTGCATTGTGTCTAATGATTTCTGCATTTTCTACTAATATGTTGTACTTCAACTAAGAAAATTAGAAAACTAATACTGATACTAATAGGAATAGATTAACATAAACAAAAGTAGACTAAAAATTGAGGTAACAGTCTAATTCCAATTCTAGTCATCTTAGTTTGATAATAAATTCTTATATTGATCACTATTTTCTTTTGTGGAACAAATGTTTATTATCTACTAGATGCCAGGTACACATAGTGGTTAAACATAGAGGCCAAGTCCCTGGCTCTGAAAGTTTACCTCATATTGCCTTCTTATGATGCATTTACGTGCTCACAGTTGACCCTTGAACATCATGGGACTTAACCGTGCTGCAAATTTCTTATGTCTCCACCACACTGAGAAAGCAAGACCGAACCCTCCTCTTCCTTCTCCTTAGCCTACTCAACATGAAGACAAGAAGGAAGAAGTCTATGATGATTTACTTCCACTTAATAAATAGTAAATGTGTTTTCTTTTCCTTCTGATTTTGTGAATATTTTCTTTTATCTAGCTTACTTTACCTAAGAATACAGTCTGTAATACATATACAAAAGATGTGTTGATTTGTCATCGGAAATGCTTCTGGTCAATAGTAGGTTATTAGTACTTAAATTTTTCAGGAGTTAAAAGTTCTATGCAGATTTTAGACTGAGCAGAGATCAAGGGTCAACTACATTATTTCTTTTTTTTTTTTTTTTTTTTTTTTTTGAGACGGAGTCTCGCTCTGTCGCCCAGGCTGGAGTGCAGTGGCCGTATCTCAGCTCACTGCAAGCTCCGCCTCCCGGGTTTACGCCATTCTCCTGCCTCAGCCTCCCGAGTAGCTGGAACTACAGGCGCCCGCCTCGTCGCCCAGCTAGTTTTTTGTATTTTAAGTAGAGACAGGGTTTCACCGTATTAGCCAGGATGGTCTCGATCTCCTGACCTCGTGATCCACCCGTCTCGGCCTCCCAAAGTGCTGGGATTACAGGCTTGAGCCACCGCGCCCAGCCGTGTCAACTACATTAAATAAATATCTATTAAGCACCTACAATGTGTTAAACTGGGAAAACCTTCTATCTTTAAAAAAAAAACAAATTTGTATTTATTTACATAATGAATTTACTCTGGAACATTTCTCATCCTAATTAGCAGCCAAAATGTAGAACTAGAAAAATGTAGAAGTTATAACTAATAAAAGTTATTTTCCTATAACTTTTATTTACTGTGAAAGAATTTGCAGAAAAAGTTTTATCAGTGATACACTTAATAACAAAGTAATACTAATTGAAAATATAATGAGGAAAGGAAAGAAATAGAGTTAAAGTGTTTGAATACAGTTTTGTTAAATTAATTGCATATAATGACAGTAAGCAGGCTAGCCAAATGGGGGAAAACACTTTTATAGGAATGACATTTAAAAAACAGTTAAATATGATTTCTAAGTAGCATAAAGTCTATCAAAATCTTTGTTTTAAATTTCTTGAGAACACTTTTTTTTTTGGTAAATAAAACATTTTCACTCCCACTCCCAACCACGTGCTCAAGTGAAGTGCCTATATACCACCATCTTTCGTTTATACATAGCAATAACACCAAAAAGTAACTGAATTTTCTTAGTGTTTAAAAACTGTTAGATGATTTGTATCAATCTCATCAACACCATCCAAAAGCTATAACAAGTCACAATGTCGTCCTGAGTTCAATGCTTCATTGGATAGTTATGAGCCCTGGCTACACACTTTTTGAAAAATATGGAATTCTGGCCCATTCTTGATGATTTTGATTTAGTATAACTGCACTGGAATGCAAGTACCATCAACATTAATTTAAATCTGTCAATTACCAAGAATTCTAAATAACAGAACCCAAATTTGTAAGTTTTTTATTGTTATCTGCATTTTTTTTTAGAGCCTTGCTCTATCACCCAGGCTTGAGTGCAGTGGCATGATCGTAGCTTACTGCAGCCCTGAGCTCCTAGGCCAAGCAATCCCCCCACCTCATCCTACCGAGTAGTTGGGACTACAGGTGTGCACCACCACGTCCACCTAAATTTTTATTTTTTATAGAGGCAGGGTCTCACCCTGTTGTCCAGGCTGGTCTTGAACTCCTGACCTCAAACAATCCTCCTGTCTTAGGGTCCCAAAATGTTGGAATTACAGATGTGAGCCTCTGTGCTTGGCCTGCATTGCTATTTTCTTTTTCTAAATTTTCTTCAGTATTTCAGCAAATAGCAGGCACACAGAAAATGGTTACTCAAAGTTTTAAATTGAATGATTGTAAAAGATTACTGAAAACATAGCGGAAAATAAATTTTAAAACCAGAAATAGTGAGAACACATTCATAAATATTACTTAAATAGCAAAACAATTTAAACAGTAAATAATGAAGTGGAAATAATTTCACACAGTCTGAAAAGGAAATGTGGTACTTCATACATTTAATATACCCTCACCGTACAGAATGTTCTTTCCCTATTACAAAATGAGTATATGTATTAAGCACTAAAATTTTGGAATAATAAAAGACTATATTCATATTTGGTAACTTATTTATTTAATCAGAAGAGGTTTCCAACATAAATAAATAGATTGAACTTACTTTGTATGAAAATTGCATTATCTAAAACTTCACAGAGAAAATAGGAAAACTCCACATTTAGTGTTCAGGTCTGCTAAGTCATATTTTTAAATCTAAGTATAGGCATGAAAATGATTTCATTGTCATGGTAGTAATAGCTGAACTGGTCAATAAGCAATAAGTAAGTCTTGTTTAAGAAGTGGTTGTTTCTGGTAACCACTATAACCCCACGTTTTTGGAGTTACACGTTGGCAGTGATATTGGCCATATAATTCCCTATGGTA
>NW_016804449.1:0-8230 GCF_001698545.2 Rhinopithecus bieti | reverse complement strand
TTCAGCAAATAGCAGGCACACAGAAAATGGTTACTCAAAGTTTTAAATTGAATGATTGTAAAAGATTACTGAAAACATAGCGGAAAATAAATTTTTAAAACCAAAAATAGTGAGAACACATTCATAAATATTACTTAAATAGCAAAACAATTTAAACAGTAAATAATGAAATGGAAATAATTTCACACCGTCTGAAAAGGAAATGTGGTACTTCATACATTTAATATACCCTCACCATACAGAATGTTCTTTCCCTATTACATAGCTAGTATATGTATTAAGCATTAAAATTTTGGAATAATAAAAGACTATATTCATATTTGGTAACTTATTTATTTAATCAGAAGAGGTTTCCAACATAAATAAATAGATTGAACTTACTTTGTATGAAAATTGCATTATCTAAAACTTCACAGAGAAAATAGGAAAACTCCACATTTAGTGTTCAGGTCTGCTAAGTCATATTTTAAATCTAAGTATAGGCATGAAAATGATTTCATTGTCATGGTAGTAATAGCTGAACTGGTCAATAAGCAATAAGTAAGTCTTGTTTAAGAAGTGGTTGTTTCTGGTAACCACTATAACCCCACGTTTTTGGAGTTACACGTTGGCAGTGATATTGGCCATATAATTCCCTATGGTACTGATGGCAGATACAGAATTTAGTATAAGAATGATGGTAGTAGGTGTTAGGATTTAATTTGTAGGTATACTAACCACAGTTGCCCTAGAATAGGTCATTAGAAAGTTGCCATTTTTGTCAAGTGAGAGCAGTAATCAGACTTAGTCAATTCACTAGAAATGATGAAAGCTTTGCATTTATGAATAAGTGGTGAATGGCTTTGAATAACATGAAATAGAAATTGTAATGCTTGTAGATTCCAGTGATAGGCTATTAAAAGGTTCAGTAAAGTTTTGTCTGTTGTAGGAGTACGTAGAGTAGAAATGTGGTGGTCTCTATTGTGAAATTTCAGTAGATGTTATGGGAGTAGCACCTTTTGTTGATGTAGCATGGTTGTTGTGGCTATGAATGGACTCATTTGAAGGGCCAGTGGAAGAGCTGGCAGTATTGTGATAGCAGATTATGTAGAAACTATAACTGCAATTTCATTTTCTATTAACAGGTAATGATGCTCATGGAGATTGTAAATTGAGCTGACATTTCTAGAGAGTTGTGATTGAAGAGTCAGTTGAGTTAGTAGCGTATGTGTTGGCTTTCATTAATTGAGTTGGTGGCAGTGAAGGTTAAAGATGTTGTTTTAGTTGTATCAGAAAACAGAAGAGACTCAGTAACTGAGTTGGAGGTAGCTATTGTGAGGGTTGTAAATTCAATTAAAGTGCAGGTAGTAGTGTCTGATGATTTTGTTAAAGTAATAATCATCTGTAGGTTCATTTGATATGAGAGTAATTCAGGGTTGAGTTAAAAGTTGTTGGATGATTTATGTAGTTGTAGCTTCAACTGAAGTGGGAGTTTTGGCCACTGTGGATACCAATGAGTGAGACTGTTATTGTAATCTTATGATACTAGATTTAGTAAAAGTTACAATGGTCATAGACTTAGCTAATATGAACCTGGTTGTCATGGCTGTGGCCTCAGTTGAAAAGATAATTGTGATTGTGGTAATACATTCAGTTGAAGGAACAAAGTTTGGAGTTACAATGATAAGTTTGGATTAAGAGATGCTGCTCACAATTATGCTGACACGTTCAGATGAGGTGCTACCAGTAGATGTAGTTATACTAACTTCAGTTAAAGTAGCAGCTGCTGTTGTGGTTATTAGTTTATTTAAAATGGTAGCAGGCCAGTTGCGGTGGCTCATGCCTGTAATCCCAGCACTTTGGGAGGCCGAGGCAGGTGGATCATGAGGTCAGGAGATCGAGACCATCCTGGCTAACATGGTGAAACTCCATCTCTACTAAAAATACAAAAAATTAGCCAGGCATGGTGGTACAGGCCTGTGGTTCCAGCTACTTGGGAGGCTGAAGCAGGAGAATCGCTTGAACCTGGGAGGCAGAGGTGGCACCACTGCACTCCAACCTGGGTGACAGAGTAAGACTCTGTCTCAAAAAAAAAAAAAATGGTAGCAATACCATTAGTGTCTACAGACTCATTAGATGAGGTGCATGTTGCTGTTCTGTTAAATTCAGCTGAAGTGCTATATATGGTTGCGTGATTTGTGGTTAAATTGAAGGAATGGCTGCTGTTGTGATAACTGGTTCTTTTGAAGCAATAGTCCTGACTCTTATACTTACAGGCTAGTAGAGATGCTGCCTATGATTGTTATGATAATGACCATCGTCAAAATGTGCAAAATGTGGCTATTTCTATTTTCAAGGTTTAGTTCAGTCAAAGTGATGGATGCTGTTGGAGTAGTGGGTTCAGTAGAAGTAGTAATGGGGACTTTTGTGGTTGTAGCCTGAGTGGGAGTGCCTGTGGTTGTTGTGGTAGTCAGTTCAGGTGAACCGGTAGGTGCAGTTGTGGTTGAAGATTCAGTAGAAGCAGAAGTTGGGATCATTGTGATTGATGGCTCAGTGGAAGTCCCTACAGTTGTTGTACTAGTCTGTTCAGTGGGCATCATGGCTGCTATTGTGGTTGCAGACTCTGTGAGGGCAATCACAGTGGCAATTTTGGTTGTACCCACCACGGAAGTACCAACAGTCATTGTGGCAGTCTGTTTAGTTTCAGGGCTAGCTGCTATTGTGGTTGTGGGTACAGAAGAAGGGAGAGTGGTGGCTGTTGCAGTTGTAGCCACAGTGGAAGGACCTGATGTTATTTTGGCAGTTGTTTCAATGGAGGTGCTGGCTGCTATTGGTGTTGTCGATCAAGTAGAGGAGGTAGTAGTGCTCACCACGGTGGTAGCCTCAGTAAAAGTGCTGGCAATTAGGTGGTTGGTTGGATTGAAGTGGTGACTTCTGAGGAAGAAGTGGTGGTGGCCAATGTGGTTGAAGACTCAGAAGAAACTGCTGCACTTGTGGTAAACCATTCAGTTTCAATGCTGGCTGTTGAACTGCCAGGATCAGTAGAGGTGGCAGTGGTGGTAATTATGGTAGCAGTATCAGTGGAAGTGCCTGCAGTTGTTGCGGCAGAGTGTTCAGTTTCAGTGCTGGCTGTTGTTGTGGTTTTAGGTTCAGTAGAGATGGCAGTGGTGGCTGTGGTGGTTGAAGCTTCAGTGGAAGTGCCTACAGTTGTTGTGGCAGATTGTTCAGTTGCAGTTGCTGACTGTTGTTGTCGTTGTGGGTTCAGTAAAGGTGGTAGTGGTGGCTGTTGTGGTTGTAGCCTCAGAGAAAGTGCCTGCAATTGTTATGGCAGACTATTCAGTTGCAGTGCTGGCTGTGTTGTAGTGCTTGGTTCAGTAGAGGTGGTAGTGGTGGCTGTGGTCATTGTAGTCTCAGTGGAAGGGTCAGCAGTTGTTGTGGCAGACTGTTCAGTTGCAGTGCCAGGTGTTGCTCTACTACTGGACTCGGAAGAGGTGGCAGTGGTGGCTATTGTAGTAGAAGTGTCAGTGGAAGTGCCTGCAGTTCTGGTGGCAGAGTGTTCAGTTGAAGTGCTGGCTGTTGTGGTTGTGGGTTAAGTAGAGGTGGCAGTGGTGGCCACTGTAGTTGTAGTCTCAGTGGAAGTGTCTGAAGTTGTGGTGGCAGACTGTTCAGTTACAATGCTGGCTGCTCTTGTGGTTATGAGTTCAGTAGAGGTGGTCGTGGTGACTGTAGTGGTTACAGCCTCAGTGGAAGTGCCTGCAGTTGTGGTGGGACACAGTTCAGTTGCAATACTGGAGGTTGTAGTGCGGGTTCAGTAGATGTGGCAGTGGTGTCTGTTGTGGTTGTAACTGCAGTGGGAGTACCTCCAGTTGTTGTGGCAGTGTTGTCTGTTGTGGTTGTAACTCCAGTGGAAGTACCTTCAGTTGTTGTGGCAGACTGTTCAGTTGCAGTGCTGGCTGTTGTTGTGGTTGTGGGTTCAGTAGAGGTGCTTGTGGTTGCTGTTGTAGTTATACCCTCAGTGGAAGTGCCAGCAGTTGTGGTGGCAGACTGTTCAGTTACAGTGCTGGCTGTTGTTGTGGCTACAGGTTCAGTAGAGGTGGCAGTGGTGACTGTTGTGGTTATAGTCTCAGTGGCTGTGGCTGCAGTAGTGGTGGCAGACTGTTCAGTTACAGTGCTTGCTGTGGTTGATGTTGTGGGTTCAGTAGAAGTGGTATTGGTGACTGTTGTGCATGTAGCCTCAGTGGATGTGCCTGCAGTTGTAGTAGCAGACTATTCAGTTGCAGTGCTGGCTATTGTTGTGGTTGTGGGTTCAGTGGAGGTGGAATTGGTTGGTGTTGTGGTTGTAGCCTCAGTGGAAGTGCCTGCAGTTGTGGTGGCAGACTGTTCAGTTGCAGTGCTGGCTGTTGTAGTGATGGGTTCAGTAGATATGGCCGTGGTGTCTGTTGTGGTTGTAACTCCAGTGGAAGTACCTCCAGTTGTGGCAGACTGTTCAGTTGTAGTGCTGACTGGTTTTGTAGTTGTGGGTTCATTAGAGGTGGTAGTGGTTGCTGTTGTGGTTGTAGCCAAAGTGGAAGTGCCTGCAGTTGTGGTGGCAGACTGTTCAGTTGCAGTGCTTGTGGTGGTTGTCACTGTGGGTTTGCTAGAAGTGGCAGTGGTGTCTGCTGTGGATGTATTCTCAGTGGAAGTGCCTGCAGTTGTGGTAGCAGACAGCTCAGTTACAGTGCTGGCTGTTGTGGTGGTGGGATCAGTAGAGGTGGTAGTGTTGGCTGTTGCTGTTGTAGTCTAAATGGAAGCAAGTTTACACAGAAATGGTGTAACTCTGTGAGATGAAGTCACACATCACAAAGCAGTTTCTCAGAAAGTTTCTTTCTAGTTTTTATCTGAGGATATTTCCTTTTTCACTATTTCCGTTGTCAGTGTAGGCTTCAATGAGGTCTAAAATATCCCATCTCCGATTCCCCAAAAATAGTGCTAACAAACTGCTCCGTGATAGGAAAGTGCATCTCTGGGATGTGAATTCACACATCACAAAGCAGTTCCTCAGTAGTCTTCCTTTTGGTTTTTATCTGACGATATTTCCTTTCCCCTAAGGCTTCAATGCACTCCCAAACATCCTAATACAGTTTCCACGAAAGCAGTGTTAGCAGACTGCTGTATGAAAAGAACGGTGTAGCTCTGTGAGATGAAGTCACACATCACAAAGTAGTTTCTCAGAAAGCTTCTTTCTAGTTTTATCTGAGGATATTTCCTTTTCACTATAGGCCTCAAAGTGCTGCCAAATATCCCCTGGCAGAGACCACGAAAACTGTGTTAACAAACTACTCAATGAAAAGAACAGTTTAACTCTGTGAGATGCACTCGCATAACACAACGCAGTTTCGCAGGTAGCTTCTTTCTAGTTTTTATCAGAGAATATTTTCTTTCCCATTCTAGGCCTCATAATATTGACAAATGTGGCTTTGCAGATTACAGGAAAACAGTGTCAGCAAACTACTCCATGAAAAGAAAGGTGTAACTCTCTGAGATGAATTCACACAGCACAAAGAACTTTCTCAGAAGGCGTCTATCCAGTTTTTATCTGAGAATATTTCCTGTGTCACCAGAGGCTTCACTGAGCTAAGAAACATTCCATTGCAGATTCCACAAAAACAGTGTTAGCAAACAGCTTCATGCAGGCAAAGGTGTAGCTCTGTTAGATGAATTCACACATCACAAAGAACTTTCTCAGAAAGCTTCTTTCTAGTTTTTATCTGAGGATATTTCCTTTTTCATGATAAGGCTCAAAGGTCTTCCAAGTATTCCCTGGTATATTGCACGAAAACAGTGTCAGCAAACTGCTCCATGAAACGCAGAGTGTAACAGTGTGAGATGGATTCGCACATTGCAATGCGGTTTCTCAGATAGCTTCTTTCAAGTGTTTATCTGAGTATTTGTATTTTTCACCGTAGGCCTCAACGAGCTCCAATATATCCCATTGGAGTTTTCACGAAAAGAGTGTTAGCAGACAGCTTCATGAAGAGAAATCTGCAACTCTGTGTCATGAATTCACGCATCACAAAGAAGTTTCTCTGAAAGCTTCTTTATGGTTTTTATCTGAGGATATTTCCTTTTTCACTACAGGCCTCAAAGGGCTGCCAAATATCCCCTGGCAGAGTCCACGAAAGCGGTGTTAACAAACTGCTTAATGAAAAGAGCAGTTTAACTCTGTGAGATGAGCTCTCATAACACAAGGCAGTTTCTCAGTTTCTCAGATAGTTTCTTTCTAGTTTCTATGAGAGGATATTTCCTTTTTTGTTCTAGGCCTCATAGTGCTGACAAATATCCCTTTGCAGATTACAGGAAAACAATCACAGATTGTTTTCTTGGATTCTGCAATGTGATATTATGGATCACATTGAAGCATACAGTGACAAAAGAATTATCCTTATATAAAAACTAGAAGGAAGGATTCTGACAAACTGCTTTGTGATATGTTAATTCATCTCACAGCGTTGCATAATTCTATTCATGAATCAGTCTGTTAGCACTGATTTTGGGGAATTTAGGAAAGGATAGTTTTTATCCATTTGAAGCGTATGGTGACAAAGGAAGTATCCTCAGATAAAAACGAGAAAGAATCTTTCTGAGAAAGTTCTTTGTGATGTCTGAATTCATCTCATAGTGTTACACCTTTCTTTTTGTGGAGCAGTTTGCTAACACTATTTTCATGGAATTTGCAACGGGATATTTGGGCGCACATTGCTTCCTATATTGAAAAAAGAATTATCCTCAGATAAAAACTAGAAAGAAGTTTTCTGAGAAATTTCTTTGTGATGTGTGAATTCATCTCACAGAATTACACTGTTCTCTTCATTGAGCAGTTTGCTAATACTGTGTTCCTGGAATCTGCAATGGGATATTTCATAGCACATTGAAGCTTATGGTGACAAAGGAAATACATCAGACAAAAACTGGAAAGAAGCTTTCTGAGAAACTGCTTTGTGATTCAGGAATTCACCTCACAGAGTTACACGATTCTTTTCAAAGAGCAGTTTGGTAGCACTGTTTTGGGGAATCTGAGAAGGAATATTTTGGGTCGCATTGAGACCTGTGGTGACAAAGGAAATATACTCTGATAAAAATTATGAAGAAGTTTTCTGAGAAGTTACTTTGTGATGTGGGAATTCATCTCACAGTGTTGTGCCTTTCTTTCCATGGAACAGTTTGTGAACACTCTTTTCGTGGAATCTGCAAAGGGATATTTGCGAGCACATTGAGGCCTATGGTGAATAAGGAAATATTCTTAGAAAAACACTGGAAAGAACCTTCCTGAGAAACTGCTTTGTAATATGTGAATTCATCTCACGGAGTTATAATGTTCTTTTCATTTAGCAGTCTGTTAAAACTGTTTTCTTGGAATCTGCAATGAAATATTTCACAGCAAATTGAAGCTTAACGTGACTAAGGAAATATCTTCATATAAAAACTAGAAAGAAGTTTTCTGAGAAACCGCTTGGTGATGTGTTAATTCATCTCACAGAGTTACATGATTCTTTTAATGGATCAGATTTGTAGCAATGTTTTAGGGTAAACTGAGAAGCTATGTTTTGTATCACATTGAAGCGTATGTTGACAAAGGAAATACACTCAGACAAAAACCAGAAAGAGGCATTCTGAGAAAGTTTTTTGTGATGTGTGAATTCATCTCACAGAGTTACACTGTTCTTTTCATTGAGCAGTTTGCTAAAACTGTTTTCGTGGAATCTGCAATGATATATTTGGGAGCACATTGAAGCCAATGGTGACAAAGAAAGTATAATCAGATAGACAGCAAAAGAAGGTTTCTGATAAACTGCTTTGTGGCATGTGAACTCATCTCACAGACTTACACTGAATTTTCATTGAGCAGTTATCTCACACCGTTTTCTTGGAATCTGCAATGGGATATGTCAGAGTGCATAGAAGCTTATGGTGACAAAAGAAATATCCCCAGGAAGAAGCTAGAAAGAAGCTTTTTGAGAAACTGCTTTGGGTTGTGTGAATCCATCTCACAGAGTTACACGATACTTTTGATGCAGCAGTTTGGTCGCACTGTTTTGAGGAATTGGAGAAGGGATATTTTGGATTGCCTTAAAGGCTATGGTGTCAAATGAAATATCCTCAGATTAAAACTAGAAAGAAACTTTCTGAGAAACTTTTTGGTGATGTGTGAGTTCATCTCACAGAGTTACACATTTCTTTTCATGGAGCAGCTCGCTAACACTGTTTTCGTGTG
>NW_016804448.1:0-2525 GCF_001698545.2 Rhinopithecus bieti | reverse complement strand
AACAGCCCAGTAATTGAAAATACATTTGCTAATTCTGAAATTGTCTAAATATTCATGTAACGGGAGAAATAGTTTACATTTTTGGTTCAAAAGAATATTTTAAAGTTATCTTTATAATATATATCTTCCATGCTACAGGGAGCAACAGAGAGAGTCCTTGATCCCTGGGTTAACCTGGAAAGTCAGTGATTTTCAGAGGCAAGATTCCTATTTCTACTTTATGTTTTCCTTTCAGTGCCGATTTTGGAATTTGAACAAGAATCTCCACCTGAGACTGGCTCTGAGCCATAGCAGTGTCTGTTTAACACACCAGGTATTAGCACTACCTCCTGCACACTGCTAGGAGGAGCAGCCAGTGCTCTAAGGGCTGGAATTTCCCCCAGAGAAGTTTGCAGGGTGCCCAAGGAATGTAATCAAGATAAAACTCTGGGATGTGATGACCAAAGGAGAGGAACAAACTCTCGGGGAGCTGGCAGGAAAGTAATATAAGAGAGAAGAAGAAGAAAGGAGGAGGAGGAGGAGAAGTTTTTAGTAATAGTTTCAAAATCCAAAAATGCCTGCTCAGAGAAATGTATAAGAGGTCCGCATAATGTATTTCAGAAGGAGGCTTAAGAGACAAGACTGAGGGTACAAGATAGATTGAGGTTTCTGAAATGAGCAACATAATTTAGGGTATATAAGGCTTAAAAATGAACTTCGTGAATTTGCTTTTGGAAAGGAGAGGGAAGGAAATAAATTCTAACACTCTGAAAAAGGTTCATAAGCAATTTCATGCTACTTTCCAAGTTTTGTTATAAACAGAAGTACCCTTTAACTTTTTCACTTAGAACTGTATTTATTTTAGATAGTTTGGCTTTATGCTTCCCTTGTCTGTGAATTCCTCAAAAACAGAAATTATATTTTCATATTTGCCACCAGTGCCACTTGCAAGCTAAATAACAGGGGAGGTGTATACTAAATATTAGTGGATAGAATTATGTTCACAGAAACCATTTCACAGCCCCAGGGATTCATTTATGTAAATTTTCCTCAACATGTTCTTCAGAACACTAATCTCTCAAGATGCTTTGCAAAAAACTGCTATGTCTAGCGATTATAATTTTTAAATATACTGCAAAATGTATGCTCAACTTCGGGGTTTCCAATATTTGTTGACATGCTGAAAGTCCAGAGAAGTTTATCGTAACAAATCTGTTACCCTTGTGCATCTATGACTTGATGTATGTATCTGAACATAGAACATTAGTAACACTCACTAATTTCTTAGTGCTCTACTTTTTATTTACCACTAATATTAGCATCATTAATATGGCTCCGACAGGGATATAAATGAAGCAGTTATTTATATCCGACAGGGATATAAATGAAGCAGTTACTTGTAATTCTATATGTGTATATAAAATTATATAACTGATACACATATATGTATATACATATCAGTACATATGATACACATATATGTATATACATATCAGTACATATCAGTAATTAAAATTACTGATATGTACTGATATGTATATACATATATGTGTATCAGTTATACTGATATGTATATACATATATGTGTATCAGTTATATAATTTTATATACACATATAGAATTTATATGCAGAATTTTTTATATATTTTTAGAATCATTTTACATATATTATATATGTAGAATTCTATATACAATCATATATGTAAAACTAGGTATATATACACATATATACATACACTATATACATATACACACATATATACACATACACTGTGTGTATATATATATATATATGCATACTATTGTTAAAAGAAAAACCTTAGGCATATTAAATCTAACAGTTTAATTCAGCAAAGAATGAATTATGAATTGGGCAGTCCCCAAACCACAGGGGCTCAGAGAGTCTCTGGCACAGCCGGATAGTCAAATAAGATTTATGGACAGAGAAAGGAGAATGAGGTACAGAACACAGAAGTGAGGTACGGGAATAGCCAGATTGGTGATAGCAGGGTGTCTGCCTTATTTGAATATGATTTAAACAGTGGGCTCCCTTTGATTGGCCAAACTCGGGGATTGGCACAAAAACAAGTTCCAGTCTCTTTATATGTCCGATCAGGTTCCAGTTCACTATGCAGACAGAAACCTTTGGGATGAATTCAAAATACATCAGGAGGCTGTTTTAGGCTAAACTAAATTTAACTAATATGTGTACTCATTACTAATATTTCATTTCGTCTTCATTAGAAATCAATTTCAAATTAACTTATTATTAAAATATATTAAAGTGTCAAATCCTGAGTCAGAAAGATTGCTTGAGCCCAGGGAGTCAAGGCCTCAGTGAGCTATGATCACACCACTGCATTCCAGCCAGGGCAGCAGAGCAAGACCCCAGCTCTAAGAAACATAACAACTAACAAAGTGCTTAACCTTTTCTTGGTTTGAAATTGCACGTACATATGAGGAGGTCCAAACTCTTTAATAATTTCTCTTTAGTTAACAGGGTAACTCAATTCTTTTTGTTACTAGCGTTAAAATAAATATTTTTG
>NW_016804447.1:7059896-7066926 GCF_001698545.2 Rhinopithecus bieti | reverse complement strand
TGGCTGAATATTACATTCTGGGTTGAAAATTATTTTCTTTAAGAATGTTGAATATTGGCCCCCACTCTCTTCTGGCTTGCAGGGTTTCTGTAGACAGATCCACTGTTATTCTGATGGGTTTCCCTTTCTGGGTAACCCGACCTTTCTCTCTGGCTGCTCTTAACGTTTTTTCCTTCATTTCAACCTTGGTGAATCTGACAATTATGTATCTTTGACTTGCTCTTCTCGAGGAATATCTTTGTGGTGTTCTCTGTATTTCCTGAATTTGAATGTTGGCCTGTCTTGCTAGGTTGGGGAAGTTCTCCCGGATAATATCCTGAAGAGTGTTTTCCAACTTGATTCCATTCTCCTTGTCATTTTCAGGTACACCAATCAAATGTAGGTTTGGTCTTTTCATATAGTTCCATATTTCTTAGAGGTTTTGTTCATTCCTTTTCATTCTTTTTTCTCTAATCTTGTCTTCATGCTTTACTTCATCAAATTGATCTTCAATCCTTGATATCCTTTCTTCTGCTTGATCTATTCTACTATTGATACTTGTATATGCTTCACAAAGTTCTCATGCTGTGTTTTTCAGCTCCATTAGGTCATTTATGCTCTTCTGTAAACTGGTTATTCCAGTTAACAATTCCTCTAACCTTTTATCAAGGTTCTTAGCTTCCTTGCATTGGGTTAGAACATGTTCTTTTAGCTCAGACAAGTTTGTTTATACCCACCTTCTGAAGCCTATTTCTGTCAATTTGTGAAACTCCATCCAGTGAATTCTCCATCCGGTTTTGTTCCCTTGCTGGCAAGGAGTTGTGATCCTTTGGAGGAGAAGAGGCATTCTGGGTTTTGGAATTTTCAGCCTTTTGTGCTGGTTTTTCCTCATCTTCGTGGATTTATCTACCTTTATTCTTTGCTGCTGGTGACCTTAGGATGGAGTTTTTGCATGGTTATCTTTTTTGTTGATGTTGATGCTATTGCTTTCTATTTGTTGGTTTTCCTTCTAACAGTCAGCCCCTCTTCTGCAGGTCTGCTGGACTTTGCTGGGGGTCCACTCCAGACCCGGTTTGCCTGAGTGTCACCAGCGGAGGCTGCAGAGCAGCAAAGATTGCTGCTTGCTCTTTCCTCTGGAAACTTCATCCCAGAGGGGCACCCACCAGATGCCAGGTGGAGCACTCTTGTATGAGGTGTCTGTTGATCCTTGCTGGGAGGTGTCTCCCCATCAGGAGGCACAGGGGTCAGGGACCCACTTGAGGAGGCAGTCTGTCCCTTAGCAGAGCTCGAGCACTGTGCTGGGAGATCCACTGCCCTCTTTAGAGCTGGTATCTAAAGACCCCTAGAGCTGTATCCACAGCTGCCCCTTCCCCCAGTTGCTCTGTCCCAGAGAGACGGAAGTTTTATCTATAAGCCCCTGACTGGGGCTGCTGTCTTTCTTTCAGAGATGCCCTGCCCAGAGAGGAGGAATCTAGACAGACAGTCTGGCTACAGAGGCTTTGCTAAGATGCTTTGGGCTCCTCCCAGTCTGAATTTCCAGGCGGCTTTGTCTACACTGTGAGGGGAAAACCGCCTACTCAAGCCTCAGTAATGGTGGAAGCCCCTCCCTGTACCAAGCTCCATCGTCCCAGGATGACTTCGGACTGCTGTGCTGGCAGCGAGAATTTCAAGCCAATGGATCTTAGCTTCCTAGGCTCCGTGGGGGTGGGATCCACTGAGATAGACCACTTGGCTCCCTAGCTTCAGCCCCCTTTCCAGGGCAGTGAACGGTTCTATCTCACTAGCATTCCAGGCACCACTGGGGTACAAAAAACAAAAAACAAAAACAAAAGTCTCCTGCAGCTAGCTTGGTGTCTACCCAAACAACCGCTCAGTTTTGTGCTTGAAACCCAGGGCCTGGTGGTGTAGGCATCTGAGGGAATCTCCTGGTCTGTGGGTTGCAAAGACCATGGGAAAAGCATAGTATGTGGGCCAGATAGCTCTGTCCCTGATGGCACAGTCCCTGAGGGCTTCCCTTGGCTAGGGGAGGGACTTCCTCATCCCCTGTGCTTCCCAGGTGAGGTGACACACCCCCGCCCCCGACTTCTGCTTGCCTTCCATGTGCTGCACCCACTGTCTAACCAGTCCCAGTGAGATGAATCAGGTACCTCAGTTGGAAATGCAGAAATCACCTGCCTTCTGCATTGGTGTCTCTGGGAGCTACAGACTGAAGCTGTTCCTGTTTGGCCATTTTGCCCAGGGATCCCTCGGTTTACTGAACAATCGTTGTATCTCAGCCCTCACCTTGCTTGGCTCATAGCAGCATTTGAGTTGAGTTTCCCCTCCTCCTCGACACATGCTTTTCTCTTGGCACTGAGAATATCAACCTCTCTTGATTTTCCTCTACCTTATTTATCATTCCTTTTCATCCTCTGACTGATTTCTCTTCATGTTCCCCACCTCCAGATTTTTGAATGACCCAGGGCTCAGTCCTTGGTTCTTTTCTCTTTCTTAATACACATTCATTCCCTCACTGATCTCATCAAGGCCTGTAACTAATGACTCCTTCAATCATTTCTAGAGCCTGGACCTGTGCTTTGAACTCCCAGCTGTTTATCCAACTACTTATTTGTATTTCAACTTGAACATAGTATGGGCATCTCAAATTTACATAACTAAATGCCAGTTCTTCTCTCTTCTCTTTCCATCTCAGCTAATGGCAACTCCATTTTTCCAATTATTCAGGTCAAATCCTTGGACTCATCCCCAGCTCAGATGAGGGCATGGTGGTCATGGTGGAGACACAGGGTAAAGGAAACCTGTGTTCCTAAATGGACCATGGTTGCCTGGCAAGGCTGTTCCACTCACCTGTGGAATGCACATGATAAGAAATAAGTTCTAAATGATGTAAGCCTCTGTATTTTTGGACCTCTTTGTCACAGCAGCTTACTTAACTTCTGCACTAACTAACACAGGCGGTGAAAAACTAAGTTGTGAATGGAGGAACCATTCTTTCAGGAGGTCTGAGTGTGTGGGAAGGAGATAAATAAATAAAGCTATTGCTACAATGTTTTTTAAAAAAGATTGTGAGAAAACTTGGCTCCTAAAAATCTTCTAAAATGTAGTCAGCTCGCTGAGATACAAACCTATTCTCTGACACAATAAATTTGCTGAATGTCCACTGGAGGATCCAAGTCACTCAGGATCTTAGGGTCAGAAGGTGGACCTAGGAGGGCTTAAATAGCTGAGTCCCATTTATAACACCATTCCTTCTTCTTAAGGTAATATACACTGTAAATTTTTAAATAATGAATTGATGACTCAATTGTAGGAAGCACAGACTGAACTATTGTCTTCCCTTGTTATCTGTTGAGAATTGTTTCCAGGACCCCCCTCCACACACACACACATACACACACACACAGGGATACCAAAATCTATGGATGCTCAAGTCCCTTATATAAAATGTTGTAGAATTTGCACACAACATATGCATATCCTTCCATATACTTTAAATCATCTCTATGTTACTTCTAATACATAATATAATGTAATCGCTATGTAAATAGTTGTTATACTTTATTTTAAGGGAATAATGACCAAAAAAGGTCTGTATGTGTTTGGTAGAGATGTATTTTTTTTCTAATATTTCCAATCCATGATTGGTTGAACTCATATGTGCAGAACCCACGAGAGTAACCTACAGATATGGGGGGCTAACCTTATTTAGTTTTTAAATGGGCAAGATTTTATATTGAATCATCCATGCTCATAGTTATCTCTTATAACAAAAAACATACACCTAGAGTGTGCTTGGTAAGGGATGATAAGAATAACAAAGGGAAATAAAAATGCCAATAACTCTAAGTTATTAAGCACTCAAAATGTGGTCCTGGTCTATGTAAGTGGTGCCTGCAGAAACCTCCAAACCAGGTCTTACCTCTTAAAGCAATTGATCATAATACTCCTACTGTTAGTTGCTTTCTGAATTTCTTTCCTGGCAACCTGGATCAGTGTGTGACTTGGTCTCACATAGGTCTGAGCTTGATGGTTTATGCTTCCCTGGCGATTTGCTTCTATGGAGGCACAGTCACAAAAAGCAAAGTGGGCAGGAATCTTTGACTTGCATGTCAAAGTCTATCTTCATTTATAGAAAACACAAATATAGTCTTTGTGCATATTGCAGAATCAAATGATTTGACCCCAAAAGTTTATTACACTGAGGCAACTTGAACAGTAAAGTTCTAAAAATCTATCAGCCTAATAACTAAAGTGTAGCTTAGGTTGGATTTTGGAACATGTAAAATATTCTAAATGTTCACTGTGTGCACCCAATGAAGAATTCTGTATGCTTGCTGGAATGTTAGGTGGAGGTCATCTTGAGGGCCTGAATGCCAACAGGGTCTTGATGGAAGATGACCCATTGTACCTGGGATGGGTATCCATAGGTCCAAGGAGACATGCAAGTTCAGAAGTTGTATCTATAATTCTCAGTAAATTTTTTTAGCCTGACTATGAGGACATGTAGAACTCACATTTGAAGAGACTATACAAACTAGCTCTGAGGTGGTAGTGCCTCTCCCCACGATGAGTACAAGGCAGATATTTCTGAGCTTTTTTCCCCAAATTTAACCACACCAGCCAACAGCATAGATGAGAGCAGGCTTTTTGAGGCTTGTATTAGTCAGGGTTCTCCAAAGAAACAGAGGCAGTAGGAGATATCAGTGTTTATATCTATTTTTATCTACATCCATATATAGAGAGGTTTATTATAAGGAATTGACTCATGCAACTATGGAGGCTAAGAAGTCCCATGATCTGCCATCTGTAAGCTGGAGTCCTAGGAAAGCTGATGGTGTAATTCAGTCCCAGTTCAAAGCCTGAGAACCAGGGGAGGCAATGGTGTAAATCCCAGCTTGAGGGCTGGAGAAGATGAGAGGAGATGAACAGGGGGCAAATTCTTCCTTTCTCTGCCTTTTGTTCTATTCAGGCCCTTAATGGATTAGATGATGCCCACCCACATTGGGGGAGGGCAATCTACTTTACTGAGTCCATGGATTCAAATCCTAATTTCATCCAGAAACACCCTCACAGGTATACCCAGAAGCAATGTTTCATTTGGGTATCCTATGGCCTATCAAGTTGACACATAAAAGCAACTATCTCAAGGTTATTCTCTTTCACTGAAGCTGTAACATGGCCCAAGTTAGAGACAGATGGCCATTGATGGCCCTTGTAAGACAAGAAGAATCTACGTTTACATCCCACAGCCACATTTACAGAAAAGGGAGATTATGTAGGTGGATCCATTCATTTTCAAAAGAAGATTGCTAATTTCTTCCATTACTTAATTTACCAAGAAAAATGAGGGAAAAATCCCAAATTGACCTGTAGACATATCTAAAGTCTTAGGTGAGTATTTTCCTAGAAGAGGTGCAGGACTTCACCCATGAGCTCAAACAGCCACCTGGTTCTTCAGCAATATCAGGAGGGCATGTTGACCCTAACACTTCAGATACCTTCCCAGGACCAAGGGAGGCCCATATGAGCATCCAAGTTGACTGCCAGGTGCAATTGTTAGGATTCAGTAATTCTCAAATATTTTGCCTACTACCTACAGTCAGAAATACATTTAGCCTTGTAACCTCATTCATATACCCATTCCTTTGTATATGTTTAACTGAATCAAACTTTTCATGCACCATTACTTTCTCTTACTGTGTGTCATGCGCTCTGATGTTTTCTGTTCTATTATTTAAAAATTTTTGGTTCAACGCACTGATTTTACAAAGTACTAGTAGATGGTAACATGCAGCTTAGAAAGGACATATTTTATTGATAAAATTGATTCCTATAAGTTAGCCCAGTAAAAGTTGGGGGATTTTTCTTATTAGTTTGTAGATGTACCTTCCCCTTCTTTAAAATTTATAAAGTGACCATCGTCTTCTGTGAAATCTGAAAATGTTTATCCTGTATATAACTAAGTGGCATTCAGTAGCCTTGTATTTGGCTGGCTTTGACTCAGCCCTGCTTATACAGCTTTGCAGAAGGAGAACTGAGGAGATGAGAGATGAGGAAGAGAAAGGGGATGTCAATAAGGTTATGGCAAAACAGAAGCCAGCAGTAGAACCTGGCCCCCAGGACTGGAAACAGGTACCAAGCATGCCTTTCAGAAAGTTCTAGAAAGGAGGAAGAGATAAAAAGAGGACAAGAAGAAATATCAGAAAGAGCCTGGCACCTTCTCCCCACTCCTTCTTTTACTCTCAAACCCTAGTAACCTGGTCTTACAGGGTCACACATCTCTGTGTTATCACAGTCCCTCCTGGGCTCTCCTGGGAAGTTTTCTTCTTGGGTCCCTGAATCCCCACCAAGAAGATATAATTTATAGACAAAAAGAGGCTCTGTGACTCATGGACCCATGCTCCTTCATGAGCATGCACTGTGAGCCCTCCAGCTTCTCAGAGATTCATGTTTTAAAGGCAGGATGAGGGGCCACAGACAGCCACACAGGGATACCATGGCTGGGTCATAAAGGTGATTCTAAGCCATCAGGGGAAGGTTTTAAATACATTTAGCCCTTGAGACAATGCAAAGAAACAGGAATCAAATTTCTCAATATTTTCACAAAAGTGTGTTAAAATTAAAGTCTCGCACAGGAGATTCAGCTCAGTTATATGAAATTCTAGGTCATGCTGGGAAATGCAACACATGAAAGAGTCCACAGTTATGTTGCTGATCAAGAGAGACAAAGTGATAATTAGAGGTGAAGGTGAGAGAGACAAAAATATGCATAACACCTTAGGGCAAGATCTAAGTGTAACAGAAACTAATGGACAAGCAAAAACCCAAACTATCTGTTCTCTTGGTTAAAGTCAAAGCCTGACAGAGATACAACAAAAAAAGAGAATTTTAGACCAATATCCCTGATGAACATCGATGCAAAAATCCTCAGTAAAATACTGGCAAACCGAATCCAGCAGCACATCAAAAAGCTTATCCACCATGATCAAGTGGGCTTCATCACTGGGATGCAAGGCTGGTTCAACATACACAAATCAATAAACGTAATCCA
>NW_016804447.1:7038186-7058673 GCF_001698545.2 Rhinopithecus bieti | reverse complement strand
TGACCCAGCCATCCCATTACTGGGTATATACCCAAAGGATTATAAGTCATGCTGCTATAAAGACACATGCACACGTATGTTTATTGCGGCACTATTCACAATAGCAAAGACTTGGAATCAACCCAAATGTCCATCAGTGACAGACTGGATTAAGAAAACGTAGCACATATACACCATTGAATACTATGCAGCCATAAAAAAGGATGAGTTCGTGTCCTTTGTAGGGACATGGATGCAGCTGGAAACCATCATTCTCAGCAAACTATCGCAAGAACAGAAAACCAAACACCGCATGTTCTCACTCATAGGTGAGAATTGAACAATGAGATCACTTGGACACAGGAAGAGGAACATCACACACTGGGTCCTATTATGGGGAGGGGGTGGGGAAGGATACCATTAGGAGATATACCTAATGTAAATGATGAGTTAATGGGTACAGCACACCAACATGGCACATGTATACATATGTAACAAACCTGCACGTTGTGTACATGTACCCTAGAACTTAAAGTATAATAATAATAAAAAAGTCACACTTTCTGAAAACACTGATTCCAAACATTCAAATCATACTGACCACCCAGAGGAAAGTTCCCAGAGATTCCATGTAGTCCCAACAGCGGGCAGAACAGCTTCCTGTGGAGTCTAGGGAGCTACAGCTTCTCCCTGGGTACCAGAATAATATTTCATATACATTCTGAATATATATGAAATAAATGTATACCTGTAGGAGAAGTTGGAGAGTTTACTTTAAAAAATCTGTCGGGACTCTGTAGGGCTGTTTTTCACAGGTCCACAGCTGTTTGGGGTTTCAAAGGCACAGGTTTGTATTTCAATACTGTATCAGAGAAAGCTGAGAACACTCCAGGAGTCAATGAGAAGGGAGTAGCAATGAACAAAGAAAAAGAGAAAACTATGTAGGAAATTAAGACAAAATGGCAAACCCTAACAGACGGGGGTAGGTGGAGCAGAAGCAATCAGATTATGGAGCACCACCACTCCTATTTCCCCCCACCAGCACCCCCAACACACACAACTATACAAACACAGCTTCCCAAGTGTTTAGGCCACAGGAGTAGCTCTGCTTTGCCACTGTATTGTGGCACTCTTCATACATGCACCCAAAAGTATATTAGGGATATCAGATTCTCATCTTAAACACTGGTGAGCACCACCATACAACTTTTGCCTGCGACCCTTCTTAAACCTCTCAAACTGAGAGCTTGAGGGAGGAGAGTAAGATGAAAATGACAACAGCTAAAGAGAAGATACAGCCTTCATTTTTCTTTGGAGTAAAAGAAGTTGTGCCAGCATCCATGGTTACTTGTGTCATTTTGACTCATTTGCCAACACACTTACATAGTAGAATTAAAATTAGCATGCTTCCCACTTATTAAATTGAAATATCCTCTATAGCTTTCATAATTTGGCACTGATATGAAAGACTGCAGTGAAAAAATATGTAGTTGGGTAAGACATGTAATCTAATGCTGAAGGCGATCATTATTACTAGCATAATGCCAATTATTCATCATAATATCATGGAAGTCAAGAGCATGAAAATTTCATCCAGAATAAAGTGTCTGTTTTTTAATTAGATAAAGTTAAGGTGGGTTCACTCTGGAGTCCACAGTTCATCTTAACAGCACTGTGCTGTTGGTAGTGACTGTATTGAGTGATATAGGGTACCACATGATTCTAAACAGAGCATGGGATATCCAAGACATATTTTGCAATTGTATAACAGTCAGTGGGTTTTTTTGGACATTGAAATTTTCATTATTGCAAGATGTACACAAAACAGTGCAGAAACTTCTCCAAAACAGTATAAAAGTAGTTAACATTAAAGACACAAATTTAAGGAATTTATTTCTGCAAATACTGGTGCAAGAGAGGATCTTTATATTCCGGAAACATCAAGCAAAGTTAGAAAATTACTTGAAAGAAGTGCAACAAACTTAGAAAGCTAAATATTTTCTACAACTGTACAAAATATGCCCTCAGATTATTTGGGCAAGATATTATCATGTGTTGAGATGAAAAATTTAAAAAAGAAAAAACTTTTGAAACCCAGAAATCCTTGGCCAGCTGCTAGAGTATTATGACTGGCAAAACATCAGGTGGCATGTACATGTTCTTACAGAAAGTACAGGTTAGAAAAAAATATAAAAATGACACTAATATGCATTTTTAAATACAAAATGAACAGAAGTTCTAGAAAGCAGCCATGTTCCAAATCAACCAGAGTTTTTGGTATAATTGGTTCTTCATTGTTCAGAGAACATTGCTGTGGTTCTGTAACCTATGGAGGTGGGAACCCTCACAAATTTTAGGGTATGCAGATTTGAGATGACTGTAAAGTTTTAATATCAGCCCTTCTGGCTTAAAATTTATACCTTCTGTACTTGCATTCTTCTTAGTTTCAGTTTTGCAAGTCTCAGCAAAATGTGTGTGTAATCCTCAGGCAAATTCACAAATTTTGGTGCTACTGAAAGACATGTTTTCTGAGCTTACCTTTCTGTCCATAATTGAGGAGTAGAACACAAAGAAGTCTCACCCCACAGGACCTTTTCATGTAGTTTACAGGAAAGGCAGCAGTATTTGCTGTCACCTACTTTGAGGACTGAGACAAACTGCCTGAATGTTGGCCAGTCTCCTTATATTATTAAATTCATACAGCTACAACTCAGGGCTTTGAAATTTGAGGCCAGAAATCTTTTCACTACACCCAAGATTGCAAATTCATTTCATCTTCAGTGCCAGTTTGGACTGATAGGCAAGGGCTACCTGGAACCTCTATTGAATAGCTACATCAGGATTTACCAGAAAGTGTGTTGTAATTGATCAGTGATGTCTGCTATGCTTGAAGGATGGTGAGCTTGACAGCAGAAAGATTGTATATTTGCTGATCCTAAATGATACGATATTCTCAACAAAAGTTCTTTCAATAAAGCTTCCCTAAGGAATTATGTAAACTATAATTTTATTTACCAGTAGCTATCCACAAACATGTCCAATTAACACTTACTAATTCTATAGATTCAGTCCAAACATGACTTCTTCAGGGAAGCTTGCCTTGACCAATTTTAGGTCGCTTTCTCTTGTGATGTTTCTTTTTCTTTCTCTTTCTCCTCTAACTCACTTTGAAATATATATTCATTAGGTTTTCTTACTGGGTTAATGACTATATTCTAACCTCCCAGATAGTAAGCTCATGAGAGCAAAGATCATCTCATGTTGTGTTTACCATTGCATTTCCAGTGTCTACCATAGTTTCTGGCACTTAGTAGACACTTACTAAATATTTACTGAATTGAAATTGAACATTGAATTGAATTGAAATGCAGAGATTTGTTTACTTTTCTCTTAAATTTCTGGGACCCAGGCCAGGTATATTATCTTTCATTGCATATCCTTCCAGGAGACTAAGGCATATGCACACACATTTATTTGATCAAGGTTACAAAAATGAAGATGTTGGAATTTGAAATCCTAGATTTCTGAGTTTTCAGGTCTATTCTTAACTCCTCCATGTCTATAATATGCACATTACCTGTGTTGTTATCAGAAGATGTTCATTTTAAGTTACAATCAATGGTGACAGAGCCAGGAATGAAAACGAAATCTTTTTATTTCAATAGAAGCATTATGGTATAGTAAAGAAAGAACTGGACTTAAAGTCAAAAGATCTGAATTCGTGTCCTAGCCCTGCCATTTATTAGCTTATTAACCTTGGAAAACTAAATTCATCTCTCCTAATCAGTAAAATAAATGCATAGAATGAGCAGTTTCAAAACTACTTTTTGTAATGGGAACATTTCTTAACATGAACTTTCAAATATCTCATATAGAAGCACAACGTGTGAAAGAGATAAAGTGGAGCTACTCTCAGTGAAGGTGCATGGTAGACAGCATACCTGGAATTTTGCTCATTTGCTTCTCCTGTACCTGCAAGGAAGCCCCTAAAGAACACACAGGAAGCCCATTTGAAAAAAAAAAAAAGTAATTTGGGAATAATTATTAATTTATAGGAAGCTGCAAACATAATACAAAGAGGTCCTGTGTACTTTCATCTAGTTTCCCCCAATGGACCAATTTTTAAAAATTCTTTGACACAAGAATATAGTTCATATTCTTAACTCAGTACTTAATGCCACTAAATGCACACTGAAAAATTGTTAAAATGGTAAGTTTTATGTTATGTGTTTTTAAAATGCAATAAACATTTCCAGCATCATAGATGGAACTGGAGGTCATTATGATAAGTGAAATAAGCCAAGCACAAATAAATATCACATGTTCTCACTCATAGGTGGAAACTTGAGAAAATGGATCTCATGACAATAGAGAGTAGATTGCTGGTTACCAGAAGCCGGGAAGCATAAAAAGGAGAGGGTGATGAAGAGAGTTTGATTAATGTGTACAAATATATGCTTAGATAGAAGAAATAAGATCTGGTGTTTCATAGATCAGTGGGGTGACTATAGTTAACATTAATTGATTGTACAGTTCAAAATGGCTAGAAGAGAATAATTTGAATATGTCTAGCAGAAAGAAAAGATAAACATATAAGGTGATGGATATTCTCATTCTTCTGATTTGATTATATGAATGCATCAATTTATCACATGTACCCTGATAATACATACATCTAATTATTTGTCAATCAAAAATTAAAAAGAAGTAAATAAAATGCAACAAAAAATCGTTAAAAAAAACAAACAAACAACCTTTTGGACCTACTATTGGATACATCCTTCAAGGCCTGTCTGGCTCCAAAATTCATCATTGTGTGAATAGTGAATCATCCCCATTGCATTTTAGAATCAAGGACTTTCAGAGCTTGAACATACCTTAGTCATCTGATACTAACAGATCGGAACTATATCTTACATGCTGTAATTCAAGTCTTCTGCTTCTCTTTAGGGCTTCTCTGTTATGAAGTTCAACTAGAGGCTTGAATTCGACTTCTAACAAATGTGCTTCACAGTGGTGGTTTTTATTATTTTCTACTTTCATTTTTTTCTACTAATAATTCCATGTTGACTTTTTTATGGTTTCTAGGAGCGAGTTCCTTGTGTTTACTTAACTCATTTTGATTTATCTAATGGTGGTATTGCATCCCTCTCCATCGCCCCTCAGAATGGGCTTGGCAGTCTCGCCTTATATTATTTCCCATTTCCAATGCTGTATTATAGTGTTTCTTTATGGCTGCACGAAGACATGTAGGCTGCAATGAAATGGCTATGGCTCAGCAAAACTCCCTTTTCTTGTTCTGTTTGTAATTTTTTTCTTCTAAAATATTTATACATACATATACTTGCATATAATTTTACATAAATTCAATATGTGTGATCATATCATACATACCATTTTTTTAATGCAGTATTTTGTTTTGGTTTAGCTTTTCCTTTCCCATATACTTCCCTCTCAGTCTACTTTCTTTCTTCATAGACACAAAAGTTATCCATATTAACAACCTACTGTATATACTTTCATATTATTCTTTATGCTTGTATTCATAAAAAAGCTATACATAATGTATATACATATTATAATATATCTATGAATATAAATACACACGGAGAGGTTTTGTTATTATCTTGCAAAAATTTGAACATACACATACTTTTGAATCTTGCTTTTTCTTACTCGACAATAACTCTAACAACTGCGTAACATTTTATACTGCAGTATGTTGTAATTTATTCAACAACTCTCCTATTGATGGACAATCATGCTGTTTCTACTTGTTTTCTTTTGTACCTCTAAAGTAATGCTGTCGTAAACATCCTTGTGCTTTCATTTCTATGGAACAGATACCTAAAATAAGTATTTGTGGATCAAAATATATATGCATTTTTAATTTTAACAAATAACAACAGATTGCATTCCAACAACACCCGAGGCAATTTACCTTCTCGCCAGGCTTCTATGATAGTACCCTTTCCCCAATATTGCTGTCAACAGAGGTTGTCATCCTTTTCCACTTTTGCCAGTCTTAAGTGGTAATGTGATGTATTAGTTTGATAATATTTTCATATATTTCTTGGACATTTGGGTTCTCCCATTTTCCTTTTGAGTCATATGTCCCTTTCTTGTTAATTTTTCATAACCCTTTTGCCTTAGAAATATTAATCTATTCTCTTGTTGTGAACATTTGTCTCACATTTATTATTTGTTGGTTGAATTTGTTTATAGTAATTTTTTGTAATTATACCTACTACATGTCCAGCATTTTTCTATGTACTGAGGATTCAACAGTAAAAAAGTACACAAAAATATCTTCTATCAGACACACATTCTAGTGATAAAAGAAAGGAAATTAATTAATTGATAAGTAAATATTGTTTATTATATTTTAATATGATTTTTTAAAGTTTCATGTGGTCAAATAAGTCTGACTTTTCTTACAGGACATTTGGGATTCCAATTTTAGTTAATAAGGCCTCCCCTAGTCCTCAGTTGTTCATGTCTCCTAGATTTTATCGCTCTTTTAATTTTAAAACATGACTGATATGACTGTTATCGCAGGTTAAAATTAAGCAACATCTTTAATTCTCAGAATTTTGTTGAATTAATTCATTGTAATTATATCAGATCCAATCCACAGCTATACTTTTCATATAATTTATCGGGGTTCTACTGTACATTATACTTAATTATTAATTATTAGATTGAGCATATGAAACTGCCATTTTGTAGGTAAAAAAATGACTGAATATCAGCAGTTTTATATGATTCAATCTATAGATAAGGAATGGAAAAGAAACACTCATTAAGGTCAACTATTTGCTTAATACTATGAAAGACATCTTATATGCAACACTTTATTTAATTCTGCCATCAGCACTTTAAGGTAGGTAATATTAGCTCCTTGTTTTCTTTTGTTTTTTGTTTTTTTGTTTTCAAAAGAAACATGTTTATAAAAGTAAGGTGTCAACTGTCTCACAATTATTGAAAGGAAGATTTAGGATTCATCTCATTTCGTTAATATCCAAATGTATTTCTTTGTCATTAGAATTAAATTCAACAAGAATTTAGAAAGCACTCTACAAGACTTTGAATATTGCTGAGAACATTTAAAATGGTGGACAAGTTCAGCACCTAAAACAGCACCCAACTCAAGGAAATATCCAATAAATGTGAATTAAATGGAATCCTTCACCTACAAGAGGTTGCATCATAGTGAGAAAATAAAACATACACAGGAAATCAGTGTGAGAGAAATTCCAAGTATCTTATGGTTATTATAGATCAAACATATGAGTTTTATTTATTTATTTTTTCTAATAATACATGCTACTTTGATATATGCAGAGCATAGTGTACCTAGCACGTAGTGGGCATACAATGTTTATCGGTTTCTTCAATTAATGAACACCATTTCCACATACACAGTTTTAAAAGCCATTCTCATTAGTTTTTAATTTTCTCATTTTGATAATAGAAATCATTTCTATCCATTTTAACTTGACGTTAGATTTTAAGTAGTTGCCCATGCCATTAAATATTCTTACAAAACACAAATTTTGACAATTGTAAACAATTTATTACACAGATGAAATTAATGTATTTATCCATTGCTTTTCCCCTCCTAAACATCTAAGTTGTTTTCAAGTTCTTGTTCTAATAATAATAGTGTGATAAGCTTACTTAGACATATATCTTTGTTCACATCTCTGAATATTTCCTTAGAGCAGATTTCTGAAATTATAATGATTGAGTCAAAATCAATGAAGATTGTTAAGTCTCTTAATATATATTACCAATTTGCTCTTTAGAAATATGGTACCAAGAAATGATCCTTTTAAAATTATATTTGGACATGGGTATGTTCATGGAAATTTATTTTAAAACTAGCCTGTGAATATTTAAATCTAAAATACTCAAAAAGTCATTTAATTTGTTTCTTATCTCAAATCTCCACTAAATTTCCTGTATCCATGCCAAGTTGGAAATAACCATCCACCCTCTGAAGCAGTGGCTCTCAAGCTGCAGTCCAAAGATGTGCTTTAAGGAGTCCTTGAACTCCTGGGTATTACATGCAAATTTAGGGTGTATCTTCAAATTGTGTAGGGGCTTTTCATTCTAGAGATGATATCTATGTCTTTTATCAAATTTTCAAAGGGGCTCATAACTCAGAAAAGATAAAGAACTTTATCTTCATGGTGGATGTAAACAACAGAGCCGTAATTTCAAACACTTTTGTGGGGGAAGGATAATATAGGTTAGCTTTCAAAGAATTTCTGCCTTTGAACTGTAGGCTCTGTGAAATCTGAAATAAACAGAAAGCATATTAGATAGTAGTAAAACATGTGATTAAAAAGGGTGGGCACTAATGGCCATATTTGCTTGCAGACAAATTGAAGTTTGGAAAGCAGATTAGTGAAGCAGCCATGTTTTATGACCTTTTGGTCTTTATTAAACACAGTGCCATTTAGTCTCCCACTTTTGTAGAAAGTATCTTTCTTAAACCAGTACTTCAAAGCTATAGGACTTTTTTCCCACTTTTACCTCTAACTCAGACTAATTACAAAGAAATGAATATTTTATTATCTTTCCTATGATAACCTAAGGCTATTGAATTTTGGAGTCAGAGCCATTATTTAATTCTATCCTTAAAATATATTATTGAAAATGACTTTCTTCATAAAAATGCACACAAGTATTTGTTAAAATTTCATGATAGTGAAGGATGAAGCATTATTTTCTTCTAGAGAACCAGCCACATTGGAACACAATTAAAAAGGATAAATTCCTCAGAGTCACGTTGATTAGGATTCTTTCCTCTCTTCCTTGTGGTTGCTTTTTAATTAGTTTGTACCAAAGCCTAAACTTGGCCTGAAATCCTCTCTTCTCCCTTTGTCGGAAGAAAACCACTCATATCTCTCTGCAGCACAATAGTACCCTTGGGTATTCTACAGAACCACAAATGTCCTTCAACTAAATGTCACGGCAGTGCATTCTTGTAGAGCACCTTCCTCTTTGTGCTGATGAGAACTCTCTGAGGGTTGGGCTGGTGTGTCCCACAGGGAGGGCTCTGCTCCTCCTTACGCCTTTAATAAGCAATCAGCAGCTTGGATAAGGGCAGACAGCAGTCTACAAAACAGGATCCAAAAAAAGAAAACGCCAAGCATGTGGAAAATTTTCCTCATTGAGCTCGCCGAATGGAATAGCTCAGAGGCACGCGTCTTTCCTGAAGCGGGGTTCCAAGCCTCAACGTGACAGGATAAGAACTTGTGTCCATTCTTACCAGTGTTGGTTCCATTTCATCAACCATGTTTATCGCCAACTGGAAACAGGTCCTTTAGCTCTCCACCTCCTCTGCTCTGCAGTTTTTCCATCCCCCTCTCTACTTGTGTCATCATAGAGCTCATTCTCATATGACAAAGAAGGCTAAGGAAAAATCACTTGACGTTTATGTTATTCTAAAAATATAAGGATATTCTTTAAAGAGATACATTAGGCCAGGTGCGGTGGCTCAGGCCTGTAATCCCAGCCCTTTGGGAGGCTAAGGCGGTGTATCACGAGGTCAGGAGTTTGAGTCTAGCCTGACCAACATGTTGAAACCCCGTTTCTACTGAAAATACAAAAATTAGCCGGGTGTGCTGGCACGTGCCTGTAATCCCAGCTACTCAGGAGGCTGAGGCAGGAGAATTGCTTGAACTAGGGAGGCGGAGGTTGCAGTGAGCCGAGATCACACCACTGCACTGCAGCCTGGGTGACAGAGTGAGATGCTGTCTCAAAAAAAAAAAAAAAAAAAGAAAGAAAGAAAGAAAAGAAAAGTAAAAAGAGATACATTAGTGGGAAACTCAGCCAATGATTCTAGTTCAATATCCAACAAAAGATAATATCCTTTTACTCCTAGATGAGAAATTATCACATTGATGTGTTTCTTCTTTTATAATAGTCACAATTTATTAATTTACTTTGTTCCCCTTACAATTCTAGGTGCTTAATGTATCTTGTGTTTATTCAAATCTTACAACAATGTTGTGAGGTAGGCGTCTGTGATGGTTAATTTTATGTGTCAACTTGACTGGAACAGGCAGTGCCTTAGATAGTTGGTTAAATATTATTCTGGGTATCTGTGAGGGTGTTTCTGGATGAGACTAATACTTGAACTGGTAGACTGAGTAATGCAGATTGCCCTCCCCAATGTGAGCAGGCCTCATTCAATCTGTTAGATGCCTGAATAGAATAAAATGTGAGGTAAGGGAGAATTCACTCTCTTTGCCTAACTGTTTTCAAGCTGGGACATCAGTCTTCTGCATTCAGACTGGAACTTACACCATTGGCTCTTCCAGTTCTCAGGCCTTCTGACTTAGATGGTATTACACAACTCGTTCTCCATCTTCATCTGGACTGCATCTCCAGCTTCATTCAGATGATTGTGAAACTTTTCAGCCCCCATAATCATGTGAGCCAGTTCTTTATAATAAATTATATGTGTTATATATGATTTATTATGATAAATCTATATTTATAATATAATCATATGTAAACTATGTTTACATATCACAATTACACATGCATATATACACATATCATATATAAGGACATATATATCTCATATATATCACATATATATCTCATATACACATGTTCTTTTTCTCTGGAGAACCGTAATAGTGTTATTGTCTCTATTTACAAATGGAAGAACTAAGCCTCATAGAAGTTAAGGGAGAGACCCAAGTTCACCATGCAAATAGCTGATCTTGAATTTAAACCTGGATCTCCTTGACATTTGAGACCATGCTCTTAACTACAACTATAGGGTACTACAGTGGTCCCCGACCTTTTGGGCACCAGGTGACAGGAGACAACGTGCTAGCAGCCCTCGCTCGCTCTCGGTGCTTCCTCGGCCTGGGTGCATTTGAAGAGCCCTTCAGCCCACGGCTGCACTGTGGGATGTGGGAGCCAGTCTCTGGACTGGCCGAGGCAGGGAGGTGTGGAGGGAGAGGCGCGGGTGGGAACTGGGGCTGTGGGAGGCTCTTGCGGGCCAGTGCAAGTTCCGGGTGAGGGTGGGCTCGGCAGCCCTGCACTCAGAGCGGCCGGCCAGCACCGCTGTCCCAGGGCAGTGAGGGGCTTAGCACCTGGGCCAACAGCTGTGCAGAGGGCGCCGGGTCTCCCAGCACTGCCGCCGGCCTGCGCCGTGTGCCCTGAGCCAATTCTCGCAGGGCCTCAGCCACCTCCCCGCGGGGCAGGAGTCTCGGGACCTGCAGCCCGCCATGCCCAAGCTGCCCCCCGCTGACCCCCGTGACCTCCCGCAAGGCCCGAGCCTCCCCTATGGGTGCTGCCCGCTGCACCGCGGTGCCCAGTCCCATGGACCGGGCTGAGGAGTGTGGCCACGCGGCATGGGACCCACTAGGCAAAGCCAGCTGGGCTGCTGAGTTGGGTGGCGACTTGGAGAACTTTTAAGTCTAGCTAAAGGATTGTAAATCCACCAATCAGCACTCTGTATCTAGCTTAAGGTTTGTAAATGCATCAATCAGTGCTCTGTGTCTAGCTAATCTAGTGGGGACTTGGAGAACTTCTGTGTCTAGCCAAAGGATTATAAATGCACCAATCAGCACTCTATGTCTAGCTTAGGGATTGTAAACGCACCAATCAGCACTCTGCCAAAATGGACCAATCAGCTCTCTGTAAAACGGACCAGGATGTGGGTGGGGTCAGATAAGGGAATAAAAGCAGTCTGCCCCCCACACAGCAGTGGCAACCCGCTCTGGTCCCCTTCTACACTGTGGTAGCCTTGTTTTTTCGCTCTTTGCAGTAAAGCTTGCTGCTACTCACTCTTTGGGTCTGCACTGCCTTTATGAGCTGTAACACTCACCACAAAGGTATGCAGCTTCACTCTTGAAGCCAGCAAGACCATGAACCCACCAGAAGGAAGAAACTCCAGACACACCATCTTTAAGAACTGTAACGCTCACCAAGGGTCCGCGGCTTCATTCTTTAAGTCAGCGAGACCAAGAACCCACCAATTCCGGACACACAGGGACAGGTGTCATGGAAGACAATTTTTCCAAGGATGGGGTTGGGGGCGGGATGGCTTTGGGGTGAAACTGTTCCACCTCAGATCACCAGGAAATAGTTAGATTCTCATAAGGACTGCACAACCTGGAGCTCTCACAATAGGATTTGTGCTCCTGTGAGAATCTAATGCTGCCGCTGATCTGACAAGAGGCAGAGCTCAAGTGGTAATACTTTTCACATCCTGCTATGTGGCCTGGTTCCTAATGGGCCGTGGACCAGTACTAGTTCGTGGCCCAGGGATTGGGAACTCCTGGGGTACTGCTTTAAATATGATCTCACCTCTGGAACTGGCCTCTTGTGAGGGCAATGCATTGGCAATCTGTCTCTGGATAGAATCATCCAGTAAAGTGAATTATTTAAAAGAGTTCTAGGTGAAATACTACGTAGGAATACGTCAGGGTCCTATCAGGGAAGCAGACCACTATTAATGATGTGGAGTAAGCAATTTATTACAGGAATTTGGTCTTACACAATTGTGAGGTCTCATAAAAAGTCTATGAAAGGTTTGTTGCCCCTGCATCTGCTGGTGGACCTGAAGTGTCAGCAGGTCAGTGGAGCTGATAATAGGAAAGCAAAGCTGGATATAAAGCAGGAGAGAGGGAAAAACTGGAATCCACATCAGTTCCTTGCCACCTCCAACTTTGCTGACACAAGTGATCTGCGGAAAATGCTAACACTTTTTGCTACATTGTGGCATATGCACCTGGCTTGGGACTTGGAGGAACTGAAGAAGCAGGTCTTGCGAAGCTGGAGGAGCTGAGGGCTGGCTGTGGTCCCACACCAACAAGGTGAGACAGCAGATTAGTGATGAAGTGTGCAAGCAGCAGGCGTAGGTGGTGACCAACACTGACCTTGCTTCTTCACTTTCCGAATCTCATGCAAATATCCCTTGTGGCCAACCCTAACCCAGAGTCATATAGGAAAGGGAATTTGGGGGGATGAAATTTTAGATTAGTTAAAATAACACATCCCCAAACCACCTCAAGGAATTATTGAAGGGGTTGTGTGATTGGAGACCTCTGTTTGGCACACATCCACACTGCCAAATTAACTTCCTCTACCCAGAATGCCTTCCCTCTCTTTGCCTTTTGTTAATAGACTCTGCCTCCCTACCAACTGGATGAATAAAACAGACTGTCCCTGACTTCATGGAACTTAAAAACAAGTCTACAACTTTGAGAATCAAAATTTTAAATTCAGACATGTGGGTAACTCAAAGAGATTTATACTGAGTGTTTATAATTACATGGGAGTGTTGAATACATTGGTGATCACTGATGCAGTCCATGTTCTCGGAGACTCTCCCACTCTACTCTCTAAAAATACACTGAAAAAGCACCTTCACACTGCAAGTAGCTATTTGCTCAAAGGGTTGCCATATCTTAGATGCACATTTTCTTTCTGAATTCCCCTGTTTTGGAAATATATAATGGAGTCTGTAATGAAATCTGTATAATAGAAAAGATTTCTCTTATTCTAATCAGGGGTTCTTATAAACCATTGAATGATTTTTAAGCAATGAGAATGACATGGTCAGATTTGTGTTTTAAAAAGACTTACATGTGAATGAGGAAGAGAGGACCTAAAACAGGTGCAGGTGATGAATTAGCCTGGTAGTTGGTGAGAACCTGGTAGCCTGGATATGGAAGGTGATGGTGGAGAAGGAGAGAGGCAAGTAGATTTCAGAGACACTTGATAAATTAAATCAGTAAGAGTTGTTAAATTAGATATACGATAAGGGAAGAAACTCTACCTAATTTCCTCTTATTCATGCTTATTTTGAAGAATAATTTCAAAATTCTGGCTTGTGTGAATAGGTGGATAGAAGTGTTAGTCATCGGGATACCAAATGTGGAAGTGTTGTGGGAAAGATTATGAGGCTACTCATGGATCTGTTGAGACATGATTAAATTAGAGAAACTCCTGAGACCTAAATGGGGATGTCAGTTGTGTATTTCAGACCTGGAGCTGAGAGAGAAAAAAGTGGATTGGAGATATAAATTCAGGAGTCAAGGATGTATATGTAGTAATTAAAGCAATGGAAATCAAAGAATTTTCATTTTTATAAAAGAATATTAGTAACTATAATATATAGAGTGGTGGACATGTTTTGGCCATCTTTTCATTTTGAGGTAAATTTTCCCTCATGGAAGCCCAGGGAATTAAATATTCCCCCTACCCACCTGTGGAAAATAGAGAGCAGGAAGGGGACCTAGACTCAGCCAAGCTGATACTCCCACTCAGGACTTTAAACTGACACAAAGATGCAGGGACTCTTCAGAAATTATTTGTAGTGGTTACAGTGGCAGTGGCAAAAGTTCAGCCATTAGGATGGGCAAACTTTGCCAGTAACAATGTCATAACAAGCACGTTCTTGTGGTATGGACTTGAACATGCTCTCAGCTACTTGGCCTCTACTGGAGCCTTCACATTTTAAAAGCAGGTTATTTAATTTTCCTATTGAATATGTGAATTGGGTGATACATACTCTATTAAATCATTTTGTTGCTTAAGTTAGTCAAAGTTGGGTTCTACTGTTTTCAAATAAGAATCCTGTTTATATAATATGTATATCAGTAAAATACATACTCTATTGTAGAAATTAACACATTACATTGTAATGATACATTTACACATCTGCCTCCTCTATCAGACCAAGGTTTTAAAAACTGTAGTTCATGACCTAATTAGTGGATTGTGAAATCAATTTAGCGGGTCATAACCAGCAGCTTAAAATGACACAGAATAGCACATAATAGAAAATTAAAGTAAACAAATAGAACAGAATAGGAAAATAGAGGCTAAGCTTTGCTTTCTGAAACTTTTCTCTTGGTTACATGCATTGAATGTTTGCACTGGCCATAATACAAAGCGTATTAACACAAAAACCACAGTGCCCTCATGTCTTCTTGGAATATAGAAAGCTGACAGAAAGTGTCATTGCCACACTAACATTAAGAAAAAGCTGGGTAATCTACAAAATTCTAACTTTTCTGGAACCCAATCAGAGAGGTGAGGTTACAGGGTCACCAGGTAAATAAATTGCAAAAGTCAAAAAGCCCCTCTGAAAACAGATCGGACCCATGAACTGATTCACCTTGGGTAGAGCATGAGAGGAAGGAAGACAAGGTAATCCAAAATTAGAGGACAAGCAAAACCAAGAAAGGGACATTATATTAATACATTTTTATGCTGCTGATAGAAACATACCTGAGACTGGGCAATTTACAAAAGAAAGAGGTTTAATGGAACTTACAGTTTCATGTGACTGGGGAAGCCTCACGATCATGGTGGAAGGCAAGGAGGAGCAAGTCACATCTTAGGTGGATGGTGGCAGGCAAAGAGAGCTTGTGCAGAGCAATTCCCGTTTTTAAAACCATTAGATCTTGTGAGACCCCTTCACTATCACGAGAACAGCATGGGAAAGACCCATCCCCATATTCAGTCATCTCCCACCAGGTCCCTCCCACAACATGTGAGAGGCTACAAGATGAGATTTGGCTGGGGACACAGAGCCAAACCATGTCAGATATCTTATGACAAGGCGGAGTATAAGTGGAAGCATTGAAATACCCTTGACTGTCATTGGAAACCATGCTGCTGTGAAGTATTTAGTCAGGAGGCTACATTTTAATCAAAGTGATGTTATAGAGAGTTTATTTAAAATAACATTCATAAACACCTATGCAACAAGTGAATTCCTCTTTCTAGAACAGATGTGTTCCTGAAGAGTTGTGCATAGAAAAAAAATGTTCAATTAAGTCTGTTTTCTTCCATTGTTGACACTTAGTGATATGTTGTATCAATTTCTCACTAATCTTCATTGACCACTAAGCTTAATGTTTCTTTGCTATCCTCCTTTCCCAAATTAATTAATCATAAAAGCATCAGGGATATTTTGGTGATTGAACAGATTTCTTTTCTATAAAGAGAGAAACATTTCTAAAGTCAGCAATGGTCACTTAATTTATAGTCTCAAAATGGACAACACTAATTCTCACATTTAAAAAACTCTAAGTGGAATACTGTTGTATAGCAGCATATTGATTCTAAATATAAATATTTATACTCTATAAGGATTGTTCGAAAAGTAATGTATACGACTTTTTAAGATATTGATTGTATTGCAATGCAAAATAATTATTGCAAAAATATAAACAGAATTTCCTGTCACTTTCCTATATAAATTCCTTGTAGAGTAAAACATTGATTATGATATAATGGTACCAATTATGATATATCAATGAATTAAGTTTCACTGATGATGAAATAAAATGTAGTGTCTTTAGTTGCTGTCAGTCTGCTTATCTACTTTTTTTGTTTTGCTTTGAGATGGGGGTCTCATTATGTTGCCCAGCTGGTCCTGAACTTCTGGGATAAAGTGATCCTCCTGCCTCAGTCTCCCTAGTAGCTGGGACTATAGGCACATGCCAGTGCATCTGGCTTATCTACTTTTTTACAGCGTTGATAGTCTCCATCACTTCTCTCCCAAATGTGATTTTCTCTTTCTCCAAAAGCTGCGCTGTTTGAGGGCTGCTCAGCCTGATTTCTCAGCAGCTTCTTCTTGACATGAGAATAAATTTTACAACACATTTTACAAGGCTTCAAAGGATCTGCTCCTGCTCAGCAGCACTTCTGTGTTCAGACTAATCTCTGTAATCTATCCTCTAACATACTGAACTTATTTTAGTGCCTTGTTCTCTATTTTTTACTTATTATTATTTTTAAAAAGTTTTGTAGAGATGGAGGTCTCACTGTATTGCCCAGGTTAGTCTCAAACTTCTGGGCTCAAATAATCCTCCTCCCTCAGCCTTCCAAAATGCTGGGATTACAGGTGTGAGGCGCCACACCCGGTCCTCTTAGTGCTTTGAATAGGCCATGCTGTCTCCCTGCTAGGCCTTATTAGCTGAGTCTGGGGAAAGGGACTGTATTGTCAAGTAAGTTTAAGAAATTTGTGTGCTATCACTGCTCCTTACAGTTTCACAGTACAACAAAAGCAAATAAAAAACTATAAGAAATCCTTGACTTAATTTTGTCTAACCCCAAATTTCCCAAGCTTATTTTTCCTGTGTGCCTTTTTTCCTGATACATACCCTATCCTGAAGAATTGGAGTTCTGTGATACTTACTTCAGGGAAGGGTGATCAAGACAGTCTGTCCTTGATGGTTTCACAAATTCTTTGGCAGGCATGGGCTCCATTCCATTACACGGGAGACATTAGTAAGTTAGATATCCAGCTTCCAGGGACTTTCTGTCTTATTCTTTCTACTGTTTCCCTGGACATCCTGGACATGCCCATGCCCCCCAGTCCTGAGAGGAATTCCAAATATTGTCAAAAAATAAGTATATTTATTTTTGGACAGTAAGACTAGGGATGAGGGAGTAATTCTCCAGACATATTGCAGGCAGATTTGATGAATGCAGTGACCAATTGGATATGAGGGTGAAGGAGAAGATGAAGTAAAAGATGACTTTGGTGGTGAGTCCATTAACCAAGAAAGAAAATGGAAAGACATGTTACCACCATAGCAGGAATGATTTTAAGCTCTGGGGATAGAGCAATGAACAGAGAGACAATTTTTGTTTGTTTGTAGTCACGTAGTGCTGTGGAATATTCAGCTGGAGCCACCTTCAATAAATAAATAAATTCATAAATAGCCTTCAAGCAGACAGAACCACATGAGTAATACATTTATCTTATAAATGTACTTCTTGAACAATTCTCACAGCATAACAGTTATCTTCTTATTAAAGCACTTCCTCTTAATCTACTGTTAAAAGGATGTAATTTCTGTCCTTCGAAGGTCTGTAAAATAGCAGAGGTTTAAAGAGCATGCAATGGGCAGAGACAGTGGTTGAGTTGTGGTTCCTGCATAAGTCTTTTCAGCCACAATAGTACAAGGGAAAAGCCATCAGCAGTATAAGCAGCAGTTTAATGTGATGTGTCTACTATCAGTACTTGATATGTGTTCAGCACTTAGTAGGTGCTGAGAACTCTGTCTTGGGTGCTTTCACTCATGCCATCACATTCTCCCAGAAGGGCAGCATTTTCAACCTTGGAAATAATTGAAAATGTGTCGGGAAGGTAACTCTATTCTACCAGAGGTAATGTGTATTTTTCAAATGAACCAATAATAGACGAATTCCAGTCTCTGTAATTAAATGTAATTTCAAAATCAGTTTTCGAAGATGAGCACAGATAAAATGTAAGAGGCTTACTAAATTTTTTCTGTGATCAATAGTCCCTAAGATAGGGAAAAAGAAAGCCACAAACTAGAAGTTGGTTGAAAACTCTCAGGAGGTCTTAGCTTCCCTAAGAAAAATATATTCAATTCTTTATTTAACGTGAATTCATTCTTGGCTTGAGTTTTCAGAAATCTATATGTTATGCTCAAACCAAAAGGAGAAAGCTAATGTGCAGTATATTCTTTAACTAAAATGGTGACTCAGGGTCTTTTCTCCTGTGACATCAAGAAAGCAGGTCAACAAAGGCTACTTCTTCATTTTTTTTTTTTTTTTTTTTTTTTTGCTCTTCTGTATTTTATATTTTTTCCAAATTAAAATCCATTACTTTTGTAATAAGGGAAAAAAAGCAAGAAAAAAGGATAATGGAATTATTCTTGGTAAAGTGTATTAAACCCTGAAATATTAAAATTTGCATAAACAAGTTACTAAAAAAATTGATTTTTTTAACATGATGAAACAACCCTCCCTATGTCACATTTGGTTTCCTTTCGCTCATTTAAGAAGAAAGAGTATTCAGGGACAGTTTGAGGTATTGATCTACCTTGCTATCAGCCTTCCCCACCTCTTCTCAAATGATATTTAAAAAGGTTGATTTCTATGTTCAAGACCATTTGTCCAGTACCTGGTCTTGATGTAAGCTTATTTTAATTACAGTTTTTTAAAACAGTCACAAGCCTTGACAAGCCTGTTTCTCCCAGAAGCAAATTAAAGAATCAGAACTCTGAATATCTGATTCACCATTTTCCTGACTAACGGATGGCAAAAAAAAAAAAAAAAAAAGTCAAGATGTATAAAAACACAAAAAAATTAAGCCTGTAAATGAACAGCTATACAAGCAAGAATCAACCAGTAAATGGACAAAGAAAATGGGGTAGATTCATACAATAGAATGCTATCCAGCAATTAAATGAAATGGGGTACAGACTCATGCTATGATATGGATGAATTTTAAAAACATTATGTTATGTGAAAGAAGCCAGATACAAGAGACCACATGTTATATGATTCTGT
This sequence comes from Rhinopithecus bieti, assembly GCF_001698545.2. Lineage (NCBI taxonomy): Eukaryota > Metazoa > Chordata > Mammalia > Primates > Cercopithecidae > Rhinopithecus > Rhinopithecus bieti. The sequence continues at coordinate 7,039,374 of NW_016804447.1, read as the reverse complement.
TGAAGTGAAATTTCCAGAAAAGGCAAATCTACAAAGACTGAAATCAGATTACTGGTATCTGAGTAGGATGGGTGGTGAGGAGAATTAAAAGTAATGGGCATGAGGATCTCACTGGAGTAATGGAAATGTTTTAAAACTGATTTATTGTGATAGTTGCACAACTTGATAAATGTATTATTAAAATGATTGAAATGTACACTTTTTGAAATGAGGGATTTATACAGTATGTAAAATTTGCCTTAATTGGTTATAAAATAAGTTAATTTAAAAAATAGAAATAACTTTAAACTTTGGTTTATTTTATTCTTTTTTCTGACACCTTTATTTCTGAATATATGAAATATATAGTCAACTTTAAAAAGATATGTTAACTCCAACAAAGAACTAGACTTGCAGGTAGAATATAGACTACAAGAGGACAACGTATATGTGGGTTGCATGGTCAACTACCAGCCTTAAATCACAGATATGATCTAGTGAGGCCAACAAACAGAGATTAAGAGCAGTGTTTGGAGTCGGACGGATCAGCATCAAATCTTGCCTCCACTATTTACTAGCTGGGTGAACTTGACTAAATTCCTCAACAACGCACAAAGTGAAGATTATAATGGTGTGACCACAGAGGATTGTCAGAATTACATGAAATCATGTTTTGGGAACATGTAAATGGGGGCTACATGCCATTACTGAGTGATAGTTCAATAATTTCCCCATTCATCATAGTTTTAAAAGTGTATAATTATTAGAACAAATGGATCAAACCACTTGAAAAACACTATATTTAAGTAAAACATTGAACATTTTAAAATTAAGTTTAGAACTGGACTTGAATTTACGATCCACACTATTAATGCCACAATAGTTAATCTTACCATAATCTATCCCATAAATTAGTGTTATTATTTTAAAATACATCTGCAACACATTGTTTATTTATGTCTTTATTACAGTTTCAGAGTTAAATTGGGATATTAGTAAATTTATTAGGGCTTAGAATTTTTTGTTCATACAATTCTACTGACTTTAAAAGTAAAATATGGCTGAGCACAGTGGCTCAACCTATAATCCCAGCACTTTGGGAGGCCTAGGTGGGCGGATCACGAGGTCAGGAGATCGAGACCGTCCTGGCTAACACGGTGAAAGCCTGTCTCTACTAAAAATACAAAAAAAATTAGCCAGGCCTAGTGG
>NW_016804447.1:7034028-7037395 GCF_001698545.2 Rhinopithecus bieti | reverse complement strand
AAAAAAAAAAAAAAAAAAAATACTTCAAAAATGTTGTGTCCATACCTGTTTATCTAATTATGTGTATAGAAAAATATTCTGAAACAGAAGGGGTTCTAAACAGACCTAAAATGTATTATAACCACTGTGGTTCTCAAACTCCTGGGGGCTTCAGAACCACTTGGAGGATCTGTGAAACAGATTGCTGCCTCCTTTCTCTCTTACCCCTTGCCCCAGTTTCTAATTCAGCAGATTTAGGATAGAGACATAGAATTCACATTTCTAACAAGTTCCCATGTGCTGCTGCTGCTGCTGCTGCTGCTGCTGGTCCAGGGGATACACTTTGAGAACCATCATTCTAGAAGCCCAGCTACACTATCTGCTGACCCCAATTCTTATAAAGTCCACATTACAGATGCAGTATTTTAACATCAGAATGGAAAGATTTTCCATTATGAATCTCCTGAATGAAGAATACCACTGAAACCATAACTAATCCAAGTGCTTTTTTTTAAAAACACAGACTTCTGTTGCCTAGGGAACAAACTGAGCTAGAAGAGGTTTCTTAACCAGTGTTGCTCAGTTCAAGATTTTATTTTCTACAATCCAATACATGTCTCCAAGTAGGTCATTTTCTCTTCTGTATCTGTTACCTAATCTCTATATAGAAATATATGTATGTATATATGTGTATGTATATATACAGTCTGTGTGAATATATACACATTCTATACACTTGTTTTAAAATAATAAAAAGTAAAAGAATTAGATTGTAGTTTTTTACAAGAATTTAAAACAAGAGTTGACACACATATGTTACTGATTCTCACATTTGTCCTTTGTATAGACATTTTAAAATTGTACAGCATTTTATCTTCTTCCTTCTGTGCTTGTGGGACATACACAGTAAGGAAAGTATCATAATGTAATTAATAGTATATTGTAACCTGGAAAATTCTTAGTATAGGTTTGACTTTATAGAATAGAGGTGCTTCTAAAAAATTGAGTATAAATGAACCTGGATGTCAAAACCAATTCTCTTACTGATTCTCATTATGAAACTGAAGATAGGCTCCTTTGGGGGTAAAATTGGCTCTAGTACATAATAAAATCATACCTAAGAATACAATAACTTCTTTAAATAGAAAAATGGTAATTTTCTGATAAAAATAATAATAGCCAATGTGTGCCACAAATTATGAATACTAAGTAACTAGGGTCATTCTCATGTTTTATATGCTTGCTTAAAGGTCAAAAAGAAAAATAACTGTTAGCCTAGCTGAAAAGAACTTCCGGGATGAAAACATAACTAAGACTTTGCAAGCTCCTTAACACTGAGTAGTAGGATGGTGTCAAAGTTGCTTGGGATGATTGGATCAGCAGCACTTTGTTGTGGAAGTGACTAGCTTTTTAAAAATATATATTTTCGCCTTATTTGAAATGGAAGGAAAACTAAGAAAGTCAGCAATTATAAGATATAGCAATGGATGTTAAAGAAAAAAAAATCAATGACACTTGTTAAAGCATGGTAGGAAAGACTTTATTCTGAACCTTCATGAGAGGTGTAGGGAGCACTGCAGTGGGGTTTTAGAGTGAGGGAGAGAAAGATTGGTCTCAACTCTGAATACGGCACAACCGAGCAGGAATTTATAGCTAAGGAGAAGTGTGGCAGTCAGCAGATGAAAAATTACGAAGAGGAAACATCATGGGTAAGGGGTATTCTGGCTAAAGAGCCCTAATAGGATTCTTGCTTAAGACAGGCCAGGGTATTACCTGAGGGGGATGGTAGAGGATGAGGAACCTGATCAGATATTGAGGATGATCAGATATGAAGGGTAGGGGTTCTTGCTAAACTGACTTAGCAGAGTTCTTTTCTAAAACTGAATTTTACAAGAAAGTGCATAGATGAGTCTAGGAAAAGGTTCAGAAGCCTGATGAAAGTTGAACCAAGCAAAAAATATTTGTCATAAACAAATGCTTGGGGTGGCATGTCCGTTAAAGCTGTAGGCCAGGAGACCTGAAAATGTTCTAAAGCTAGTCAGTCTGGCATCTATCAAGTTAGTTCCCTGGAATTAAAATTTTAGTAGAGGATTTCTTGAACAGGCAGTGCAGCAGGGTGATAAGACCACAAACTCATAATCAGACAGCCTAGGTTCTACTCTTGGCTTTGTAGCATTTAAGCCATATGACCACAGCCTTGCTACCATAAACCAGCAGCATCGGCATTGCCTGGAAGTTTATTAGAAATCACGAAGCTCAGACATAGCCCAGACCCACTGAATCAAAATCTGTACTTTAAGAAGATCCTTGAGTAATTCATAGGCACATATATAATAAATGCTGGATGCACTGCCCAATTTCCCCTTTGGAACTGAGAAACTTAATCTCCTAGTGGCTGCAGATGCTGCCTTTTTCTAGAAAGTGCACTTGTCTGGAGAGAGCTGCTTCACCAAAGTCATGTCCCTTTCTCCAAATGCAGTATTCATCACATGACTGTCAACATAGAAGTCCTAGTCCCCTCACCCTACCTGGAACTACTCTGAAGGGTTACTTCAGCTTCAGAGTTCCCAGGGCATTGATGAAGGATATTGTTATTATTGCATTCAGTATAAGTTCTCTTCCTGTTCAGTGCCACTTCTTTCTCTTCCCTTCTACACATGTTTATCCTGAGAGAACTTCTAAGGAAACCCTACGCACTAATATCCATCTCTCGATATGTTTGCTAGAGAACCCAATCTGCACCAACACTGACATTTGAAAAATTTGAACTTTGGCCAGGTAAATTAACCTCTGGCTTTTTAGTTTTCTCATTTATAAAATGGAAATAATAATAGTATACTCCTTAAGGTTTGTTGAGGATTAAATTACTAATATCTAAAAGTACTTAGAGCAGAGACTGTTTTGTGCAGTACCCAAAAAGTGTTAGTCATCATGATATAGTGGGTCTGTAAACATAAAGTTATACTAATATCTGTCATGATCATATTTCTTGTTCAAAAAACACTGTTATTCATATGCAAAACCTAGGTTAATTGGGGAAGTATCTATTTACTTATGTGTTCAGGCACTTTGCACGGGCCGATGGGAAGGAAGTGTAGGTACACATACACTAACATGTTATCTGAGTTAGGGTAGAGAATATCAAGCTGATAAAAGCCAGTGGGTTACACTGTCTTCAGGACATAGTGAAATTCTTATTTCCTCTTAAACAGAGAACAGTATAAAACAGAGAAGAGCTCTACAACATGAATCAAAAAGACAGTGATACATGAAAGCATTAGAATCAAATAATTTCAGGAGAGAAAGGATCTTATCCATCTAGCCCAACTATTCATACAGGAATAGATAAATCTAGCTGCCACATCTAATATATATATATATATATATA
>NW_016804447.1:7024611-7029861 GCF_001698545.2 Rhinopithecus bieti | reverse complement strand
GATGACAGGTTGATGGGTGGAGCAAACCACCATGGCACGTGTATACCTATGTAATAAAGCTGCACGTTCTGCACACGTATCCCAGAACTTAAAGTATATATATATATATATATAAAAGCTTATCTTGTTTCTTCTTTCTGCAGGTTTAATAGTGAATGTTGCCATTCTGTCTTTCCAGAAACCAAACACATATATATGCATGTGTACAAACACACACACACATACACACAAACACATACACTCACAGTCTTAGAATTAATGCCCTGGGCCCTTGATTTTCTACTGATTTTGGTATGTTTAGCTGAATGAACCAGCACTATCTTCTGGATGGTACTCCTTTTCTTCAGTCTCCGCTGGCCTCTGTAAGGTGACATTTTTAATGCACACATCACTACAGCTCAAGTCCTCAACTCAGTGATGTTATACATCTAGTCTTTGTCAGATTCCCCTTCCTGGGTACTTTTGGGAATTCTCAGGAATTACACTGGCCAGCCATCTGGATGTGAACTGCTGTCTGCTCTTCACATATACCTCTGTCCACCCCTTTGTGGGTCACATTTTGTGGGCCTTCCTCTTTCTGTGCTCTATACTTCCTCCCTGCAAGTGCAGGGGAAGGTGGCAATACCCTTCTCTCAATTCTTTCCAGTGATGACAGCAGCTTGATGGCAACCTTTAACTAGACCTTACAGAAAGCATGGAGATGACAGAAGTAATTTAGCTATCCAAGTTATCTTTGCTGTGTTACAATAGAGGCTTAAAACAACAACCAGCACTTACTATAAATCACAGTTTTTTTGGTTCCCTTTGCATCGTGGTGTCAGCTGGGGCTGCAGTCATGTAGGGGCTCAACTGAGCTGGAATTTCCAATTATATGAAACATTACAAAGCAAAGTTCGCCATAAAGTAAATTCTACAATTTCTATAAACAGAGAGGCATGAGACTCAGGTCTTAGTGTTCAAAAGCTGGATTTTCACACTCACTTGAGACAGGAGGTGTGACTGGGCTCTGGATGAGGTGGGGAGTTAGGACTGCATATATCTCTATATAAGGGGATCTATAAATACTGTGCTCTTCAGCCCAGGTAAACCTGCTGTCTACCTGTGTTTTAGGGTAAAATTATTGTTTGCTTTAGCAATCAAAATCACAAGTCTATGCTAAACAATAGTTAGAGAAACTAAATATATACTTCTCATGAAGTGTAGAAGTCCCAAGTACAGAAATTAATGTAAAATATGTTTTGGGGCCAGTGAAACTCCTGTCATCTAGCAGAAACAGATGCAGAAAAGAACTATTTTATATAGACACTTAAGGAACCTAGGATATTAAGAAATTTCATGGAGGATGGGTACATAAAATGGTTCATAAGGAACAATTAATCTACAAGAAATGATTATCTGCCAGAGTCTCTATAATAGTCGATGTACCATGCCATTTCTCTACCATAGTAGAAGCCACAGAGAGAATTCACTCCCCACAAACTCAAATAATTACAAGCTAAAAGAGACTATGAAAAAGTATCCTTGAAATGATTCAATAATACAAAATTTTAACATAAAACATGACATGACCCAAAGATAAAAATAAGAGGTCAACTTGAAAATAAAACAGAATTGACAGAAATGAAAAATGGAATCATTGAAATTAAATATATCTTAGATAAGTTTTGTAGCAAACAAAACAAGCTGGAAAAAATAGCAAACTGGAAATAAGTCTGAGGAAATTACCCAGAATGTAGAATAGAGAGGAAAAAAAAGGTGAAAACATAAAAGAAGTTAAAAGAATGAATGAATATTAGAGTATGTTGAGTGAAAGAAGCTAGACCGAAGGGAGTACATACTGTATGCATAATTAGATGAAGTTCAAGAACAGGCAAAACTAATCAAGGTGATGGAAATCAGAGGAATGATTACCTCTGGAGACAAAGGGTAATTACTGCTTGACAAAGGACACAAGGGAGACTTCTGCACTGCTGGTAATATTCTATATCTCAATATGGGTTGTGGCTACATGGATGTGTATATGTATATGTATACATGAAGTTTTTCAAGCTCTATCTGTTCAGTTTGTGGACATAGTTCACTTCACTGTATGTGTTTAACACCTCAAAACAAAAAAGACAAATAGCAACAGACAAGTTAACAGACATGGTAAATAGAATAAGATCCAACATATACCTATAAAATAAGGCCCCCAGAGAGAAATGAAAGATGTAACATTAGAAGAAACTATGACAGATAATATTTTATAATTGAAGAAAGACCCAGGTTCTCAGAATGAGGACACATTCAATGCCTAGAGAAGAGTAAGTTTAAAATATAAATAAATGCCACCTAGATGCGTCTCAGTAAAATGGCGGAATACGAAAGACAAAGAAATTCCTAAAAGCATCACTGAGAGAAGAGAAATTACCTGTGAAGAAACAGGTAGACTAATATTGGATTTCTCTAAGACAGAAAATAATTGTTAGACTGGAATTCTATACCTAAGTAAACTAGCACTTAATACTAAGGTTGCCGGGCGCGGTGGCTCAAGCCTGTAATCCCAGCACTTTGGGAGGCCGAGACGGGTGGATCACGAGGTCAGGAGATCGAGACCATCCTGGCTAACACCGTGAAACCCCGTCTCTACTAAAAAATACAAAAAACTAGCCGGGCGAGGTGGCGGGCGCCTATAGTCCCAGCTACTCGGGAGGCTGAGGCAGGAGAATGGCGTAAACCCGGGAGGCAGAGCTTGCAGTGAGCTGAGATCCGGCCACTGCACTCCAGCCTGGGCGATAGAGTGAGACTCTGTCTCAAAAAAAATAAAAAATAAAAAAATAAATACTAAGGGTAAAAATTGCTTGCTGAAAGTTTTTTTAAAGGATATAAAAAAGAAGAATTAGAATGCAAGAAAAGATGTGGTGCAAAGAAATTGGTAGACATGTGAGTAAATCTAAAAAAGTAATAGCTTTTGGGGTATGAGTGATTGTTGGTTACATGGATGAACTCTGTAGTGGTGAGTTCTGAAATTTTAGTACATCCGTCACCCAAGTTGTGTACATTGTGTTCAATATGTAGTTTTATTAAATGCCTCCCTCCCCCACCACCCTCCCCATTTTGAGTCTCCAAAGTCTGTTATTTCACTCTGTATGTCTTCACATCATCATAGCTTAGCTCCCACTTGTAAGTGAGAACACACGATATTTGATTTTCTATTCCTGAGTTACTTAGAATAATGGCCTCCAGCTTTATCCAAATTGCTGCAAAAGACATTATTTTGTTTCTTTATGACTGAGTAGTATCCCATGGTGTATATATGCCACATTTTCTTTATCTACTCATTGGTCAATGGACACTTAGGTTGGTTCTATATCTTTGCAATTGTGAATTGTGCTGCTATAAACATGTGTGTGCAAGTATCTTTTTCGTATAATGACTTCTTTTCCTCTGGGTAGATACACAGTAGTGGGATTGCTGGATCAAATAGTAGATCTACTTTTAGTTCTTTAAGGAATCTCCACATTGTTTTCCATAGTGGTTGTACTAGTTTACATTCCTACCAACAGTGTAAAAGCATTCCATTTTCACCATATCCACACCAATATCTATTTTTTTTTACTTTTAATTATGGCCATTTTTACAGGTATCTCATTGTGGTTTTAATTTGCATTTACCTGATGATCGGTGATGTTGAGCATTTTTTCATATGTTTGTTGGCTGTTTGTATACCTTCTTTGGAGAAATGTCTATTTATGCCCTTTGTCCACTTTTAGATGGGATTGTTTGTTTTTTCTTGCTGATTTATTTGCGTTCCTTGTAGATTCTGGATACTAGTCCTTTGTCAGATGCATAGTTTGCAAATATTTTCTCCCATCCTGTGGGTTGTTGAGGGATGCTGTTAACCATCTACAATGCACAGGACAGTCCCTCACAACAAAGTTAAAAATGTCCATGGAGGTAACCACACTTTAGAGAAAATTACATACACACATACACACTCAGGAAAATTTGCAAGGCTGTTCATTGCAGCATTTTGTAGTTTATGAAAACAAAACTGAGAACAATGTAAATGTCTACCATTGAGGAGTAGGCAAATATTTCATCATATATTTATACCATCGTATAACACAGTGAAATATTCTACAACAGTTAAAATGAATAAATTAGCTCTATTTGTCAACATGACTAAAGCACAAGGAGAGTTTTGAGTGACGAAAGCAAGTTGTTAAAAGACATGGATTTATGCCACTGTATATGTAATATTCTAGAAACACAATGTGATACTCTAATATACTTGGGGTAGGTTTTCTACCAAAATGGACCTATCTCCCCTTCCTGCATCCATCCCTATGGAAAGGCCCCTCCCACATGAAGTTGCATGACTTGCTTTTGCTAATGGTATCATAGTAAACAACACGGCAGAGACTTAAAAAGTGCTTGGACACCACTTTAATCTTGATTGTCCTGGGAACTCTGGTGAGCACAACAGTGTGAATAAGTGAATAAGCCTGATCCATTCTGTTGGATGATGTGAGACACTTGGTCAAGTCATTCCTGTCACCCTGACTGACATTGAGCCAACTGCCAGACATATTTGTGAAACCAAGCTAGAGATCTAGTTCCCAGCCCAGAAGGAAGAACTACTCACCAAAGGTACAGAATTATGAGAAATAATATGTTTGTTGCTTTGAGCCACCAAGTTTGGAGGTGATTTGCTGCTACATACCAAAAGGTAACTGATAGAATTGTTCATAGAGAATACATAAGCTTAAAAGTCTAAAAGTATAGATGGATAGATAGAACAAACACCACTTTGGATGACAATGAATCCTGGACAACAATTCTGATGAAAATTATCGCCCTGATATAAGGAAGGGAGTGAAAAGGAGGAGGTGAGATTCTATTTTACCTATACAATTTTTTTTTCTGTTTTGAAATGGAGTTTCGCTCTTGTCACCCATGCTGGAGTGCAATGGTGAGATCTCAGTTCACTGCAACCCCTGCCTCCCTGGTTCAAGCGATTTTCCTGCCTCAGTCTCCCAAGGAGCTGTGATTACAGGCACCCACCACCACGCCCAGCTAATTTTTATATTTTTATATTTTTTTATAATTTTTATATTTTTTATATTTTTCAGTATAGCTGGGGTCTGACATGTAAAGAGCTTGGAAGTTATCTCATCTTTATCATAGGAAAAAAAAAAGCTGAATAAACTGGAAATCAGTGACTTTTCTTGTACTCATCAGAGACCTGAAGTTGCAAGGCACACTGCC
>NW_016804447.1:6984814-7024534 GCF_001698545.2 Rhinopithecus bieti | reverse complement strand
TGCAACCCCTGCCTCCCTGGTTCAAGCGATTTTCCTGCCTCAGTCTCCCAAGGAGCTGTGATTACAGGCACCCACCACCACGCCCAGCTAATTTTTATATTTATATTTTTTTATAATTTTATATTTTTTATATTTTCAGTATAGCTGGGGTCTGACATGTAAAGAGCTTGGAAGTTATCTCATCTTTATCATAGGAAAAAAAAAAGCTGAATAAACTGGAAATCAGTGACTTTTCTTGTACTCATCAGAGACCTGAAGTTGCAAGGCACACTGCCACACTGAAGTTTGGACAGACAGGCAAACAGGGAATTGCCACTGAGATCAGCTAACCTGGAACATCAGGTTCTAAAGCAGGAACTGCCAGGGACACTGTAACTGGTAATTTTGATGAAGTGGAATAGCTGAAAGTGAGCAACATCTAGGGGGCTGCAGTTTTAGAGGTCTCCACACTTTTGTGGGTTTTACCTCTAGGCACCTCATCAAGTTTTCATGGTGGATCTAAGGAAAATCTTGTTATGTCTCTGGCAGAGGAAAGGGAAAAGTAACCATTTAGAATATACCCAGAGCATTCTCTATAACAAAGGCCTTTCAACGGGAAAGGATTTTTATCAGAGCCTTACCTCATCTGGGAGGAAGGGCAATTATGTACCTCTAGTACCTCCTAGCTTTCCCATGTCACCTAAAGGTGATGTCACAGCACAGAGTGCACGTGTGAAGGTCGCAGCTTGGAAAAACAGGTCCACTAAATGACTGATGTGTATTTCATCATAACAGTATAGAATACTTTCCCTCCCAGACATCTTACTATCAAATCAATAGGACTCCAGTAGAATAACAGTGGCTTACCACTGACAGAGCTGCAAGGTGCAGACTATATTCAAGAAGCAAGTCTTAGAGAAATCTAAAGACAACAGAGGAGACAAAAAGAAGGACACTATAGGAATTTGAAGTCTCCATAACCCACAGGGAGGGCAAGCACTAAGCACAGCCTGACTTTGGCCAGATTAACATAAGACCTCACACTACAGGTCTGTTTACCTCAGGTTCTATTATTTGATACACCATATACAAAAACAATAAAAATGCAACATCATATAGAACAGTAATAAAAATGCAAGGAATGCTAATAAGCATAATAATAATAAATTAAAAAATAAAAAGTAGAGTCTGAAGAAACAAAGTAAGATTCAGCACCACTCAGCTATGACACAGACTATGGAATTACCAGATAGAAAATTTAAAATATCTATGATTAATATGTTAAGGATGCTAATAAAAAAGTAGACAACATGCAAGGCAGATGGGTAATGTAAGCAAAGAAATGAAATATTTAAGAAAGAATCAGAAAGAAATGTTAGAGATAAAAAACACTGTGACAAAAATGAAAAGGGCTTTGATGGGCTCATCAGCAGTCTAGACATGATCAAGGAAAGAATCACCAAGCTTGAAGATACAGCAATAGAAACTTGCCAAACTGAAATGCAAAGAGGAAAAAAGAATTTTGAAATGAAACACAATATCCAAGAACTGTGAGATGATTTCAAAAGATGTAACGTATGTGTCATAGGAATAACAGAAGAAGAAGAAAGAGAAAGTGGAACAGAAGAAATATTTAAAGTAACAAATGCCTGGGGAACTTTCCAAAATTCCCCAGACGCCAAACCACAAATCCAGAAAGCTCAGAGAAACCAAGTAGAATAAATGCCAAAAAATCTACTTCTAGGCATATCATATTCAAGCTGTGGAAAACCAAAAATCTTTAAGGAAGGCAAGTCAGGGGAGGTGGGCATGGTAACACCTTACCTGTAGAAGAACAAGGTTAAGGATTACAGTGGAATTCTTGTTAGAAATCATGCAAGCAAGGAAAGAATGGAGTGGAATAAAGTGGTGAAAGAAAAAAGCTAACAGTCTAGAATTCTATCCAGTGAAATTATCCTTTAAAAGAGAAGAAACCTAGACCCTCTGACAAATAAAAACTGAGAGAATTCATTGCAAGGTAGCTGCCCTGCAAGAAATGTTGAAAGTGCTTCACAAGAAAATGATATAGGTCAAAATTCGGATTTACATGAATAAAGGAAGACTATTGAAGAAGGAATAAATCAAGGTAAAATAGCATATTTTATTTTTCTCATTATTAGTTGGTCTAATGAACACAGCTGTTTGAAGTTATAATAATAACAATGGATTGGGCAATAACAACATATGAAGAAGTGAAATGAAATGAATGACAGCAATGTTTTAAGGCATGGGAGGGATAAAATACCTTTATCTTCTTGAAACTCTTATCTCTTGCAGTCTATTACTTTGGAAAATGGACCTTTGTGACTGACTTGATAAACCACTGGAATATTTTTGTCTCAGGATCTGAATTTAGTCTTAAGAGATTTTTCAGCCATGCAGTATTTTCTAACTTTGATTTGTAGTACATCTAGAGTCACCACAACTTTCAGGAAAGACCTTAATCCTGTGCACTGTCAGGTCAACCTTTATTTGCTCCCTCTTCCATAATCCTTTGTCTGTAAACCAGAAGTAGAAATCTGTGGAACTTGAACTAAACTCTTCTCAGACTTTCTTTTGGTAAAGTTGGAATTATGTGTGTGTGGAGGCACTGGTTGTTGGAATTTTTAGGTGCACTAAACTAAACTACAGCCATTTGGCTTGGTTGGCCTTTAAGTAATTTCTTTCATTGTGTCCAAGCTAAATCTTATTACTTCTTATAAATCATCAGCAACAAATCACGTTTATTTAGTTCTCAGTGGAGTGTGAAGGTTTTGTCATGCCACCCTAAATTATTTGCATTTTAAGAGACAGCTTTGAGTCAAACAGAGCTGACATTTGAACCCAGCTTCTTTTACAGCACATTTTAAATTCCTATTACCATTAAATGATTTATTCTATTTTTTTCTCCATGAATCAAATGTAGTAGGTAGGCTTATTTTCTTTTAAAGCATCTATTTTCTTCTGTAATTTTCCATAGGCAAGAATGAAATTGAAAATCTGTAGCCTTAGCAGTTTTAAAAATTATATCCTTATGATGCTAAGAGACCAGGAAGAAAATTCATAGGCAACTTGCTTTGGAACAATCACTAAAATATTTTTTCCATAAAAGGTATGATTTTTCTATTGGATATTTACAAAGATAAATAACCCCATAACCTATAATGAGACAGCTTCATTTCATGAAATCACAAAAGAAACATGGATTAGAGGTAAAACAGCAACAATAAAAATAGAAATCTAAGTCATTAGAGGGATTTGTACAGAGTAATAGACCTTTTAAAAACATACTATTAGCAAATTGATTGTATATACACTAACTTTCCAGCTATACTTGTTTTTACCCTGTAAAATACAGTACACAACTGCACTCCTTGAGGTTTTGACAATTGACTGTTTCTTCTCCATTCCCTAGAACACAATTAACTAGGTTTTATTTCTTATTCACATGGCACTACACGCTCAGTTTAGAGATATTAAGACAATAGGGTTAAACTCATCTTTTATTGTATAGTATATGAAAAGTCTTGAATGGATATGATTCCAAAATAGCCTGTTTTAATGCCAATGCCATGCAGCTACATGAATTTATATTAGATATTTAGATTTACTTTATAAGAAGGAATGTAAACAGTACCTGGCACAGTGCTTAGTTCATATAATTGCCATTACAATAAGGTGTACAATTCATAGTACAAATGATCATTTAAAGAATACAAGGTACCCGTACCAGAAGGCCCCCCAATGGCTATTATCAGTGAGGGTTTTTCATGGGATGTGACTGAAACACATCATGACAGTACTGGCTCTGGACTCTGTAACACAATCAGGCTGATCTGGTCAACCAGACTCCCATTTCAGCTGGCTTTATCTAATGAGAGGCACTGGTGGGAGTGTGGCAGGCAAGAAGAAGGGAGACGCCACAGTATTTCTTCTCTCCTTCTCTGTCTCCAGCAGCTTCTTCTGCTGCAGCTAAATCTCTTTTATTGCTCTACTTTCTGCCAGATAGGTCTACTGTGGTTTCAACTTCTTCCGGGCAACTCTGACCTTCTACTTCTGATAACACCACTTTTTCCCTTTATCCCTCCAGCCTAAGGGTGACAGTAGCTTCCTGCTATGGCTAATCTCTAGGTTGTTTCACAGTGTGAGTTGGCTTCACAGATCTTTCATCACCCATTTATAAACCCCTGCGTCTGGTACAAAAACATAAAAGCAGTTTCTGTTTTCCTAGTTAGACCTGACAAATACTTGACTAACTTGAGAAGCAAAAGGGATTCATTGGAAGACTGATGTGATAGTTTACAAATTGAAATGAGAGCTGAAAAAAAAACACACACACAGCTTGGAAATTACAGGAACTAGAATGGTTTTAGGAAATGCAGTACCAGGAATCTAAGGACAATCTCTTGATCACTGCCATTATATGACTCAGCTGCAACTGCCTTCTGCCTGTATCTCCATTGGAGATTTAAATTCCCACAAGAATCAAAGTCAAGGTTGGGGCACAGGCCTACTCCTGTTGTGGTGGTGGTGGTGACTGAGAGTCAAAAGAATCCCAAAGAATGGAAGGCAGAAGAGTTCATCAGAGGATGAGATATCGGACAGACAAAATAGCAGAGAACCATGACTGTAACCTTGACTTGTCATGGTCAGATTTTGGTCCTGAATCTTATAGGCCCAGGACACTGAATTTTTAGGCACTCTGAAAATGAGTACATATCCCATTTTAATAAGGTTTGCAGAGATTGAGCCTATCAAATGGCTAGTTTGCTAATTTATAATGAAAAATACAACTGTCAAGTGCATTTAAGATGGCCTGATCAGCACATTTCGTTTTAGCCAAACCACATGTAAATCAAATAGTGGAAGATTGATTTGTGAGCATGAAATGAGAACAAAGGGTGTCATTTGAGAGGCAGTTCAAATAACAACAGGTGTCTCAAATAAATATTGAGATGTCTCGAGAGATGTCTCTCTGGTAAAGAGTTTTTAAGACACTCACTGTTGTAGGTTGGATTCTCTGGAAGCAGATGCTGAAACAATTAGGAGTACACTATGTTTATTAGGACTCAAAACTATGATGGAAGGGGGAGGAATCAGGAAGGGGCAGCGGGAGAAGTTGAATTATAAGGCAGGACAGACCTATCAAAGACTTGGCCCACCCAGTAGGGAGCTCTGGACAAGTCCTACCCATCATTGTTGTCCAGTGTCGGACTGAGATCACCAGGCCTTCATACTCCTGCTTCACTGGGTCACTGAGCATCGCTTACCTTGGGAGAGGCTTGACCCTGAAGGGGCCATACGGCACATCTTCACATTTACCACCCTCACTGTGGGTGTAAGCTTGCTCTGGAAGCGGCACAACTCAGAGCCACTTAGCCAAGAAACCTCCTCTTTTCAACAAAGCCTTATGATCTGTCAAAGAACCATAGACAAAATGTACATGTGTTAAAATGGTGGCAGTGTTTGCATTTCAAGAAACATGTCAATGATAATGCTAGTCACTCTCAGTTTAATAATAACAGTTATGTTTTCTTCCCCATAAAATCTGCCATAAAAACCCGAGTTGAAGTTGACACGTCATTACTTGGTGAAGGCATTCTGAGATCACCCCAGGCATGATTCGCAGCCGATGGATTACAAAGGGGAAGGGGGAATTGGGAGACTGTATCTCAGTTACTTTCAGAAACCAAATATATGTATGCCTTTGAAGAAAAAATATAAGGCCACTTGAAGTTTAATATCAAATTAAATTCTATTTCAATTCAGTCTTTTACAAGGTAACATCCAAAAAATATTTCTGATGTTATTATCATTTGTCTCTGCCTGTCATCATGGATGAACATTTATCCACCACTTACCCTGCTTCCAGACACATTCTTTTTCTTTCTTCCCAAGCCACAAGTCCCCTGTTGTCTTCCTTTTCTTCTGCAATTTTCTTCCTTGTGATAACTCTCTGTTGTATCTAGAAGCAAATCTTCTCTCCATTGAAAATTGCTTCTTGCCTGGGCGCAGTGGCTCACACCTATAATCCCAGCACCTTGGGAGGCTGAGATAGGAAGATTGCTTGATCCCAGGAGTTCAAGACCAGCCTGAGCAATACAATGAGACCCCATCTCTGCAAAAAAAAAAAAAAATTTTAAAATTAGTCAGGCTCTGTGGTGTGTGGCTGCAGTCCCAGCTACTTTGGGAGGCTGAGGTGGGAGGATCACCTGATTTTGGGAGGTCAAGGCTGCAGTAAGCCATGATCGATCCTGTCATTGTACTCCAGCCTGGGGGAGAGAGTGAGACCCTGTTCAAAAAAAAAAGAAAAAGAAAAAGAAAAGTAGCCGGGCGCAGTGGCTCAAGCCTGTAATCCCAGCACTTTGGGAGGCCGAGACGGGCGGATCACGAGGTCAGGAGATCGAGACCATCCTGGCTAACATGGTGAAACCCTGTCTCTACTAAAAAATACAAAATCTAGCCGGGCGAGGTGGCGGGTGCCTGTAGTCCAAGCTACTCGGGAGGCTGAGGCAGGAGAATGGCGTGAACCCGGGAGGTGGAGCTTGCAGTGAGCCGAGATCGTGCCACTGCACTCCAGCCTGGGCGACAGAGCGAGACTCCGTCTCAAAAAAAAAAAAAAAAAAAAAAAAAAAAAAGTTGCTTCTTGCCGGTTGGCAATCAAATTGAAGCATCATAAAATAGAAAAACAGAAGGACAACATAATGTGCAATAAGCAAATGCTTAATTATTTAATCAAGTTTAGAGTCCATAAAACCAAAACATGCACATTTAATTTTTATTCACATACCACCTCATAAACACTCCATAGTAGTATACAGAATGTCCATTTGAAATATAGATTGGGGGTATGTGTTTGTATGCACATATAGACACAAAGCTTGTATTTTATTGGGTATATTCAATTCTGAGAATTTGCAGAGAACCCACATAAAATGTTTTGATCTACTCTGATTATGCTGCCTAGACAGTAAGAGTCCTCAGTTTCAGTTTTATAAAATTTGGACCCCATTCAGTTGGCCTACACAACAGAAAAATAGAAAAAAAAAAATGGTCTGGGCATTTGTGGCTCACTTTTGCTGCCTGCCATTTTGTGCAATTGAGTGTTGAAGCTGCTGTCCCAAATTTATTCCCTACGTTGATTTATTTCTCTTGTATTGTAGTTATGATATTTCTCTCTTTTCTTCTTTTTGCAGCTAGGTTGTGTGGTGTCTTCTTTTTAAAATGCACTTGTAAGCATTTAAACTAATCAAGGCAACAAATCAATCTGTAACACCTTGAGAAATTCCTCCAGGTTGAAGAAAATGGGGTACCTATGACAGACTCTTCTATGATAAGGTGTCCCCAACTGCCTTACGGTATGGCACAGAGTATTTGTGTATATGTTCTGTCTGTATTGGTCCTCTCCTCATGCTATTTTACACAGAAGTCAGTAATTTCAGAGGTAACAATCAGAAGTAAATTCAATAGTCCCGATATAATTCTAAATGAAATACAACTCTAATATTTCAGAAAACTTTAGACTCTTAAATAGCTAGAATATTCAAAATACACAATGGCCCTGTATTTTAAAATTTCTTGATTCATTCCTCATAAATTTCTTCTTGCTATTAAAAGACATCCCCTTTGGCAGGCCAGATATCACCAGTCTGGTCATCTTCATTTTTATTAACTCCTAAATCAAGCTGTTTCCACAGCATGCTGTGGATTCCTGCATTAATCTGAATTCATCTTTCTCAAACAGTAGGTCTCTGTCCCTTAAACTCTAACCTCAAATGACAGCAATTTGGGGAGGTAATGGAACTGTTCCATGTCTTTAGTGGATGGTGTTGGTAATCAAACTCCATATGTTTGTCAAAACTCATAGATCTGTGCATTCAAAGGGATGGATTTTACTGTGTGTAAGTTATACCTCAACAAATCTGACTTAAATAAAAAGAAGAGCTCTGAACAGACAGTTTCCATTTACACAAAATTCTGAGTCAGACAAAACTAACCTGCAGTAAGGTTCTCAACCTCAGTACTATTGACATTTTGGACTGGATTAATCTTTGCTGTGGATAGGGCAGCTTTATGGGCATGCAACCTGTGTAGCGGTAGCTTTTTGAGGTGGCCTGTGCTTGACTTCATGCTCTGCTGTCACCATTTAGAATTTCTTAAGTATTTGACCTTTATTTATTTATTTATTATTTTTTTTTTGAGACAGAGTCTCGCGCTGTCATCTAGGTTGGAGTGCAGCGGCACGATCTCTGCTCACTGCAAGCTCTGCCTCCTGGGTTCACACCATTCTCCTGCCTCAGCTTCATGAGTAGCTGGGATTACAGGCGCCTGTCACCATGCCCAGCTAATTTTTTGTATTTTTAATAGAGATGGGGTTTCACCGTGTTAGCTAAGATGGTTGCGATCTCCTGACCTCGTGATCTCCCCGCCTCAGCCTCCCACAGTGCTGAGATTACAGGCGTGAGCCACCGCACCCAGCCGGTATTTGACCTTTAAATTTGTATTTTGTAAGTGAAATCCAGTGGGACGATGGAACCCGCACATGCCCAGGTGTCTTTGTGGGCATGTTCAGGGTCAAGTCCATGAGCACAGCCAGCAGCCAGTCAAGTCCATGAGCACAGCCAACATGAGCACTGACCAGCTGGGGCGGCCCAGTGCCTGCATGAGTGCCTACACAGTAGTCTAGAGTGCTGTGATGCCTCAAAGAGGAGGCCAGGCCTGGGTTGTTGATGGTGCCACAAAAGCTGCAGGTGGTGGCAGTGGCCATGACCTCAGCAGAGAGGAGGGGCTCTGCATGGGGGCTGTGTTAGGACCAACAGTGGGAGAAGAGCTTGCCTGTCTGTCCCCAGAGCCCATCATCGCATCAGCTATGCAAATGTTAATTCTCCAGTTCAAGTATCAGGACAGGAACTGCTAGCACTCAGGCAGTAAACTTTGTCGATAAATTATTACAAAATAAAAACATACAAAAATGGGCATTGCAATAAAGCATATCATGGAGTTATTCAACTTCAAAGCATTTAGAATCTCTTGTTATGCAAACTGCAGCAACATTGGAAAACGAATATCCACAGGCTTAGGTATAAATATGAAAGACTGTTAGATTAGATGAAAAGATCATAGTTTTACATGAAGCAGCAAATGAGCCAATTATCAATGAGGAAGGCTTTTAAAAAATTATTATTTTCTTATAATTGAATGTACAGTGACAGAATGTATAAACAAGAATTTTGAATTATGTACAAATCATGAAGCCACTTTTGGTTTCCACAAGTTACAGAAAACGTCAGAGGAAACACGAAAATGCCATTGTATAAATTACATTTAAAATTAAATTCAGACTTAGATGAAACTGATTTGTATGAAGAGTTAAATCTTTTTAGAAAATTGTCCTATGAGAATCATCATTTCTGCATATTCTAAAATATATAGTTTTGAAATAAATTATCAGAAATGTATCCCAATGCTGTCACTGCCTATAAAGAGCTTTTAATAGCTTGAGTAACAGTTGCATCAACAGAAGATCCTTCACAAAATTAAAAATTATCACAAATTATTTGTAATCTTGCATTTGCCAAGAGTGACCAATGACACTTTCAATTCTATCAATTACAAATGAGGTCACTAAAATGATCTGCATAAACGTAAGCCAGAACAATCTTATTATCAACCAAGATCACATTAATAAGGTGGTATTATTTATTGTGCTATATAAAGTTATGACATCAAAATATGTTTTTGCAATTTGTGAGTTTATATTGTTACTCCTGTGTTACTAGTACCCCTGACATTTAATGAGTCATAGAGTCCACCTTTTCCTTGATGGCAAAATGGGGGCTTACATAGAAGGTCTCTAACATCCCTTTTAGCTCTTAGATTCTGTGGTTTACCCATCAATAGGTGCCAATTATAGCCTTCCAAACTCATCTAAGGCCAGGCACGGTGTAATCTCAGCACTTTGGGAGGCAGAGGCCGGTTGGATCACGAGGTCAGGAGATCGAGACCATCCTGGTTAACATGGTGAAACCCCGTCTCTACTAAAAATATAAAAAATTAGCTGGGCATGGTGGTGGGTGCCTGTAATCCCATTTACTTGGGAGGCTGAGGTGGGAGAATCGTTTGAACCTGGGAGGCAGAGGTTGCAGTGAGCCGAGATAACACTACTGCACTCCACCCTCGGTGACAGAGCGAGACTCTCAAAAAAAAAAAAAATCTCAAACAAAAAAAGGTCAGCTAAAACCCAGGTTCCTCGAGAGGTGTCTACACATCTTTCTGTTGATCTGAGCCTATGGTCAGCATTTGCAAATAGTGTGTACACGCAGATTGTAGCTAATGATTTGAGTGTTTATTTTGCTGAGTGGACCATACAGGACTGAACTGTCTTTTAAAAATACTCTATTTGGAAATGAGCTCATAAGAACTTTTCGTCTCAAATATGTACCAGTCACATCCAGAAGAGAGAAATGCCTGTGATCAGACACTGAATCCATTGGCACATTGTAGGCAGCAAACTGGGCTTACAAGATGAGGGGCGGGGGGGTATAACCCATGCACTACCCAGTGATACATTCCTGACTCTACATGAAGCCACTTACGTTACTGAGAAAAGTCAGCCTCAGAACAACAGCTGGCACCTTACCTTTGGTAGGGAGACAAATCATATTATCAGCAGGTCGACCATGATGGACCTATGCCGCAACACCAGGCAGCTTTAATAGGTTTTAGCTGGGCTTGACAATTTCTATGGTTTAGTTTGAATTTGCCGTCATTGAAACTAAGGCCTAACCAGAAACTATAATTACGAAAACCCATATTATTTATCAGATCGTATCCATAACTTATATGGCAATAGATCAGGAAATACATTTACTGGTTGACTGAATAAATCTGGTTGCCTGAGCTAGAAACAAGGAAACATGCATCCTTAACCCTTCCCTTTAACTATCTTCCCCTTCAATTGATCACCAGGTCTTTTGGGTGATACTTCCTGAAGAGCTAGGTATCTGCCACTTTCTCCTCACCCTCACTGCCATTAACTTCGTTCAAACTACCAACACCCCTGACCTTGACTATGGTTAAATATTCTTCACAAGTCTGACCCAACACCAGGCCTCTTAAGAACACAGCAGCAGAAAGTGGCCTTTTAAAATGTTACTTCCCTGCTTAAAACACTTGTAGATTCCCATAGATTCCAAGAATACTCCTTAACGTAACATATATTTCATGACCTTGCACTGCAAGGTGCAAGGCAAAGGGGAAGCAGTCACATCTTACATGCTGCAGCAGGAGGAAGAGAGTGAATGGGGAGGTGCTACACACTTAAACAACCAGATCTCATGAGAACAGCAAGAGGGAAATCTGCCCCCATGATCCAATCACCTCCTACCAGGCCCCTCCCCCAACATTGTGGATTACAACTGGACATGAGATTTGGGCAGGGACACAAATACAAATGATATCAGACCCCATCAGGTACCCCATGTTTTCCCTATGACACCCCATACTGTTACACTTATCTGTTTATTTGTTTGACTCGTCTATGGAGTCATTGAATTTGGCTTTGATTTCTCTATCAATGCTTTCAAATACTGGCAGATCCCCCTTTCCTTCTTCCTAGTAACTTGTAGGACACATCTCATTGCTTTTAATAGCTTCAGATATTAAAGAACAATCACATCTTCAGATACTAAGAAGTGGCATCCAATCTAATATCAACTTTCCCATCATGTATCTAATTCTCAGTTTCTGCCCATGGTACCTCTAGGCCTGGGGTCAGCGAGAGGAATGGAAAGAAAAGGGGAAAAGATCTTTTTATTTAACCGAAGCTGCTTGTGGATGTCTTTTGGCTGACAAATACCCTGACCTAAAATGCCTTCTCTTTCATAGGGTAAATTTGTGGATTCTTAGGTGACCCTCGTGGGGATCAACTACTAACTAGAGTTTCGCTCTGCTATAAACCTCTTCACTCCTTCGCTTCTGCATTTCAGCAGAATACTCTCAGAGTTCCCTTACCCTGAGGATCAGTCCTCTCAAACTGGATCCTTTCAGGATGACACCAGTTGGCTACCTTTCTGTAGAGTTCACCTGTCCCATCAGTAAATTTTTGTAATCTTAATCCAGCAAACCCCAGAAGTATAGGCCATTTCTATTACAACCGTCTCTTTTTCAGGCCACTGCTATATTCTCCACCAGTCTCCAGATGAGAGTTACAACAGTTTCTATACAGTTGAAGCCAAGGGCACCACTTATTGTACTCCTGGAACCCTGCAGCTCTAATTTGTATTTGTCCCTTATGGGGCAAGAAGGAGAATCACCATGAAACTCTCTACTCCTAAGAATTACCTTCAAATAGATTCTTTTTTAAAAATGAGGCTTCTCTTTTATTTTATTTTATTTTTTAGTGATTGGGCAGTAGTTTTTTCTTTTTTGAATTTTTTATTTTCGTGTATATGTAGTTGGTGCATATAATTAGGGGTACATGAGATGTGAAATAAGCATATAACGGAGAATGGGTTACCCATCGTCTCAAGCATTTATCCTATGAGTTACAAACAATCCAATTATACTCTTTAAGTTATTTTAAAATGTATGATTCAGTTATTATTGACTATAGTCACCCTATTGTGCTATCAAATAGGTCTTATTCATTCTTGATGAATGGACACCTTGGTGGTTTGGACAAGATCTTGGAGAATGCTCTAGATTATCAAGCAGAGACTATTGCTCTCCTCCCTTGCTTTCTCCCAAACAAACGAACCATCTAAAACTGTTCTGAGCCACCTGTAGCTGGGTGTGGAGTGACACAAGAACCTTGGTGGCCACCAGCACTATGAGTGTGTTGGGTTAGACCTGAAGCCAGCACAGCACTAGGTCTTGCCCAAGGGCTGCTATAACCAGTCCCTGGCTACTGCCTACATTTGCTTAAGGCCCTGGGGCTCTACAATCAGTGGGTGGCAAAGGTAGCTAGGCTTGTGTCATTCCCTTTAGGGCAGCGAGGTCCCCCAGTCCTTGTGTGGGTCCAGAAGAGTCCAGGAGTCAGGACTGAAGTCAAAAACCTTAGTAGTCTACTTGGTGCTCTATTGTATTGTGGCTGAGCTAATACTCAAACCACAAGACACAGTCCTTCCCACTCTTCCCTCTGTTTTCCAAAGGCAGACGAGCCTCTCCCAATGGCCACCGCCACCCCAGGCCATGAGGAGTACCGCCAGACTACCAGAGATGTTCTTAAGGCCCAAGCGCTCTCAAGTCAGCTTGTGGTGAATGCTTCCTGACCTGGAACTCACCTTTTAGGGCAATGGGCTCCCCATTGGCCCAGGGCAGGTTCAGAAATGCTGTCCAAGAGTCGAGTCCTGGAATCAGAGACCCCAAGAGCCTGCTTGGTGCTCTGCTCCATGGTGGCCATGCTGGTACCCAAGGTATAAGATGAAGTCCCCTTTACTTTCCCCTCTGCTTTTCTCAAGCTAAAAGAGTTTTGCCCTGTAGCCACCACAGCTGGTTTTGGGCTGAGTCTCACCTAAGCTAGCAAGTCTCAGAGGCTCATCAAGGGCTTTGGTGTAGAACTTGGGTATCACTGCTGGTTTTTCAGGGTCCAAGGGATCTTCATTTAGCAGGCGATGAATTCTGGCAGGTCTGAGTCCTTTCCTTCAAGGCACTGGGCTCCTTTCTGGCCCAGGGTGTGCCTAGAAATGTCATTTGAGAGCTAAGGCCTGGAATGGGGGCCTCACGACTCTGACCATTGCCCTGTCTTGCTGTGGCTTAGTTGGTATCCAAGATGCAAGACAAAGTCCTCCTCCCTCTTCCCCATCCTCTCCTCAAGTGGAAAGAAGGGGTCTCTTTTGGAGCTGCCAGCTGTGCAGCCTGGGGTTAGGGGAGGGGTAATGCCAGCACTCCCTTGGCTGCCCCACCCTGTATCTCGGTATGTTGTGTGTCTCCCTAGTCCACTGTCTCTGGGCCTAGTTCAGCACTAGGTCTTGCCTAAGAGTTGCTGTGTTTATGGCCTAGACTGCCTTTCAAATTTATTTGGAGACACAGAGCGCTATAGCCCTCAGTGGTGAGGTTTGCAGGCACTCAAGTTCTGACAGCTGGGATCTGCGATTCCCCTATGGCTAGGGTTGATTTAAATGCCTCCTCTGTGGATGGACATCAGCTGAGTTTGGTCGTTTTTCTTTCTGCTGTAACAAGATAGCACTGAGCTCAATACCTCACAATTGCTGTGTTCTCCTTTCCCCAGTGCTCGGAGACGCTCTTTGCACCATCCTGCTGCTGCTGGGAGTAGGGGAGGGGGGCACTGGTGATTCAAGACTGTTTTTCCTATATCTTCAGTGCCTCTTTCAGTGATACAATGTTAAAACCCGGTACTATGAGTGATCACCTGGTTTTTGGTTCTCATGAAGTTGTTTTTTTCTGTGAGGATAGTTGTTAACTTGGTGCCCTTGCAAGCGAGAGCTTTCTATTCTGCCATCTTGCTCCATCCAAAAAAAGAGGCTTCTCTTTCATAGATTGAATTTGGATGAAGGACTTAGAGTCACAGAATTGACTTGGCTACTTCTTAGCAATTCCTTGCCTTCTCTTGAATATGCAGGCACTTGTCAACCATTGAGGCAGAGAGAAAGTCCCACCTGACATGTTGTTATGCCTGTTTGTCTTCCCTTGAGGACTGGGCTTGTAGCTTTCTCAACCTCGTATTCCTAATGTGTAGCAAAGAGTCAAATGGTAAAGAATTTCAGAGATTAATAACTAATTACTATACAACATATTTATAATAGTCACAAGCAATATGCTTTGATACACAAGGAGGGAATGGTCAAATCTACCATTAGGAAAGACTCAGAAATGTAAACTCTTCCCTAAAAATGTATGTCCTGAATCACCAATTAGTCTGTAGGAAAAGGCATTAAGTTTTCTTCTCTATTTATGACTTGTCTTTTTCAATTATTCTGCAAAGGAACATACAGAATCAAAATAACAAAATGATGTGTTTTTTAAATTCTCTACCATCTTTTTAAAACATCAAAATTAATAATAATAATCACATCAAGCTACTCTGAATTTAGCATTTAAAACAGGAATGGTGGCCGGGCGCGGTGGCTCAAGCCTGTAATCCCAGCACTTTGGGAGGCCGAGACGGGCGGATCACGAGGTCAGGAGATCGAGACCATCCTGGCTAACACGGTGAAACCCCGTCTCTACTAAAAAATACAAAAAACTAGCCAGGCGACGTGGCGGGCGCCTGTAGCCCCAGCTACTCCGGAGGCTGAGGCAGGAGAATGGCGTAAACCCAGGAGGCGGAGCTTGCAGTGAGCTGAGATCCGGCCACTGCACTCCAGCCTGGGCGGCAGAGCGAGACTCCGTCTCAAAAAAAAAAAAAAAAAAAAAAAAACAGGAATGGTTTTAGCTTTAAGTAAATAATTATAAAAGTTAATTTCTAAAAGTATTGCCTAGGGTTTTTTCCTGGTTCTGGTTGAAAGTAACAGAAGCTTGATGG
Organism: Rhinopithecus bieti; assembly: GCF_001698545.2. Lineage (NCBI taxonomy): Eukaryota > Metazoa > Chordata > Mammalia > Primates > Cercopithecidae > Rhinopithecus > Rhinopithecus bieti. Next base: position 7,009,053 of record NW_016804447.1, on the reverse strand, counting down.
ATTTAACTTTGGCTGAAAACTGAGCTCATTATAAAGATGATAGTGGCCACCAGGAAACCCAAAGGCAAAATGTAGCTGGATTCAGGATCAAATCAGGACCAGAGACTATCCTAGAATGCCTGGTAGAGCCTTGAAATTCTTCACCATTCTGTTTCCAAGCTTTTTCTGTTTTGTAACACACATAGTTTATCAGCCACTGCTAATGATGTCTGAGTTGGCACATTACCGGTTTCACCATCCTTAATCTTGTTTGCTCTTAGTCTCAGCTCCAACTTCCTGTTTAGATCAGGCGCCCCAATCTAATCAGCTTTGGCTGTGCCACTATGTTCATTATACAGGAGGCAGTTCTCAGAGGTGGGGATGGGAGATTGAACTTCTAACCTAATTGATATCCAGGACAGATATTTCAAAGGCTTGGTTCTTTATCTCAAGAAAACTTTCATCTCAGGGCCTTGGCAATTGATTTACCTATTGAGAATAGGCATTACTCACTGTAGTACTCTGAAATAATTTATATTCTCTTCAAAGATGGGAACATTCTTGCTCCTTAACAGGAAAGCTTCATTGTTAGAACTTCCTTGTTATTTATACCAAGAGTTTCAGTCCACGGTTGCTGTTCTATTTGAAATTAGAGAAGGAAAACAACACAGCATCTCCAAATATAAATGAATCTTAAAATCAAATTTGAAATTCAACCAAACTCCAAATTTACTGGGCTTCTTTCCTGAAGATAACTTGCTGGGGGGGCCAGCAGGATTATAATCAGAAATTACATTTGACCCAGAAAAAGTGAAATCATGTATTCTTTTTCACTTGAGAATACACATATCAAGTGTGCGTGTATATATATATGATTATAATATATACACACATATGTATACTACACACACATATGTATATATTATCAAGTATGTATATAAATACATATTCATATATTTGATGAAAATATAAACTTGTGTATTAGTCCATTCTCATGCTGCTATGAAGAAACACCTGAGACTTGATAACTTATAAGGAAAAGAGCTTTAATTGACTCACAGTTCCACATGGCTTGGAAGGCCTCAGGAAACTTACAATCATGGTGGAAAGCACCTCTTCACAGGGTGGCAGGAGAGAGATTGAGTGCGAGCAAAGAAATGCCACATGCTTATAAAACCATCAGATCTCCTGAGGACTCACTTACTATTATGAGAACAGCATGGGGGAAACTACCTCCATGATCCAATCATTTCCCACCAGGTCCCTCCCATGACACATGGGGATTATGGGAACTACAATTCAGGATGAGATTTGGGTGGGGTCACAGCCAAACTTGATATATATACATAAAACAGTGATATATACATAAATGATATATACATAAAACAGTGTTAGCTTTATATAGAGTACATATTCTATATTATATATATATTTTTATATATATGTATGTCAAGTTTATAAATATAGAGTACATATTCTATATAAATATATATTTTTTATACATAATATGTATGTCAAGTTTATAAATATATCACATTTTTTATATATCAAATTTTTGTATATATAAGCATGTGGCTTTTGGCAATGATGCTACTCTTTTTTAAGTTAAATTAGGCTCTATGACTATAAAACATGACTGAACAGGCTTCTCCTTCGTATTACCATGTAAATGTCGGTGGGACAATTTTATTTTACCACCATTAGACTCTTTATTAGCATTCCCTGTGTATTCCTCTGGCTCTCCGCTGTACAGACATTCACAGAGCACATGATTCTAGTCTGCATCAAGGAAACAATGGATTTCAGGGTCTTATAAATATTGGGAGTGAGGAATGTTCAGAGAAGGGAACACTGGGGAAAGAATTTAAAAATATCCTGAGTAGTTGAAAGCAAGCATAGAGTTCTCTCCATTCTTAAGGGTTCATTCCCATAAAGTTTCTTTTCTTCATTCTCAGGCAAACATGGCAAAGTACAGGACAGTCTTAGAAGACGTGAGATTCTCGGTGAATTTTAGACAGAAACATACACCCACAGGGTATACTTTATATATACCCACAATGTCAAAAATAATGTGTAAGCTTTAAAAAGTAGTCGTGTATGTGTTTATTTCCATTAGTGCGTCAACAAGATGCAGTTTTAAATCAGGAATATATAACTATTGTACAATATATAGAACATCCATAATTTGCTAAATGTGGGACTGAAGGCACAACACAGCCTCCAGGGTCTTCATGTTTATGAGCACTTGTCTGCATTATCCAGGGCCGAAATAAATAGCCACAAAACTGAACACTAATCCTCTAAAGCATTTGATGAACATACCTGTTTGGAAAATGACAGGATAGCCAGTTATTTTAATTGAATCTTTGTTTTCAAGTCAGAGGGCATTTCTCATTATAATGGACTTAAAGAAGTGGAAACAGGCACAGAGGTTGTTACTTGGACACTATGTATAACCTTATTTTATCATTTTTGTCTTCCTCTGTTTTTCGGTTTTCCCAAATGGGCAGCCTGAATTTGATTGGAACACAAACTGTGGTTCTCTGATTTTCCAACACATTTTATTTTAGGTGAGATTAAGTTGACCTATTTATATTTATGAGGCATCTGTTGCTCCAAAAATCCTGGATAAGAAAGAATGAATCAGACCATGGGGCACTGGCCAAGACTAAACTAATTTACTATTGCCTTCTTGGGGCCAAGAAAATATGATCTCTCCCTTGTGAAAGGAGTAAGGATTTCTTTAAAGAGAATGGTTGTTTCACCTGTTAATAATCCTGGGATCCAGAAAAGCTCGAAGGAGGAAACTTGACAATCTTTGGAGTGGGAAAGAGAGGGAATTCCTCTTCTTTCTGGCCTTGACCCAGAGCCTGGATGAATCCTAAAGCAGTTACAGGGGAGGGAGTGAGGGTGGGAGCTAGCAGAACTCTACTATTGCCAATGGCAACTCTGTACTATGCTGGCTCCAGGACTCATAGCACAGAGAAGAGGATCATGGCAATGCCACAAAGAAACGTGGTGGTGGACGACAAATTTGTGGCAAGTAGGCCAGTGGGTACATATTCAAGGCTGAAGATATTGGGTTATATTCAGATATATAGCTTCATTTGACATCATTACCTGTAGACTATTTTGCCCTAATAATGTAAAGCTCCCTTTATTTTCATAAATAAATATTAAAATACCAGTTTCTATAGTTTCTTTAATCCAGAAATAATAGTTACACACAATCTAAACATTTTAGTAGCCCCTCCTCTACTTAGCAGCACCCCTGGTGAGGTCTCATTTTGATTCAAGGCTAGATTCTGTACTTTATTCCAAGTAGCTCCTGCTCTTAAAAGGATTGCAGTCTTTAAAATTACATCAAAACTATATTTTATATATTCATAAAATAGAAGAGAATATTAAAATAAAATGTTGTATAGGGAAATTGTTTTCCTTTTAAATATTTTAATCCAATATTTGTATGTGGCATTAACATTATGGTTTCAAAGAATATTTGATGGCCTGAAAGAATATGCTAAGTGAAAAAAAAGTAGAATGCGATTTTGTATATATAGTGTGATTCTGATTTCTAAATGCATGTTTCATGTCCATAGAAAACAAGCAATGGAAAAAAACCCAGTACATTTTTAAAAATTTTATTTTATTTTAAGTTCTGGGGTGCATGTGAAGGATGTGCAGGTTTGTTACACAGATAAACATGTGCCATGGTGGTTTCCTGCACCTATCAACCCATCACCTAGGTATTAAGCCCAGCATACATTAGCTATTTTTCCTGATGCTCTCCCTCCTTCTGCACCTCCCAACAGGCCCCAGTGTCTGTCGTTCCCCTCCCTGTGTCTATGTATTCAAATGAAACCTGATAAATGATTAGTACTAGTTCTTGCTCAGTGGTGCAATTAAGATACTTTTTATTTTTTCTTCGTATTTTTTTCAGTTTGCAATTTTTTTTTTTTTTTTTTTTTTTTTGAGTCGGAGTGTCGCTCTGTTGCCCAGGCTGGAGTGCAGTTGCGTGACCTCGGCTCACTGCAAGTTCCGCCTCCTGGGTTCACGCCATTCTCCCGCCTCAGCCTCCCAAGTAGCTGGGACTACAGGCGCCCGCCACCACGCCCGGCTAATTTTTTGTATTTTTTAGTAGAGATGGGGTTTCACCGTGTTCGCCAGAATGGTCCCCATCTCCTGACCTCGTGATCTGCCCACCTCGGCCTCCCAAAGTGCTGGGATTACAGGCGTGAGCCACCGCACCCAGCCTGCAATTTTTTAAATAACAAGAATGTTTACTCTTGATACAAAAAGGAATTTCTAAAAATATAGCCTTAAATACTCTTAAAAGTCTAGGATATGTATTCTTAAGTGTGAAAAGTAGAAAAAAATAAACGTATGAGAAAAGATTTAAAAGGAATACTACAACTTAAATAGTAATTGACCTATTTCCAAAGTCAAGCTCTACACATTAAATGTGTACACCTTTTTATATGTCAATCATTCCTCAACAAAAGGGCTTAGAAAAGAAATGTCATAAAAACAAGCAAAAGGATGTAAATAGTGATTGGATTAGGATGACAAGATTGTGGATGACTTCTTAATTTCTCAATTTCCTTTCCTTTAATGTCGTTACACTTTTTTTTTTTTTTTTTTTTGTGAGATGGAGTCTTGCTGTGTCACCCAGGCTGGAGTGCAGTAGCACCATCTCAGCTCACTGCAATCTCCACCTCCTGGGTTCAGGCGATTCTCCTACCTCAACCTCCCTAGTAGCCAGGATTACAGGCATGCGCTACCACACCCAGCTGATTTTTGTATTTTTGGTAGAGATGGGTTTTCACCATGTTGGCCAGGCTGGTCTCAAACTCCTGGCCTCAAATGATCCATCTGCCTCAGCCTCCCAAAGTGCTGCATTACAGGCGTGAGCCACCACAATGTCATTAAACTTCTGTTATAATATAAAAGCCTAAATAAAAATAACTCTTTTATGTACTCTAATTCTAAAAGAGCACTGAGTTAAAATTAAAACAATAAAAACAAATCTAATTGGTAAACAGAGTAAGCACCAATAAAATTATAGAATTGTTTCCCTATGATAGAAATGTATAGATAATTACCAGAACGGTGCTACCTAGACACAGTATTATGTGAATGAGGGGAAGTTGCCAGTTACTAAAATATCTGGAGGCAGGGTGGGGAAGATGAGGCAACACAAGCTTTGGGGCCAACGTACCTGGGCTTTAACTCTGAATCCACTGCTTACTAGCTAAGACACCTTAAATAAATCACTTGATTTTCTGAATATTGGTTTTCTCCCTGGAAGGTAGCTGTTACGACAATTGCTACTCTCAGGGTTGTTGTGTGGAACTCATGTGAGTGAATGTATATGAAAGGTTTTTTAACATGAAGCACATCTTTAAAATGCCAGTGGCTCTGCCATTAACTCCGATACAGTCCCATAACTGATATGTGGTTTATGCTGAAAAAGTCTCCTTTGTCCCACAGCTGGGCCTAAAACTATCCACCATGTCAATTCTGAGCAATTACGTAAAGACTAATTTCTCAAACTCCATGGTGACTCCACAATCCTAATTACTCCTGATCCATAATTTTAATAGACTTTTAAAAATTCAAGTGTACATGCAGAAAAGTGCCTAATTTTACATACATGTAAAATTCAATGAAATTTCACAAAGTGAATACACCCATGTGACCATCATCCAGATTTAAAAATAGGTCACTGCCTGCACACATGAGCCAATCCTAATCCAGCCACTCCCTCCCACTCACTCCTCCCCCTCCTCCCCACTATTTTGACCTTTTTTTCTATATATACGTTAAGTTCTAGGGTACATGTGCACAACGTACAGGTTCGTTACATATGTATACATGTGCCATGTTGGTTTGCTGCACCCATTAACTTGTCATTTACATTAGGTATTTCTGCTAACGCTATCCCTCCCCCAGCCCCCAATCCCATGACAAGCCCTGGTGTGTGATGTTCCCTGCCTTGTGTCCAAGTGTTCTCATTGTTCAATTTCCACCTATGAGTGAGAACATGTGGTGTTTGGTTTTCTGTCCTTGCGATAGTTTGTTCAGAATGATGGTTTCCAGCTTCATCCATGTAGCTATAATGGACATGAACTCATCCTTTTTTATGGCTGCATAGTATCCCATGGTGTATATGTGCCACATTTTCTTAATCCAGTCTATCATTGATGGACATTTGGATCGGTTCCAAGTCTTTGCTATTGTGATTAGTGCCGCAATAAACATACAGGAGGTAGAGGTTGCAGTGGGCTGAGATCGAGCCATTGTACTCTAGCCTGGACAACAAGAGTGAAATTCCATAAAAAAAGAAAAGAAAAGAAAAGAAAAGAAAAGGAAAAGAAAACAGGAAGTTAGGGTATTAAGACAAGGAAATCTTTTTTTAACACACCAGAAACACATCAAATGCATTTTTACCTTCAAAGGAATCACTCCAGCTAAACTAAGCTACATTACAGTTATTAAATAAAATCTGTTTTATCTCTTATTTTGTGATCATCTCCAGAATATAAATTTAATTATTATACATCTATTACTGTGTAAGAACACAGTGATTCAAAGAACTGAAGACTGAAAGTCAAAGAAAAGGCAGGATTCTTTCCCTCTGGGATAAATATACTTTCATGCTTTTTCTTGTACAGCATCTCTTCTTACATTTCCCCCATTCCCTTCCTTTTTTTTTCAACTTTTATTTTATTTTCAGGGGGCACACATGCAGATTTGTTACATGTGTACATTGCATGTCACTGAGGTTTGGTGTACAAATGATTCCATCACCCAAGTAGTGAGAATAGTACTCAATAAGTGGTTTTTCAACCCTTGTCTCTTTTTCCATCCTCCCCACCAGTAGTCCCCAGTGTCCACTGTTTTCATCTTTATGTCCACGTGTACTCAATGTTTGGCTCCCATTTATAAGTAAGAACATGTAGTATTTGGTTTTCTGTTCCTGCATTAATTCACTTAGTGTAATGGCCTCCAACTACATCCATGCTGCAGTAAAGGACATGATTTCATTCTTTTTTATGGCTGCATAGTGTTCCATGGTATATGTAGCACATTTTCTTTATTCAGTCCACCGTTGATGGGCACCTATATTGATTCCATGTCTTTGCTACTGTAATTAGTGTTGCAGTGAACAATTGAGTGCATGTGCCTTTTGGTAAAATGATTTCTTTTGACTTGGATATATACCCAATATCCATTCCCTTTCTAAACCACAGAGTGTGGCAACTGTGAAGTGTGCAATTCAAATCTCCTTCTGTGTGCAATTCAAATATCTACTGGAGGAGTGGTGGCATAGTCAACTAACAGGCCCTGGATGCTGCATCTTGGGATGCACCATGGTGTTTATATTAAGACCATGCCTCCCCAAGGCTGCTCCCAGTCAATAAGCATGGTGGGAGTCTGGAAGTAGGACATTCCTACCAGATGTAGTGCTTTTCCAATGGACCATCATTTCTTGGGTACCCCCCATTAGCCCAGACAAGACTTTCTTAGATCTGTGCTGTGGCCTGAGGCTCTTCCTACTCAGTCCTTCCTTTCCTCTCTTCTTTCCCAAATGTCAAGCCTGAATCACAGTCTGAAGGCTCTCCCTACCTACTCCAGCTCCCTTCTAGCCTATCCTTTCCTAGTATTTCCAATACATTTCTTGTAAATCTAATCCTTTCTTGGCATCTGTTTCTCAAAGGAGAAACTGATTCACAGGGCAAGTGTAGGACCAGAGAGAAACAATTGTTGTCGCTCACATCAGTGACCTCAGTGATTGGTCAAAGGGCAACCTGTGTACCCCTCAGGACCATGGAAAATGCTTTCTTGGCAATTGGTTAACCTCAAATAGAATCTATTAGTGGAAGTAGGGTTCAGAGGCAGTAAAAAAGCAATCTCAGACTCGCCTGAGGCCACTGTTCCCTGGCAGAGGACTCTTGTCTGTAATTACAAAGAATGAGGCCAAGTGTTACAGAGAAACAGGAATGAGAGGAAAGTTGGGAGCAGAGTGGTAGGACCTGAGGGAATCTGGATTCTGGAATCTGGAGACCAGCATCATCCATCATGTCTGATCACAAGTTAGTAACTTTCCTGTTTGAATCTGGTTTTGATCCCTTATTTACAAATCCTGATTATTGGCTACCATCTTTCCGTGGCTTCCGTTGATTCTAGAATAAGGCCCAAATTCCTTATTTTCCCACATTTTATTTTGAAAAATTTTCAAACCTACTGACGATTTGCAAGAGTAGTAAAGTTAATGCCCTTAGGGCTTTCATCAAGTTTCATCAATTGTTAATATTCTGCTACATTTGTCTTATTGTTCTCTCTGTTTCTGTATGTACATACAAATAGTTTTTTATGAATATTTGAGAGTTAAACTATTTACAGACATCATACTTCATCCCTAAATACTTCAGCATTGTATCCCCCTAGAACAAAGGCATTCTCCTATGTAACCAAAATGCAACCACACATTTAGAAAATGTAACCTTGATATATGCATTATCTAATATGTAGTCCATATTCAAATTTCCCTAATTGTCCCAAAACAATACCCTTCATAGTTATTGGTGGTGGTGGTGGTGGTGGTGGTGGTGGTGGTGGTGGTGGTGGTGGGTGTTATGGTCTGAATGTGTCCCCTAAATTCATATGTTGAAATGTAATTGTCAGTGTGGTAGTATTAAGAGGTGGGGCCTTTAGGAGGTGATTAAATCATGAGGGTAGAGCCTCCATGACTAGGATTTGCACTCTTATAAAAGAGGTTGAAAGGAACTGCCTTGTCCCTCATCATGTGAGGACACAAAAGGTACCATCAATGAAACAGGGAGCAAGGCTTCACCAGATATAAATCTGCTGGCACCTTAATATTGGACCTCCCAGCCTCCAGAACTGTGAGCAATAAATTTGTGTTGTTTATAAGTTACCCAGTCTAAGGTGCTTTGTTGTAGCTTACATGGACTAAGACAGTGTTTTTTTTTTTAATCCAAGATCCAATCAAGAATTATGTAATGTTTTTAGATGTCATGTCTCCCTTAGTCTCCTTTAATTTAGAACAGTTTCCCAGTTTTTTTCTTCTGATACCTTGACATTTTTTAAGAGTCCAGTCAGATTATTTGGTAAAATGTCCTCAAATTGGATTTGTCTGGTTGTCTCCTCATGATTCGATTCAGGTTAAATATTTTCAGGAGTAAACAGAGGTGATGTGATGCCCTCAATGTATTTGCAAGGCTGTTTGCTGGCTGGCCTTGCCATCTCTCTGGCCTCATCACTTACTGCTCTCCCTTTGACATTTCAAGTCCCAGCCAAATGAGCCTCTTGTAGCTCCTGCAGCCTATCTCTCTTTTCCAGCTTTTACACACACCTCTATGTCTGCCTGACACTCTCCTTCCCTACTCTGCCCTTTGTTCACTTGGGTCACTGATACATATATTTCTGGTCTAACCTTAAATATCACTTTATCCATGAAGCCTTCCTTGACCCCTTGGAGTGAACAAGCTTACCCAGGTACTTGTCCAATTATTTTTCCTTCTAGACCACTGGTCTTGAAAGCGTGGCATTTAGATTCCTGGGATCCTGAGACCATTTTAAGGGATTCGTGAGGTCAAAACTAGTTTCATGATGATATTAAAATGTTATTTACCTTTTTCACTGGATTGATATTTTCACTGATGGTGCAAAAGCAATGGTGGGTGAAAATACTGCTGGTGCATTAGCAAAAACAGTGGCAATAAACTTACTATTAGTCATTGTATTCTTCTTCACTACGAGAAAAAAATGCTAGTTTTACTTAAGAAAGCCCTTGATTAAGCACTAAAAATGATGAATTTTGTTAAATTACTGCCCTTGAATATGTATCTGTTTAATATTCTGCTTGACACAATGGGAATGTATGCATTAAGCATTTTTGCTGCTCATTGAAACACAATGGTCCTCTCAAGGAAAAGCTCCTGTTGACTGTTTGACTTGTGAGCTGAGCTAGATGCTTTCTTCAAGGAGCACCATTTTTACTTGAAAGAATATCAGACAAACTATGGTTGTTTAGACTTGACTATTTGGTAGAAATTTTCTCAAAAATGAACAAAATGAGCCTGTTACTTCAAGAAAACAACTCGCAGTATATGTTGCCAATGGTAACATTTGAGCCTTCAAATAAAATCAGAATTTTGGAAAATTGTACCTGCCTGTACAAGCTTGACAGCCTCCTGATACTTGAATATTTTCTGATCTGATCTGTGCTGATATTAGTGAATGTGATTTTTTTTTTTTTTGAGATGGAATCTCGCTCTGTCACCCAGGCCAGAGTGCAGTGGTGCAATCTCAGCTCACTGCAACCTCCACCTCCCGGGTACAAGCGATTCTCCTGTCTCAGCCTCCCAAGTAGCTGGTACTACAAGCACCCGCCACCATGCCCGGCTAATTTTTTGTATTTTTAGTAGAGGCAGGGTTTCACCGTGTTAGCCCAGATGGTCTCGATCTCCTCACCTCGTGATCCACCTGCCTCGGCCTCCCAAAGTGCTGGGATTACAGGCATGAGCCACCACACCCGGCCGTGAACGTGATTCTTAAATAAATAATGAAATGTGTCAACATTTGAAAGAGCTGTATAACTCAGTGAATCAATGTTTTCCAAATGAACAATACATGTTGTTACAAAAGCATATATAAAATCAATTGAGGCTGAGCGTGGTGGCTCATGCCTGTAATCCCAGCTACTCGGGAGGCTGAGGCAGGAGAACCTCTTGAAACCAGGAGGTGGAGGTTGCAGTGAGCCAAGATCATACCATTATACTCCAGCCTGGGTGACAAAGCGAGACTCCATCTCAAAATAATAATAATAATAAAATCCACTGAATGCGCAAGGTAGACTAGGAATTTTTGTAACTTTAATACATGAAATTGATATGGTTTCAGATTCCATACTGTAGCTAAACCTTAATAAACAATCACTTACTGAGTTTCAGAATAGTAGTAAAAAACAATTTTCACAGTTAAGAGCCTATTAACCCATTTATGCCTAGTGTTCCATTATTGGAATGCTAAGCATGTGGGAGTTATTTATATCCTACTGCTCAAGGTCATCGTCAAGGTCTGATTTTTCACACATATCTGCAATTCAAAAATTTGCAACCTCCAGCATAAATGGGTTAAGACCACTGCTCTCTTTTCTAATTACATAGCTGGTTGAGGCCAGATTTTCCTCATATATTTCAACCAAATCAACGTATTGCAATAGATTAAAGACAGAAGCAGAGATGAGAATCCAGCTGTCTTTTATTAAGTCACACATTAAAGAGATTAGCAAAGTCAGAAAACAATGCCACTCTCCTTAGTAACTGTTGTCTTGGAAAATATATTTTCATAATTCTATATTCTTTGCATTTACATATAATGGGTTTATTACGTTATGTTCCTTTTTTTTTCTTTTCTTTTTTATTTTGAGACAGACTCTTGCTCTGTTACCTAGACTGGAGTGCAGTGGCGCAATCTCAGTTCACTGCTCTGCCTACCGAATTCAAGTGGTTCTCCTGCCTCAGCCTCCCAAGTAGCTGAGATTACAGGCACACACCACCATGCCTGGCTAATTTTTGTGTTTTTTAGTAGAGATGGGGTTTCACCATGTTCTTCAGGCTGGTCTCAAACTCCTGGCCTCAAGTGATCCACCTGCCTCAGCCTCCCAAAGTGCTGGGGATTACAGGTGTGAACCACAACACTCAGCCATATTATGTTATCTTTAAATGAATGGATAAATAAATGTTTTTAAAATGTCCTAGTTTTAATTTCTATTACAATAAATATTGATAGCTATAACCTACATAGCCAAAAGCTCTTTGGGGTCCTCAACAAGTTTTAGAGTGTTATAGGGTCTGGAGATTTAAAAGTTCGAGAAGTGCTGTTAAACTAAAAGTTATGTGTGGGCAGAAGCCATGTGTGCCTTGTTCATGGCTATTGTCTATATGGCAGATATTTGAAAAATGGCTAACAGTATTTGCTGGAAAAAGAAATTAACTTACTGACTGAATAAATGGGTGAATGAATGATACTTAAAATGGACCTTGCAAGGCAATACAGACAGAGGTAACAGTCTGACAAAAAAGACCAGCATCAATTAAGGATTTTAGGATAATAGCGAGCAATTAAATGTGTAGAGCAATGAGCACCATAGCAAAAACTTAGGCTATGAACATAAACAATCCTGAGTTCAACTCCTGGCTCTAACCCTTATTAGCAAAGTCATCTTGGACAAATCAACCATTCTGAGCAAATGAAAGCATTCTGACAAACGAAACCATTAAGTTCGTCAGCTGAGTGCACTAATGCAAATTACAACTCTCTGTGCCTCTGTTTCTTTTCTTTTCTTTTTTTTTAAATTATACTTTAAGTTCTGGGGTCCATGTGCAGAACGTGTAGGTTTGTTACATCGGTATACACATGCCATGGTGGTTTGCTGCAACCATCAACCCATCATCTACATTAGGTATTTCTCCTAATGCTGTCCCTCCCTGGCCCCCCGCTGATAAGCCCCGGTGTGTGATGTTCCCCTCCCTGTGTCCATGTGTTCTCATTGTTCAACTCCCACTTGAACAATGTGGTGAGAACATGTGGTGTTTGGTTTTCTGTTCTTTTGTTGGTTTGCTGAGAATGAAGTGAAGATAATAACAGCACCTACCTCATAGTAGTAAAGTGCTTAGACCTATGCTGTCCAGCAGGGCAGCCACAGCCACATGTGGCTACTGAGGCTTGAAACGTGGCTAGTGCAACGTTAGAAATTAAAATTTTAACTCTATTTTAATTGATTGAAAGTGAAATTAAAAATGTTAAATTCAAGCAATTTTAACAATTTGGATGAGAATAGAAAAGGAAATGACTTTTTGGTACTTGATTCAGATATTAGAAATCTTCCAGATATGTTCATAACAACTTGGGTATGTAATCTACTTTTTTTACTGTACATTTTATAAAACATAAACACAGTATTTATTGTGTTGATTTCATTGGAATTCAAATGTTTCCAATGAAAATTTAGCATCCAAATTGAGACATGTTATAGGTGTAAAATACACACCAGATTTTAATGACTTAGTACCAAAAAATTAAAAAAGAAAGAAAATGTGGAATATCTCATTAATGATTTCTTATGTTAATTACATGCTCCCTGACAAAATATTTTATTAAAATCAGCTTCACTTATTTCTTTTACTTTTAATGTGGCTACGAAAATGTAAAATTACATATGTGGCACACATATTTCTATAGAACAACGCCTTAGCACATTGTAAGCACTATAAAAAGAGCTAGCAATCATTGTTTTATTATTTGTACTATAGAGATAATATTTATCCTACAAAATCCTATAAGGATAAAATGAGATATTGTTTAAAGCTCTTAGTGCAGTGTGGGGCACATAAAAAGAGCTCAGTAAATGGTACCTTTCATTGGTAACTAGAGAGGCCGTTGTGTGTTCATGGGAGACTGCTGGTCGATGACAGAACTGGAAGACTGAGTGGGAGCTGTATAATAAAGTTTTGAAAATCAGGCTGAGACGTTGAGACTTAATTATCTATGCAACTGAGAGCCACTGAAGCACATGATCTGAGATGTGTTTTAGAAAGATAATTCTGACAGCATGTATCCTCAGAGGGAGGATGTGAGTTTTGAAAACAGTTCTAAGCCATTTGGAGAAGTCTGCTGAGTAGGTTGGGTGATCATGCTGGGAAATGCTGTCTGGGGTCACAAACCAAGTTTCAGTTTGAGTGATGAGTCTGGTTTCATGGGAGCTCATAATCCAGCTTCATGGGTGATTCTGAAAGAGAAGTTTCACAGGCATTTTTGAAAACCAACCGACAGCATCACTGGCTTAAGTAAATTGCCTTCCACTTTGACTATTCCAATGTGTATATTTTGGTGTATTTATACAAACAAGCAAATAAATGTCTCATTACATTTTAGTTTATTTGTGTACTCTAGATAAAAGGCTCTTTTGTTATAGTTTTGGTAAGAAAAGTCTCCTGGTCTCAAACACTCTAATCAGTGCTTTAAGTTCCTTTTTTTAAAAAAAAATTATTAGTATTATGGATATTATTAGTTGTACATATTTATGGAGTACATGTGATATTTTGATACAAACATAGAATGCATAATGATCAAATCAAGGTAATTGGGGTATCCATCACCTCAAGAATGTATCATTTCTGTGTGATAGAAACATTCCAATTTCACTCATTTAGTTATTTTGAAATACACAATAAATTGTCTTTAACTATAGTTACCCCATTGTGCTATCGAACACTAGATCTTATTCCTTCCATAACTGTATTTTTGTGCCCATTAACCATGCCCTCATTATCCCCCTCTTCCCACTGCCCTTCCCAACCTCTGGTAACCATTATTCTATTCTCTATGAGTTCAATGTATTTTTTAGTTCCCACATATGAGTGAGAATATGTGATATATGTCTTTTGGTGCCTGGCTTATTTCACTTAACATAATGTCCTCCAGTTCCATGAATGCTGTTGTAAATGACAGGTTTTCCTTCTTTCTATGGCTGAATAATATTTCATACACACACACACACACACACACACACACACACACCACATTTTCTTTATCCATTCATCTGTTGATGGACACTCTGATTGATTCCAAATCTTGGCTATTGTGAATAGTGCTGCAATAAACATGGAAGGGTAGATATCTCTACAATATACTGATTTTATTTTGGGGGGTTTATACCTAGCAGTGGGATTGCTGGATCACATGGTAGTTCTATTTTTAGTTTTTTAGAGAACATCCAAACAGTTCTCCACAATGGCTTACTTTCCAACCAACAGTGTATGAGAGTTCCCCTTTCCCCACATCCTTGCCAGCATTCATTATTGCCTGCCTTTTGGATACAAGCCATTTTAACTATGGTGAGATGATATCTCATAGTGGCTTTGGTTTGCATTTCTCTGATGATTAGTGATGCTGATAACTTTTTCATATACTTATTGGCCATTTGTATGTCTTCTTTTGAGAAATGTCTGTTCAAGTCTTGTGCCCATTTTTTTTGACTGGATTATTTGTTTTTTCCTATTGAGTTGTTTGAGCTGCTTAAATATTCTGGTTATTAATCCCCTATCAGATGGGTAGATTACAAATATTTTCACTCATTCTGTGTGTTGTCTCTTCACTTTGTTGATTGTTTCCTTTGCTGTGCAGAAGCTTTTTAATTTGATGTGATCCCATTTGTCCATTTTTGCTTTGGTTGCCTGTGCATTTGGTTGCCTGTGTCATTACTCAAAACATTTTTGCCCAGTCCAATGTTCCAGAGAGTTTCTCCAATGTCCTCTTGTAGTAGTTTCAGTTTAAGGTCTTAGATTTAAGTTTTTAATCCATTTGTATTTGATTTCTGTATATGGTGAGAGCGGGGTCTAGTTTCATTCTTCTGCATATAAATACTCAGTTTTCCCAGCACCATTATTGAAAAGATTGACCTTTTCCAATGTATGTTCTTGGCACCTTTATAAAAAATGAGTTGATTGTAAATGCATGGATCTATTCCTGGGTTCTCTCTGTTGTTCCATTGGTCTCTATGTCTGTTTTCATGCTAGCACCATGCTGTTTTGGTTACTGTATCTCTGGGTATAATAGAAGTCAGGTAAGGTGATTCCTTCAACTTTGTTCTTTTTTCTTAGGATAGGTTTGGCTATTCTGGGTATTCTGTGGTTTCATATAAATTTTAGGATTATTTTTTCTATTTCTGTGAATATCATTGGTATTGTGATAGCGATTACCTTGAATCTGTAGATTGCTTTGGGTAGTATGTACATTTTAATAATATTGATTCTTTCAGTTCATGAACAGGGAATATCTTTTTATTTTTTCTATGTCCTCTTTAATTCCTTTCATCAATGTTTTATGGTTTTCACTGTAGAGATACTTTACTTCTTTGATTAAGTTTATTCCTAAGGATTTTATTCTATTTGTAGCTAAATTTGGGATTTTCTCAGTTTTCAGATTGATCATTATTGGCATATAGAAATACTGCTGATTTTGTAAGTTGATTTTGTATCCTGCACTTTTACTGAATTTATTTATCAGTTATAATAGTTTTGGTGGAGTCCTTAGGTTTTCTAAATATAAGATCATATCATCGGCAAACAAGCATAATTTGACTTCTTCCTTTCCAATTTGGATGCCCTTTTATTTATTTATTTTTTTCTGTTGTCTAATTGCTATTGCTCTGGCTAAGACTTCTAGTACTATGTTGAATAAAAATGGTGAAAGTGGACATCCTTGTTATGTTCCAGATCTTAGAGGAAAGGCTTTCAGTTTTTCACTGTTCAGTATGATGCTAGCCGTAGGTTTATTGCATAAGGTTTTTTATCATGTTGAGGTCTGTTCCTTCTATACGCAGTTTTTTTGAGAGTTTTTATCATGAAGGGATGTTGAATTTTATCAAATGCCTTTTCGGCATCATTGAAACGATCATATGATTTTTGTCCTTCATTCCGTTGATATGATGTTTCACATTTATTGATTTGCATATGTTGAAGCATCCTTGCATATGTGGGATGAATCCCACTTGGTCATGAAGAATAATCTTTTTACTGTGTTGTTGAATTCAGTTTGCTAGTATTTTGTTGAGGATTTTTGCACCAATGTTCATCAGAGACATTGGCCTTTAGTTTTCTTTTTTGTTGTTGTTGTGTCTTTGTCTGGTTTTGGTTTTTCTTTTGTGTAAATAAACCCACCCTTCCCTAGGAAATCTCTGGGTCCCTAAAGAAACAAAATTGATATCCTATAGTCAGCACTGCCTTTAGATCCAAGCAAAAGTAGCCCCAGTCCTAGGTCCCACATTTTAGAGGGTTCTGGGATGGCCCTTCTGTTGTACTTCTCTCCTTTATTAGTTATCTAATTCTGCATTTAAAAATCACCACAAAACTTAGTGGCTTAAAATGACAATAGTCATTTACAGGTGAAACAATAAATTTCTCTTTTAAAGCCACCCTGTTTATGGCATTTTGTCGTGGCAGTCCAAGCAGTCAAATATGCTTGTGCTCACGGAACAAAATGCAAGACGGACAGGAAGTACAGTGTCAGTGAGCCACAGGCAGGACCCTGTCTCCTCCACCGTCTTATTTTAACATGAAACTTTAAGGAATCTGAAAATTATGAACTCAAACTTGACCAGGTTGTTACGAAGGCATATATGTCAATGTAGTGGGATACAACTTATTTTACCTATCAGTTTGTTGGCATGGTTTTTACCTTTTAGGTAACTGGATATATGATATGTAGGCAGCCTCCATTTATGCCCTTGTATTGCACCTCATAGTGTTAGGGGTGCATAAGATTTTAGTTCACACAGATTTTTATTGTAGGAAAGAGGAAATCTTAAGAACGTGCTATGTTGCATTACGATTATTGTAATGAACACACCAAATTCCAAAAAGAAGTGTGCTATTACACATCAGGCCCAATGTGGTGGCACAATTTGGGCAGAGGAACTTTCTCTTCCTCAATGCATATTTTCTTAGAACATTTCCCAAGACTAAGACTGTACTGTAGGTATCAACTGCACATAAAAATATTTCAAGGGGACTGCTGAAGTTCTTGTAAAGAAAAGGCTACGGAATGGGCTTTGAAATAAAGTGTTGTAACAGTCACCGTTGGTGCCCATCTAGGTCCCTTTTACTGGGCTGGAGCAGCCATCCCTCAGCTGCTTTGAGTGTTCACTGTTAACAGTTCAAAGCTTGCCCCCTGTCTGAAGGATTGCCCATGGCTGATGGGAGCTAACTCACTCGGGAGGTTACTCTCCATCCCCACCTCACCCCAACTGACTGACAAAGTGGGACATCTTTGTGGTGTTATTTATGCTTCACAGTCCCTTGTGGATCAGACCAAGATGAGTCTTTACCTGAGACCACATCTTTGCCTAGCCTCTTCCCCTGCCCTATCCTGGCTCACTCTCTCTCCTTCAAGTTTCTCCTGAGAGCACTGACGACTCTCTCAATAAATTCTGTGCACTTGAATGCCTATCTCAGGCTCTGCTGCTAGAACTGACTTAAGACCATTGAACTTGACAAAGTGTAATAACTATAAACTAATTTCTTTCATAACTGCCTCTGGAATCCCATTTTGTGGACTTTAAACTCTCATCTAATTTAAAGCTTCTCCTCCATTAGGTCTAAAGCAGGCTTGAAATCCTGCCATGTGGAAGGGAGTGGGGGTAGCGCTGGCTTCACCGTTATTTCTTTACATCTTATATTCTTCCTACCTCCACCCACAGTGCTGTTCCAGGGGTCCCCAGGGAGTAAGATGAAGCTAGAAAAGGAGCAGAAAAGACATTTCCTGATGGGTACAATTGGAGTCTGGCACTGATGCCCCCTGGAAGGAGGGATAGCCAAATGCCAAATGCTAAGTCTTTTTCCTCTGAGTTATAAATTCCCTAGAGACACTGCCAACACACACACACACACACACACACACACACACACACGCACGCACACCACACGCATACCCCCCACACAACACACACACATACCACACACACCATGCACACACCACACATACACCACACACATACCCCACACACAACACACACACATACCACACATACACACCACGCACACACCACACACACCATACACACTCATACCACACATGCACACACCACACACACACACCACACACACACCACCCACACACACCACCCACACACACACCACACACACACCACACACACACCACACACAACACACACACCACACACACACCCCACACACACCACACACACCACACACCACACACACACACACACGCACACACACCACACACACCCCACACACCACACCACACACATACCACACACACTCCACACAAACCACACCACACACATACCACACACACACCACACACACCACACACCACACACCACGCACACCACAGACGCACACACCACACACTCCACACACCACACATACCGCACACACACACCGCACACACTACACATCCCACACACACACCACACACACACTACACACAAACCACACCACACACATACAACACACACCACACACACATAAGGGTAGACGGGAGACGGCTTCAACTGTAATTCCCTGGTGTGATATTGTCCCTCCCTGACAGCCATTTCCAGTTCCCCTTCCACCCTCAGCTTCTGCATGTAGCAGTACTCCAGCTTCTCTCTGCCCTGTTCACCTCACCCCAGAAAGGATGATCTCTTGGGAAGTGTCCTTTTCAAGACAACTGACAGCGAGATCCCTTCCAAGGGTTCCATATCTTTGTCTCCTACCTTCCCCCAAAAAAGTTACCTCCCTCCCTCTGCCTCTATTTTTCAGCTCTGGTCTCTTTAGCTACAGCCTCTCACCTATAGATTTTTCCAGATGTGTATCAGGCACATGTCCTCATATCCCCAAATTATAGAAGATGCAGGGGAAGCTCTCTGGGTAGCTTGCTTGACACATCCTCCTGATTTGGTTCACAGTGATGGAGAAATACTTCTATTCCCTGGAAAATGGAAACTCCACGGTCCTCTGACAACTGTCTCTAAAGAAATACTTATTCTCCCTTACTTAATCTTCAACCTCCCTGACTCTGGCAGAACCAGGCTCCAGCCACTCCCTTTGCAACATGGATGGTCTGCATGGATGTTCTAGCTGGTTTAGTGACTCACATTGGAATGTGAGAGTACTTGACACCTACTGCTGTTAGCGCCTCAGCTAAATCAACCTGTGGGATTTTATCATTCTACTGTATATTACAATGATAGCTAAGTTTATGTCATGTCTACTGTGTGTCAGTACTGTTCCAAATCTTTTCTTCTACATCAAAAATTATGCCTCAATCCCTACACTGCTCTCTGTGAGCTCCCAGAACAGCCAACACTCATCAGTTGAGGTATTCCTTGAAACTTTTCACTATTTTTCTACCTGGTATATCTTTAAACAAAAATGCACGTCAGCAGTTGGCACATGGAGAAAGTCACTACCAGTTTTCCATAAGTTTAAAAAATATTTTGGGCTGTCCTGTGAAAAGTTTCTTTTTCCATCTCAGCGAGTTCTCTAGCTGACGAATGTTCCCAAACCCATATGGCTGCTGATGGTAGGAACCCAGATTCCTGACTACACAGAAAGTGGCCCTTCTGCCTCTGCAACTTTAGGTTGAAGAGCAAAGCTGTGACCTTGGCCTGGGCACTGACAGCCTTTCTACACAAAGGAAAAACACTTTTAGTGTTCCCTCCTTATTCATTTATGTTTGTCCACATTCTCCTGACCTTGAGGACCTTCGTGGAGTTATTACAACGTGAGCCAACATTGCAAATGCTGAAGTTATTCAGACCTCTAGACAAGGTGACAGACTTAACGATGTATAAGCCACCCCTGTCCCATCCCCAAAGAAACAAATAAACTGCTCCAAAAAAACAAAAAGACTGGTGTGTGTATATCGATAGAGTTTTTTATATAGTTATATATAACTACATATATATGTTCATGGATATTTTTAAATTGAAAATAGATTTGTGTTGGACAGTAACAAACAGACCACCAAACACGGTCTGAAACAAAGCTGGATTTATTTTGTACCTGGTCAGGGAGAGTCACATTGCCTCCCTCAAGTGTGATTTCAGCAGGTCTCTCCAAGCAGAAATGGAAAGAACTTGGATATGGCAAAAAGAAGGACACACACCCAGAAGGCAAGATTCTGAGTTCAGGTCTCTGGTTGGCCCATGAGGCAAAATGTAAATTCTTCCTTTCCTTTTCTGTAATAAAGGGAAATCTGGTTTCAAAGGAGTCCACAATTGGTTGCCCGAATTTCCAGTGGGTCTGGGGTCATTCAATAAATGGGCTGAATGCTCAGAGCTTAGCAGTTTTTCTTTAATACACATGCAAACAAGAAAGGGAAATTTCCAGGAATCAGAAACAAAGGAGTCTTTAGATAGTATAGAAGGTGGGAGTTAGAGCTGTGAAGACCTCCAGGTATAAGTCTTAGATGCCTGTTAAGGCTGAGGTTTTGATGCCTAAGCAGGAAGCAGACTGACATAGGCAGGCAGGCAGGCAGGCAGAACAGATCTCTGCACAATGTCAGGGTCAGAAAAACTCTGCTCCATCTGTAATGTGGGTCTAAAAAGTAGCATTTGGAAGTAAGCTTTCTTTTCCAGGTCTTGGGTGGAAGTATCACTAGTGAAAAACAGAACCTTATGAATGAGCAACGTTGGACAGGACCTACAATATGAACTCTTTGGGCCTGGCAGAACCAGCCAAAAATCTTGCCAATATTGACTTCTCAAAGTATAACTTAGATTCGACATTATGCTTAAAACTCCCTTTCCCATCAGAAGAAAGTACAGAGCAAGACAATGATGGTCCAGGGGCAGAGAAACTTGCCCCATCATGCAAATATTCTACTATAAATCCATAATCATTTCAGAAAGAAATTTTCTGTGCTGATTTCTATAATTTGGGTACAACTCTGCTGGACACATGGGTGGTATAAGGCACCCTCGATATACATACATTTGATGTAAATTGAAGCCTTGGCTCTAATAATCATCACATTTGCAATGACACATAATAATTTTGCTTCTTAAAATTTACGATGGGATGTGATTTGAAGGCCCAGGCAGAATTATTTAAAAACTATTCCTTAAAGTTGCTTCAAAAGCCCTCTTAGTAGATGCTGAACACCTGCTTGTCTTGGATTCTGATCATGTTTCTCTCTCTCTGAAAAGTATGACTGGGAGGAAAACCTGACCCAATGTTTTGCTGCTTAGTCTTTCCCTGTGCTTCCAGCTCTTCAAGACTCTGCCCACTCTGAGAGTAAAGGAAAGCAAACAGGCCACAATGAGTGACAGTGCTCAGTGAGATTCCCACTTCACTGGAAACCACGGAATCAATGTCAGCTCATGAGGACTTTCTCAAAGGCACTTCTCAAAGAAACTTTAAAACAAGCAGGGGATAAAGCTGAGGCCTGAAATTCAAGGAATAAATAAAACTGTGATTAGGTGAGAAGCAAAATGGAGACAGGAAGTTTTCAAAGCTCTCTTTTCAAATGGGAGGTTAGCATGGTAAACACACTACAGCACACTTTAGACTGTAAATTACAGCCATCTTCAATACCTTGATGAAGCAGCAAGAGGCAAGGGATAGCGAACTGGGTTGGAGTCCCAACTCTTCCATTTAATAGCTGGAAACCTTGGGAGGGTTACTCAGCCTCAGGGAGCTCAAATTGTTTTACGCAGAATATGATTATTACGGCTCCTTCTAGCAATATAATTGTATTCTAACTTCCCTACTCTCTTATATTTAGACGTGGTTTAAAAATGAATACCTAAGGATATGCATGCTCACTTGAAATGAAGATGTGTTATATTGCATATTATATTCACATGTGAGCTTTGAACTCATTCAACTATCACAAACATATATTCAGGCAAATAAGAAAAAGTTCAATGCTTCTGCTTGAAATGGTGAAAATTATCCACCTAAATGGTCGATAGGCACTTGAAACTCACATATCCAAGAATTCCTCACTCTTCTCTTTAAATCTTATCCTCCTTCAATGCTTGTGTCAGCCAAACTACTATACCAACACCACCCGGGCAACAAAATAGAGCCTCGTGGTCTTTTCTCTTAGCCTCCACCCCTGGAGATGACTAAGCCCTTAAAATTTTACCTCCTCACTGTTTCCAGACTATTTCTCTGAGAAGCGGTGAGAGGCATTGTAGTTCAGACTCCCACCTTTGCTTACCTGGACCACTGCCTGTCATCCTGCCCTCTACCTTCCTGTAGCCATTGTCCACAGTAATCATTCTGAAGCACCAATAACTTCTTGTTGAAAACCCTTTGCTGGCTTTATTCGTACTCTCCCCTGGAGTTCTTTGCCCTACTTGCCATGCCATCTTCCTTCTGGGCCCTTCATCAGGTTAACTTCTACACATCCTTTAAGACTCATTTCTTGCATGAAGCCCTTCTTTGCTCCCCACTCTCCTGCCGTGCTCCACCAGGTAGCCCCACTAGCCCACTACCCTTTGCACATCTATGCTGTATACTCATCATCTTGAATTGCAACTTTACTTCATTCTTTTGTTTTTCTGGCTGCAGAAATGCCATTGCTCTAAAGCAGAACATAGCCATGACCCAGTCACCTAAATCTATTCAGCGAAGACAAACAGGGGTGAATTGAGATGGAAGCTCAGGGCCCCAGATACATGCCAGAGTCTTTGTCTGATGCCAGTATCTGCATCTGGAAGATACCGAGTTGGGTCAAGTTGATGCTAACAAACTGTGTTTGAGGCAGAGCCATTCTGACAGTCATTTCTGCTTACAAGTGAACATTGTATATGGCAGATGCTACATTAAGGTAATTATTTTACACAAAATATAATCAATTTCCCTGTACGCTTTCTTTGCAGCAAATGATTCTGCATTAAGCAAAGTTTAATGTTTTGGCCTGCCTAGGTGACTTATTGTGGGATGGCAAAAGGAAGTGCTACAGAAACAGAAACTTGGCCAGAAATTTTCAAGTATAACTGAGTCTTCAGATATTGGACTTCAGATATTGATCAAGGTTCATTAGTTTCTATCTACATGGTCAATTTCTTTGCAAATCACCCCCTTGCTTTAGACTTCATTTTCTCCATCTGCAAAATAGAGGATGGATGAGATTATCTCTAGGATCCTTTTTTAGTTCTTAAATTCTACTATTCCAGGATTCTTATTTATTATTTCACTTTCCATTTGATCTCTTAAATCAACTGGTGGTACTGAAATTTAGTGGCAAAATAAATAAATTAGGGGATTATTCCTTGTATAAAATGGATTTGTTGTTGTATAGGATTTATCTTTAAATAACAAATTCTCCTTGCTCATTTAAAATAGATTTGATTACAAATACTTGACTTGCATGTCTTCTTCATCAAACAATGCAGCATTTATTTGTAGGAGTGGCCACATAAGCTATAGAATTCAGTGCAAAATCTATTCACAATAGCAAAGACTTGGAATCAACCCAAATGTCCATCTGTGACAGACTGGATTAAGAAAATGTGGCACATATACACCATGGAATACTATGCAGCCGTAAAAAAGGATGAGTTTGTGTCCTTTGTAGGGACATGGATGCAGCTGGAAACCATCATTCTTAGCAAACTATCACAAGAACAGAAAACCAAACACCGCATGTTCTCACTCATAGGTGGGAACTGAACAATGAGATCACTTGGACTCGGGAAGGGGAACATC
>NW_016804447.1:6971325-6984657 GCF_001698545.2 Rhinopithecus bieti | reverse complement strand
AAAAAAAAAAAAAAAAAAAAAAAAAAAAAGAATTCAGTGCAAAATGAAAAGTTCTGGGCCCATTGTTTAAAAATTGGTAAGGCTTTCAAGATGGTGATGGCAGAGCATCAAAGCAAGGTTAGGGTTCTTCTGAGAGTAAGGCACTATGCAACCTCTGACCCTGTCTATCTGTGTTGTTTTCCATATACCCATTAAGCAACAAAAGTGTTTGTTAGAAGTAACTATGCCTAAACATTTTCCTAAAACTCTGTATCTCAAGTAAATCCAACAAAAAGGAAAAAAGGTGCACAGAAGGAAACATCACTAAATTTTTTGCCACAATCCAACTTCCTTTATGCCCACTCAATGAAAGAGCCCTCGGCTAGAATCAGACACGGGCTCCATGTCTGGCTTGACCTCTGGCTCCTTAGTGTGACTTTGGGTGATTCACTGGACTTCCTGACCACTTAGTATTCCCCTCTGTAAAATGAAAGAGCTCATTTTTGGCACTAGGATTCTGTGAATCTTTGCTTGTTTCTGATCCAAGGCTTGTTTCCGTGGCCATGTAATTATTTTTAACTTTTAATTGAAGTATATATATATATATATAGGGAGAGAGAGAGAGAGAGGTGCTCATATTATACGTGGACAGCTTATTGAATTTTTGCAAACTAACCATGTGTAACCAGCTCCCAGATCAAAAAGTAGAACATGACCAGAATCTCAAAAGCCCATCTTCTGTTCCCTTCTAGTAGCCCCCATTGCCACAAGGGTAGCCACCGTCCTGATTTTTAATACCATGCATTAAATTTACCTATTTTGAACTTTAAATAAATTGAATCATACACTGTGTATGCATTTGACTTCTTTAACTCCGTATTATATTTGGAAACTTATCCACATGTTTGGAGACTGTTCACTCTCATTGATGTAGTGTTCTATTGGACAAATATACCACAGCTGAATTACCATTCTACTCGTAGTGGGCATTTGAGTAGGCTTCCTTTTTGGCCGGTCATGTTTACCAAAGAACTTCACCATATCGAATTCTCAAGAATCTGAGGAATGAAAATTAGTTTACTTTGTTTGATTTTATAAACAATGAGGTTGAAATGTCCTTGTACCAAGGTTTCAAAAAGCCTTAGACTCTTTGTTTAATCTTAGAAGTGTACAATGGGCAGAAGATAATTTTCTTGTTCCTCTTTTACCTCAACTTCGGCTTGACATTTCACAATTGCAGGTGAGGCTTCCTAACCTGCAGAAGAAGCAATTGTTGTCATTGTTCATTAGCATCTGACCAAACTCTGTCAGATGATGGTAATAAGACAGAAATGGCTTCTTAGTATATCAGGAGGAAAGCCTTCCTTCCAGAACTCAGGAAGTCTGTGATAGACCAAACCAGACCAGGGTTTGGGTGCTGGGAGCAAATCACACCTGCTAGGAGCAGTGAGCACTTACAATCTTGGACAAGATACAGATGGGGGCGGGGGCTGGGCTCTTCAGGCACACAGGAGGAATACAATTTCCAGAGGTATGTGAATAGATAAACCTGGCAATCGAGGCAGGAGGTCTATGGCAAGGCAGCTCAACAGAAGGTAACATGTAGTTTCTCTCCAGAAGGAACTCAGCAACAGAAGATATGCAAGTTGTCCTTTCACAGTCTGGGCAGAGGTTGGTCTCAGGGAGAACTATAAGTCACCACTGGCCAGGGGCATAACTCCAACCCTGGAAAACCTGTCAAGAATTAAAAAAGACCCAGCAGCCAAGTGCTGGGACTCCAGGCAGGTAACCCAGGATCAGATGGACTCCTGGGACCTCTCCGGAACTTCTCTACCAGAGCCAGAGCATAGCCAGGGTAGACCCAGCAGTAAGATTGAACAGTGCTATCGTTCACTAATTCAAAAAACAATTATTGAGCTTCTAGCTACATGCCAGACCCCGTCCTAGGCATTGGTGGTGAACAGAACACGCATAGTAATCACTTCAGTCAGGATGCTTTTGGCTGCAAGTGGCAGAATACCCAACTAAAGTTGGCTTAAACAACAGGGCTAATTAGCAATCTCACATACAAAGTCTGGAAGAATGCGGACCTAAAGCTGTCTCTGTAGCTCACCAATGTCAGGACTCTGGCTGAACTTCTTAGTTTCCCTCATGTTCACAAGAAAGTTGCAGTAGTTCCATGAATCACATCCTCACATGATAGTATTGAAAGTAGGAAGGACTAAAACAACTTCTCCTTCCATGTATTTTTTTATTTTTAAATCTGAGAGAAAAAAATCTTTTCTAAAAGCTTCCCTGCTGAATTCCTCATGTCCCCATGGCCAGAATTGGGTCATGTAACTATGACTAAACCGATTACTGGAAAGGGGAATGAGATGAACACAGTTGCTTGGACCAATCATGAAGCAAGCCCTGGGAATACTTGCCCTGATACCCAAACAAACTCACAACTCAGGGTGATGTCAGCAGAAGAACTAGTAAATTAGTATGGCTGTGGGCCAGACCGTCAAAAATATTGCTGCCACCATCCAAACTCCTGAAAAATGGCTCCTTTCACTTCCTTGGGGTCAGAATGGGTCCAAGAGTTTGGAAATCTCTTTTACTCAACAAAACCTTAGATGCTGTTAAAAGATACAAAACTACACCTAGATAAAAGGATTAAGTTCTAGTGTTTTGTAGCACTGTAGGACAGCTACAGTTAACAATACTATATCGTTTCAAACAGCTAGAAGGAGGATATTGAATGTTCCCAACACAAAGAAATGAGAAATGTTTGAGATGATAGGTAGGCTAATTATCCTGATCAGATCACTCCAAAATATATGTATGAAAACATCACCATATATTCCATGAATCTGCACAATTATTATTTTTTAATTTTAAAAATGAAATTAAAAAAAAAAAAACTTACTGAACACTGTCTCTGGGCAGGTATGTGTGGGATTTAACCTACAATGAAGAGGTCAAAGACCTCCAGCTATGAGTTCTAGAAAGCTTCAGCCATCAAAGCACCCACTTCTTTAAACTCTACCCAAACAGATTTCTGCTAAAGACCGGCTCATGTTTAATTCAGCCTGCTCTTTCTAACACTGGCACCAAGGGGGTAAAACAGAAACAGCAGCTGTTTTCTGTGCCCTCAGAAGTTTGGCATGTCCTCACTTTAAGTCCTACCACTCAGAATTTTACTTCACCTCTCCTAGAGTCTATTTGCATTTTTGGCTTAGCTCCTGGGATAGTAACTTCCATATGCTTTATACTTGCTGTGTAAGACAACACTATTTTCAACACATCTTAGAATTACCTCCTTTAAATTTTTAAGGGTTGCCTCATCTATTCATTTATTAGAGGCTGTTTCATTTATTAGATGCTGGCCTGCAACCCTATTACAGATTGTTTATTCTTTAGAAATAAATTTGAGAAGGAAAAGGCCAGAATAATAATAGTTGGTATTTATCAAACAATTATTATGTACTAGGAAATACTCTTAAGTGCATTTATATGTATTAACTAATTTAATAATTGAGCAACTCTGTGAAGGAGGAATCTTTTATAGTTTTGTTTTTTGGTGTTTTTTTTTTGTTTTGTTTTGTTTTGTTTTGTTTTGTTTTGTTTTGTTTTGTTTTTTGCAGCAGAGGCACAATGGCATTAATTTACTTGCCCAAAATCTCGTAGCTAACAAGTTGGGGAATATTATACCATGTATCAAAAGGAGCAAGATGTTTGCCTCCCTGTAGGGCTCTTGGGTTTTTGTTTTTTTGTTTTTTTTGGGTTTTTTTTTTTTTTTTGAGACAGAGTCTTGCTCTGTTGCCCAGGCTGGAGTACAGTGGCGCTATCTCAGCTCACTGCAACCTCCGCCTCATGGGTTCAAGTGATTCTCCTGCCTCAGCCTCCCAAGTAGCTGGGATTACAGACGCATGTCACCTTGCCCAGCTAGCTTTTGTATTTTTAGTAGAGATGGTGTTTTGCCATGTTGGTCAGGCTGGTCTTGAACTCCTGACCTCAGCTGACCCATCCGCCTTGGCCTCCCAAAGTGCTGGGATTACAGGTGTGAGCCACCGCACCCAGACAGGGTCTTTTTCATCTTATGGCTTGCAGGCATCTCAGAGGACTTGCTGAGATGAAACAGAATCATATATATTTCTCTTTTTAAAACTTAATTAATTTTTTTAATTGGCAAATAAAAATTGTATGTATTTATCATGTACAACATGTTACTTTGAAATATGTAAATACTGTGGAATTACATTGAGCTAATTAACATATGTATTACTTCACGTAACTTTTTTTCGTTGGTGAGGATACTTAAAATATACTCTCTTCACCATTTTCAAGAATACAATACATTGTTACTAACTGTAGTCACCATTTTGTACAACAGATCTCTCAGTTCTTCCTATCTAATGGAAATATTGTATCCCTTGACCAACCTCACCTCCTTCCTCAGCCCCCACCACAAAAAAAACAAGTATCTAATAGACAAAGCCAAGCCTAGCCGTGGATTCTTTGCCCCTTTGTCAGCTGCCGTTCTGTCCTCTCAGACTTTGGTAGCACCCGTCACATTATTCAGTGAAAAACATGCAAAGCCTCTCGGGCAGATTGTCTCTAGATCATAAAGAGGTCATCAGAGCAAAGTGGCAATTTGAGAACAGCTCTGTAGGAACTGCATTTCCCTTCTGGGGTGGTTTTTAGAATAGCTTTTCAAGTTCAGGGCAGACATAGCTGTCTCTCCCCATTCAATCACATACCCACTGAACTGTACAGCCTTTTGACTGTCTGGGGTGCATGTCTTGTTATAAGTTCTTTGAGAATTGGGACTGTGCCTTAATCACGGGTCTAACAACTCCTTCCCCTGTAACACTTGGTGAAAGAGTCGCCTTGTGTGTGAGCTCCCTTTCTCCAACAAGACTGACAGTTTCCTGAAAGCTTCTGTGGCATTTCCTTGGCATACAGTCCAATTCTGGAGATTGCCAGGACTTGGAAACCATAACGAGATACCCCTCCCGAGACCTGGGAGTTCAGAGAAAAACCTAACTGGTGGCTTCTGTTTGTTTTGTTTTGCTTTACATTGTTCTTGTTAATTCATTAGCACAGAAGGAAGCAACCCTCTCTCCAACTCCCACTTCATCAAACTATTGTGTTTCTAAGAAGTTTGAGCCTTTCTTACCATCACTTTCACCACCTCCACCCCGAGCTGATGGAAATCAGATGCATCTTATGAGGCAAATGAAGATGCATTGTCCCAGAAGGGAATGGTTGAAGTCTGGTGCTTTGAGTTACGTGAAACAGAAGAAAGGATGGCACAACCACCAGAGGGAGGTTCTCTGATAACAGAAAGGGTAGCTCAGGGGATTCCTACAAATGACAGATAAACCCAACACCTCAGAGGGAGGATGGCTGAGGGATGTCCCTGGGTCCGGGGCACTAAGTGCCTAACATGAAAAGAGACATGACAGAGCTTCAGTGTGCAAGAAGAGCCCTGTGTTAGAGCATCGTGGAAGAAGCAGTCATGGATTTCAGGCAATAGTAACAAAGGTAATCACCAAGAAGAGAGTCAAGTCCTCACTACCCCCTACAGTCATGTAAATGCTATAGGTTATTAATATGACCCCAGGAAGAGTAGGGGCTTGTCCCGAAAACATTACTAAGTTGAATTTGTAACCATGCATGGGGAGTATGGCCCAAGCAAGAATAATTTTATTTAGAAAATGTAAAGATGTTTGAACTGTTTTATAATTTAAACTTTTAAATGTGAAATTTTAATTTTAAAAAATAAAAAGAAAATATTATGATGTGTTTTGAATCTAGGTGTTGTGGAACAAATCCATAACTAATAAAAATTCAGATTGTCCTCTGAGAGTTAAACTCTAGACCAAGAGTGGGCAATGTGTAGCCCATGAGGGCAAATCTGCTGCCTGGTTTTATAAATAAGGTTTTATTGGAACATAACCACACCCAGGCATTTATGTACTGTCTATTGCTTTCAAACTACAATGTCAGGATTGAGGAGCTGTAACAGAGACTGTATGGCCCACAAAACCTAAAATATTTACTGTCTGGTACTTTACAGAGAAAAGAAAAAAATCTGTCAATCCTTGCACTAGACCAACAGAAAATGGGTGTGGGCAGCCTTCCCCTGAAAGACTCCAGATAGTTGCCCATCAGCAGAACACCTCCGAGCCTGCCTGAGCAGGTGAACAGATTTGAGACCTCTGTAACTTGATTGAAACACTGGAGATATATGAAGCATGGCCTTCCATCTGAAATATTTATTACTTCCTGTTTTTGAATTCTAGAAGCTTTTTCTGGAATATCAACCTACTAGTGTCGCATAGATTGCCACATTTCTAGGTCACCTCACGAACCAGTTGCCATTTTTGATGATTATTTATCACCATTATTGGCCAGTAGGTTTTAATGCTTCTTATACATTGTATTAGTTAGGGTTCTCTAGAGGGAAAAAACTAATGGAATATACATATATAGAGAGAGAGTATTGTATTGTATTAGGGTTCTCTAGAGGGACAGAACTAATAGAATATATATATATATTCCATTATTAGCCTTCCAGTACTAGCCCATGTAGGCTGGGAGGCTAGGCCAGTCTCTCTTTTCACATTTTTCTGCCTGCTTATATTCTAGCCATGCTGGTAGCTGATTACATTGTACCCACCCAGAGTAAGAGTGGGTGCCTTTTCCCAGCCCGTCGACTCAAATAGTTAATCTCCTTTGGCAACACTCTAACAGACACACCCAGAATCAATACTTTGTATCCTTCAATCCAGTCAAGTTGACACTCAGTATTAACCATCACATGCATAAAGTACTGTGCTAAGCACTTTATACACATTTCCCATTCAATATTTAAAATAGCCCATTGAGGCAGATGCTACTTTCCCCTACTTTGAGATAAAGAATCAGAGGCCTAGGAAAGGATAGAGAAAAGTGCCAAGGCCATCAATCTAACAAGTAACAGAGACAGACTCAGACCTATGTCTGCCTGACTGTAGCTCATATGCTTAGAGCCACGCCTTTTCCAATGTCAAGCTTATTCCTGCTCCCAAGCATTTGTCCATGCTGCAGTTAAAGAAGTAGAAAAGTCCCTCCCTTTTCTTTTGTATCTATAACCCAAAGCTTATCTCAAACTCCACTTTCTCCAGGAACCCTTGAAATACTTGTGGTCATTGAACCTCACATCTCTTATCCACCTAAACATAGATGATCTTCTACCACTCTCAAATTGTTCAATATGTGTGAATCATTCTTCCCAACCAATTTTTAAATGCTCCCAGAGAAGAAATTGTTGTTTAAATTGTTATTATTTCTTTAGAGATGGGGTCTTGCTCTGTCTCCAGGCACTCCTGGGTTGAAGCAATCCTCCTGCCTCAGCCTTCCTAGTAGCTAGGACTATAGGCATGCACCACCATGCCTGGCTAATTTTTAAAAATTTTTTGTAGAGACAGGGTTTTACTATTTCACCCAGGTTGGTCACAAACCTTAAATCATTTTTTAAACATAGCCACAACCCTTGATTAATTTGTATGCATCCAGAGATATGGTGGATCTTATACAAAGATCTGAAGATTGACTTTCTTGTTTGTTGCTGTTATCATTATTTAATTATCCAAGTTGCTTTCTGGTTTAAAAATAACATTATCCAACTGGGAGGCAAGACAAATCAAGATGAGTTTAATCTCATTTGTTGACATAATCTACTTTCAGACAGAAGAAGTAGGACAAAAGTTTAACTAGTCCTTTGAAAATTTCCTACTTAGAAACAAAACTATATATGTGTGCACACACACATGCACACATACACACACACACCCAATAATATGTATGCGTGTATGTATACCTATATACAAACACCTACACATATGTATACATGATTATCCAAATGTTTTATAAAATATTTTTATACTTTATTTAGCTGTAATGAAATGAAAGGTTAACAGTGATTATATTTGGGTAGTAGAAATATGGCTAGTTTTATTTTCTTCTTTATTCCTTCCTGTATGTCCCAATTTTTTACAGTGAAAATGTATTATTTTTAGAGTCAGAAATTCACAATAGGTGACATATTTTTAAATACCCCTGCTTGGTTCCTAAGAGAAATGATGATAAGTCACAGACACTTGCCAAGATCAGAGTCATGACATTCCTCCAAATACACAATTTTACTAAATATCTCGTTTCTTGCTGGATGTCAAAAAAATTTGAGAATTCAGTTGGTCTTTGCATGACACTACTGCTTATCATTAAGATTTATCAAACACTCAATCAAAGCTGATCATGAGACTCTGCAATAATTGAGCTAACTAGTTGCATTGTGTCTACTGGTATGGTCTAATCTCATACATTCAGAAGTGGTCAGTTCATTCTTAGAAGAAGTTCACACATTGGAAATTGTCCTAGTAGACCAGCTGAGAGCGAATGGAACACAAAGAAGATATACTTTAATCGGAGAAACACTGAGTAGAGCTCTAGGGCCTCAGTGGTGAAGCAATTGTCTAGGTAGACTGCATGTGAGAGATCTTTGTGGACACTCCTGGGGTCTGAAACTGTCCCTAAACCCCTAAAGACTTATGGGCCAACTATTGCAATTTTAGGCATTCTCAAAATATTATGTTAGTTCACTAGTTTTCCAAGAGAGATTACTTGAGTTATATGGGCAGTTTTCTCTAGTTTAGGCCTATAAAAAAGTTCTTTCTGAGAGAATTTGTACCCATTCTTCTTCTATGTATGTATGTGCCACTTATCCATGGTGGGGTATTCATGAGAGGTTCATCAACCCATAGGTCAGGACTCTGTTATTACAGACTCCAGAACCAGGCAACCTTAAAATATAGTATGTCAGGATTTCTTTCTAAGATTAGACATTTCCTGATCCAGCCAAATACTGATTGAGAAAGCAATAAGCCAACTTTTCGAGCTTTGCATGAGCAAGCCCAAGAGTGGCCTTTCTTATCCAAACCACCGCTAAGCCTACAGTGGCCACTTTCCCAAGAGCTGACAGAACTGTCTATGGCAAGTAGATTATAGTAACTATCAATTTTTTGCAAGACATATGTGAATTGTACTTTTTAAAAAATAAAGTATGTCAACTAATTGTGGAAAATAGGCTGAAGGAAGAAGTTAGAAGTCTAGAATCTGGAAAGATCCACAAAGTAAAGAGATTCTGGTAATGAAATAGCATAGCAACTCTTGGAGACAAAATAGTTTGTGTTTCAGTTACTTACTGCTGTGTAATAAACTACCCCCAAAACTTCAAATGGCTTCAAACAAGAGCCATTTTATTATATCCCATGATATTGAGCACTTTGTTACCACATTCTTCCCAAGAAGGTTCAATGTCCTTTGCAATACATTTCTTCTAATATTGGGATCAAGGCAAGAATGTTCACTCCAGCTAATGTATAGATAAGAAATATCTGTCAGGTTTTGCAGAATCTTAGACTTTATGATGCCATGAGGCCTACCTCTTCATGAGAGAAAGGTTATAAATGTCTCTGGGCTACCTCGAATGGATACAGTTTAATCAAAATTTATAGGGGTTTATTGCAACTTTATATATTCATCTCTGTTTCAGCATCTCCCCACCTTCCATTTTATAACAACCTTTCACATTTCATCAGGAACAGCGGAGAAACCATCAGATAAAATGTCTTTTCGTTAGCTGTTGGGATTTGGTAATACCTCACACCTATTTTCAATCATAGAGAGGTTTCTAGAAAAAATCTTGGTTTATTGATATCTCATCACATTAAATGGACAGATGAAAAACAAAATTGTCTAGATACATAGGAAAAGGCAAAGGTAAAATATTTTAGAGAAGATACAGATTATAACTAATTATAATTTTTCAATACGTGAGGAAATACAGAGTGACAGGACTGATAAAGGAGGAAGGTTTCCATCGTAAGGGTCAGAAAACTCAACTCACAGTGTAGTAAGTTAAATGGAATATATTGGCATAAGTCACTGGGTAGTTTGGAGAGAGATCTAACTGGCTTCAGATTACATTTGATCCAAAGTTCAAATGATACCAGAATTTGGTTTCTCTCTCCTTCCTCTTCTCTGTTCTTCCTTTCCTATGTTGTTGTCTTTCAGGGAATCCTCTTGTCCCTAGTCCCAAGACAGCTACCAGTAACTTCTGGGGCTAAAAGTTTCTAGGTATAGATCTAGATGGGAAGAACCAGTGATAGTTCTCTAAATTTTCAGCAGAATCTTATTCTCTCTCATTGTCTCTGAGTGAATCTTAGTTTGCTATTAAATCAATCAATTTGTTCAAGAAAATGCATTGAGTGGATTGTTTTCAGCCTGAAATACTTTCTCCATTCTGAGTCATAAGTGGGACCAACTCTTCTGGAAGTACCCGGGATGAAAGGCAAAAGATGTTTTGTCAAGGAAAATTGAAGGACCATTACAAGGAGGAAGAAAATTCTGGGTGACAAAAATAAATACTCAGAGTTCTGGTTCCAGGTAAGATGGTGTAAACACATGCCAACCCTTCTCTCCCACTAGATACAATAAAACCTAGATAAACTGCAAGGCACAGGTATTCAAGGTCTCTGGAAAGTGAATATCAGCAGCTGTATTAAGAAAGAATACCAGAATTCAAAATAATACCAAATTGGCTGGTGGTGAGTTTATCATTTTTCCCCTCTGGTATCATTTGGCCCAAACTCATTGAAGCCTGAAACACAAAAGTGAGACCTGTGATGCAGACAGAGAGATATCCATGAGAATCTCTCTAATTTAGGGACAAAGAGCAGAAAAGGGATATCCTAAAGCACAGAGAGAACAGGGTAAAGCCCCCAGTTATATTCTTTCCTTCTATTCTCTCTCACTCTAGTCCCCAGGCAATCTAGTGACAAGTACATGGCAAAGAAGAACCAAATGGAAATCATATAACTAAAATAAGTAATAACCAATATAAAAACCCCATGGGATAGACTCAATAACAGAATGGACTAATTCCTCAAAACCCCCAAACTACCAAAACTCACCCACAATGGAAGAGATAACCTGCAGAGTCCCATAACTATAATACTAAAGAAACTGAATTTATATTTTAAAAAATTCCTGAAAAGAACAAATTCATACACATTTTTAAAGTTCATAGAACTGTACACCAAAAGAAAATAAGTCAGTTTTACTGTATGATAATTTAAAGATATTTTGAACCTTTGGAAAATAAATCTCAGGGTCCAAATGGTTTTACTGGTAAATTCTAGCAAACATCTTACAAAAACATAACAGCAATTCTACATAATCTCATTCAGAAAATAGACAGGGAGGCAATCTTTTGCAATTCACTTTACAAGGCCAGAATTACCTTGATACCAAAACCAAAGACACTACGAGAGAGTGAACTGCAGACCAACATCCCCTGTGAATATAGACATAAAAATCCTCAATGAAATATTAGCAAATTGATCCAATAACATATAATAAGACCACTACACAAAGACCAAAAGGGATTTATCTAAAGAAGTCAGGGCTAGATTCAATATCTGAAAATCAATCAATCAATCAATGTAATCTACCACATTAAATGTATAAAATAAAAAAAGCTACATGATCATATCAACAGATGCAGAAAAACACTTGAAAAAATATAACATCCATTCATGACAAAAATGCCAGCAAACTAAGAATACAATGGTGCTTCCTCAGTCTGACAAAAGGCACTTATACATCCTACAACTAACATTACACTTAAAGGTGGAAGATGCAATACTTTTCTTCTAACATTGGGATCAAGGCAAGAATGTTCACTTTCACCACTTCCATTCAACATCGTACTGAAAATCTTAGCCAGTGCAACAAGGCAAGGAAAATAAATAAAAGGTACACAGATTATTTAAAAAGAAGTAAAACTCTATTCACAGAAAACATTATCTATGTAGAAAATGTCACAAAATCTACAAAAAGCCCCAGAACTAATGAATGAGTTTAGCAAGGTTGCAGTGTATAAAGTCAACACACACAATGATACAATTGTATTTCTATATATTAACAAACAATGTAATGTACAACCAGAAATTAAAAGGTAAAAAAAACCCATTTATAATAACTTAAAAAACAGAACTATAACAAGACATGTACAGTATTTATATGCTGAAAACTAAAAGATGTTAATACAAGAACTTAAAGAAGATCAAATAAATGGAGAGAGATAATACAGTAAAAATGTCAATTCTCCCTAAAAATTATCTTTAGATTTAATAATACCAATGCAAAGCAGGATGTTTTTGTAGACATGTACCAACAGATTTTAAATTTTATGTGGTAAAGAAAAGGAAAAGGAAGTAGAATAGCTAAAAAAGTATATTGATAAAGAAGAATAAAGTTGGAGGACTTACACTACCCAATTTCAACTTACTAGAAAGCTATAGTAATCAACACAGTATGGTATTGACGAAGGGACAGAAATACAGATCAGTGGAACACATCTAGGAGAAAGTCCAGAAACCAGATCCTTATAAAAATTGCCACTTGATTATTGACAAAAGTGCTAAAGAAATTCACATATCTGACAAAAAAGAGTTGTATTCGGCCAGACGCGGTGGCTCAAGCCTGTAATCCCAGCACTTTGGGAGGCCGAGACGGGCAGATCACG
Source organism: Rhinopithecus bieti (assembly GCF_001698545.2). Lineage (NCBI taxonomy): Eukaryota > Metazoa > Chordata > Mammalia > Primates > Cercopithecidae > Rhinopithecus > Rhinopithecus bieti. Next base: position 6,972,056 of record NW_016804447.1, on the reverse strand, counting down.
AGGTCAGGAGATCGAGACCATCCTGGCTAACACGGTGAAACCCCATCTCTACTAAAAAATGCAAAAAACTAGCCGGGCGAGGTGGCAGCCACCTGTAGTCCCAGCTACTCAGGAGGCTGAGGCAGGAGAATGGCATAAACCTGGGAGGCAGAGCTTGCAGTGAGCTGAGATCCGGCTACTGCACTTCAGCCTGGGCGACAGAGCAAGACTCCGTCTCAAAAAAAGAAAGAAAGAAAGAAAGAAAGAGTTGTATTCAGAATACGTAAAGAACACTCAAAACTCAGCAATAGGAAAACAAACAACCCAATTATTAAAATGGGCAAAGGACTTATACTTCTCTAAAGAGGATGTAAAGTTGGCAGACAGACACATGAAAAGATGTTCAGCATCATTAGCCATGAGGAAAATGCAAATTAAAACTACTACACAACTACTTAATTGACTAAAACAAATAATCCCAATACTACTTGATGAGGATTGGAAAGCAACCAGAACTCTCATATGTTACTGGAATGTAAAATAATAACAGCACCCTGGAAACACTCTTGGCAATTTCTTATAAAATTAAATATACATTTACCATATGAGCTAGCAATGCCACTCCTGGGTGTTTTCCCTAAAGAAATGAAACTTTGGCTGGGCGCGGTGGCTCATGCCTGTAATCCCAGCACTTTGGGAGGCTGAGGTGGGCGGATCACAAGGTCAGGAGATCGAGACCATCCTGGCTAACA
>NW_016804447.1:6960348-6971063 GCF_001698545.2 Rhinopithecus bieti | reverse complement strand
TGGGTGACAGAGCGAGACTCCGTCTCAAAAAAAAAAAAAAAGAAATTTTATGTTCACACAAAAATCTATACATAATTGTTTATAGAAGCTGTATTTATAATTGCCCCAAACTGAAAATAACCTAATGTCCTTCAATAGTATACTAGTTCCTATTTCTGCTGTAACAAATTACCACAAATTTAGTAGCTTGAAATAACATACACTTATTATCTTATAGTGTAGCAGGTCAGAAGGCAGAAATGGGTCTCACTGGACTAAAATCAAGGTTTTTTCAGGATTGCATTTCTCTCTGGAGACTCTAGGGAGGAACCAATTTTCTTGTTTTTTCTAGTTTGTAGAGGCTGCCTGCATTCTTTGGCTTATGGCCCCCTTTCACTTTTAAAGTCAGCAGTGGCCAGTTAAGTGTTTATTACAATGCTGTTTCTTTGGTTCTGACCCTTCTGCCTTACTCTTCTCCATTTGAGAACTCTTATGATTACATTGGCCCACCTGGCTAATACATAATAATTCTGCATGTTAAGGTCAGATGATTAGCAATCTTAATTCCATCTATAACCTTAATTCCCTCTTGCCATATAACATAATATATTCACAGGTTCTGGGGAAAAGGATGTAGACATCATTAGGGGGCTATTAATCTGTCTACCACAAATAGGCAAATGAATAAACAAATGGCTATACCTCCATACAATGAAATCCTATACAAATCCTATCCTATAAAATTCTATACATCTATACAACAAAATCAGTAATGGAAAGGAATAAACTTTTGATACACAACTTGGATGGATCTCAAAGGCATTATGTCAAGTAAATGAAGCCTATCTCAAAAGATTGTATATACTCTATGAGCCTATTTATAGGACATTATCAAAAACATAAAATTATAGTGATGGAGAACAGATGATGGGATAGAGATGGGGGAGGGTATAATTACAAGATGATAGTACAAGGAATTCTTTAGTGTGATGGAACTGTTCTGCATCTTGATTATGATGGGGGGTAACATGAAACTATACATTTGTTAAAAATCGTAGACTTGTAACTTCGTGTGGGAAGAAAGTCAATTTTATCAATGATAATTTTAAAAATAAAATTTCCAAGTCATACAACTGTATGCTTAACATACACACACACATATACATACACACACACACAACACACACACACACACAGGCTCACTATCGTGCTTAACAGTATTAAGGAACAGGAAAACTGACTAAAGAGGTTACATCAGACTCTAGCACTTTGGCAGTGAATTGAAAAAAGCTTTCCAAGTTCTCATCAAAGCTTCCCTGAAACAATTTATCTGAGCCTACATTTTCTCACCTTAAAATAAGGATAATATTAACCTTATTGGGTTTTAAAGATTAGATAACAATGTGTATGTAAATATTCTGACACATAAAAGGATGCTCAGTTGTGTTAATTTTGTTTTTACCAACCTGTTGGTGTGTCTGGACTCTCCTGTCTTCTTTTTCTCACAGACAGAACTTCAGGGTCTGGAAAAACCTAATGCTATGAGAGGACAGACAAATATTTTAAGGAGAGATAGGTAGGATCACACAAGCTACTAAAGACTCTCCTGAGATGTGGCAGCTCCCAACAAATACATTATGTAAGGTCTATCTCTGATATATATTTTATTCCTATTTTCCAACATAAATGCAGTCAAGAATTTTCATCAACATCTTTACAGATATCTTCCTTGCCTTCCTCTAATCATACCCTCAGCATCTTATGCCTATACTTCCTCCATGGACCTCATAAATGGCTAATGAGGTAGACTATAATGGAATGGTCATCCATATATGTATTCCTTTGTTCAAACATCACTTACCAAGTATGTCCAATTGCTAGGATTTGAGCTCAACCCCGGAAATACAAATGCAGATCAGCCTCCATCCAAGTCCTTGAAGTGTTCACAGTCTAATTGTTGAGTGTTGCAAGACATGAGATTGGTGGTGGAGGCAGGGGGTGGTAGAGTCTATCACTTTAGATGTTAAAATAGATGAGTTTTCAGTTTAAACTTTGAGAGCTACAGAAAGCTACTCCAACCAGAAATCCAAAAGAATTGAGTGGGAAACAGCATCCAACAAGGGAGACTACCAAAGAGTGAAATAAAAATACATCTGAGAACAGGTGGGAACTAAAAATATTAAATAAAATGAGCATCTTTCCTTCTAGACTCAATGCAGTTTGCACTTGTCTTGCCCACAGAGTGTGAGGACTGTTGTCTACTTGGCAAATGAAAATGTGTAAAAAGACTTGGGTTTCTTATGGAGAAAAAAAAAACAGTGTTATACATAAGCCTAATGAAAATAATTATCAAGTGGCTACAACTGATGAGTTATATTATTAATCACACTGAGGTCTAATATTAGCATAGAATTAGAAATGACTTCAGAAAATTTCAAATCTGCCACACTTTGCCTATTTGTTCCCAGTGACAATGATCATGCATAATGAGGCATATATTTGAAAGTCTTTCTGTAACCCTGTCTTTCCCAGCTTACTGAGATTAGATGACTCTTAAATTGGCCTTCAAACAGAAGACCTTTATAAATATGAGTAATCATGGAAAAAGTGAAGAATAACTATTTTTCTCTACCTGGCATCTAAAATGTTGAATCTGGGATTTCTGAGATCTGATCTTGGCCTATTTTGAAATACTAAACGATGAAATAAAGACCTCCTTAGAATATATAATACACTATTATTTACTATATTGCATTATTATTCACTATATGTTGCATAGTGCACAATATATCTCAAAGAAAACAAGCTTATGTATCCTATCTAATCATATTTGAAGCGATGTACGTTAATTACCTTGATGTAATTATTCCACATTGTATTCATAAGTCAAAATTTCACTTTGTGCCCCATAAACACATGCAAGAATTTATGAATTTACAGTTAGACAAAGAACACTTTTTACAAGATTTCCTTGGATGACATTTGACAGTGGTTTTTTACTCATAAGCTGTTATCCTTTTTTTGCCCTATGTCTTTTACTCACCATCGTTATCATACTGATTAGAGAGAGAAATATTGCTTTTTTTTTGTCATTAGAAGGTGTTTATTGGCAAATTTAGAAGCATGTAGCAGCAAGACAGGTAGATCTCTGCACTGTTACCCCCCAGACTCAGCGCTTACATACCATACAGAAAGAGCATATGTGCTTCAGAAGGAATGTGTAGGATCACTGAAATTGACCCCTCAGGGAAAGGCAAAAATGCTATGTGCCTCATAGCCCATAATTTGCCAAAATACAGGACTTAGGTAAGTACATGTTTATGATAACATCAAGGTTGTCTTGGCTTACACAAGCAACAGTAAATAAAGTCAAAATCTTAGAGGCATTCCTGGGCCTGGGGTTAGTCAGAAGTCAACATGGCAGATTAGCATCCAACATGAAGTGGCATTATCCTGTGTAGTGTCCAGTGCTGTACATTTGTTTAGGAGGGAGTAAATGAGATTGAGCCCTGGGAACAATAGTAGAAGGACACCCAATAGCCTAAGTTGGAAGGAGCACAAGTGTTCATTGATGGAAGAATGGATAAACAGAATGTGGTCTAAACATACCGTGAAATATTATCCAGCCTTAAAAGGGGAGGAAGTTCTGACACATGCTACAACATGGATGAATCTTGAGGACATCATACAAGTAAAGTAAGCCAGGCAGAGAAGGATAAATGCTGTATGATTCCACTCATATGAGGTACCTAGAGTAGTCAAACTGATAGAGAAAGTAGAATGGTGGCTGCCAGGAGCTGTGGGGTTGGGAAGATGAGAAGTTGTTTAATGGGTACAGAGTTTCAGATCTGCAAGATGAAAGAGTTCTAGTGATGGATGGTGGTGATGGTTTGCACAAAAATGTGAATGTATTTTACACTACTAACTGCACATTTAAACATGCTTAAGATAACAAATTTTTATTTGTGTATTTTACTAGAATTTAACAAGAAAAAAAAAACGGTTTTTTTTCCAAGGAGTAGTAGGACAAAACAAGGTGAGAATGGTCTCATGAACTTCCCATCTTTCCATCGCCACAACTTCTAGCAACTACCATTCTACTTTCTCTATCAGTTTGACTACTCTAGGTACCTCATATGAGTGGAATCATACAGCATTTATCCTTCTCTGCCTGGCTTACTTCACTTGTATGATGTCCTCAAGGTTCATCCATGTTGTAGCATGTGTCAGAATTTCCTCCCCTTTTAAGGCTGGATAATATTTCATGGTATGTTTAGACCACATTCTGTTTATCCATTCTTCCATCAATGAACACTTGTGCTCCTTCCAACTCTGGGCTATTGAGTGTCCTTCTACTATTGCTCCCAGTGCTCAATCTCATTTACTCCCTCCTAATCAAATGTACGATGTTGGACACTATGCAGGATAATGCCACTTCATCTTGGATGCTAATCTGAGAGTGGTCCCATGAAAGTCTCATGAAATAATGGTCTCTTGGGAACTCTGTGTACCAAGAACACAGATTCTGCTCATGGGCAGAGACCCAGCTGAGATATCTCTTGGAGTGGATCAGACTAAGGATCTCCATCATTCAACTGACTCCTCTGGCACAGCCACAGTCTCACCACCAGCCCGCCAGCCCCAAGAACTGGGTTTTGTGGGATGGAACTTGGAAAGCTACCAACATTTTGAAACTTGTTATCTTTTAAAAAATCAGTAGAAATGTTTTTTTCTGTCCAGCCAAAGGAACATAGTGTTTCTAGAAGGAAGGATTAATTGAATGCTGCTAAGAAAAAGATGAAATGAGGAATGAAAACATCAGTGGGACTAATGAACAGGGGCATTACTGCTGAAATAATACAATGTCTTTAAGATGTAGAGGTGGGGTTGAAATCACATTGAAGTAGGTGACATTCTCTTCTTCCTTATCCAGGAATGAGTTGGTGGTGGAGATTATCAGCCTGATCCACTCCAAGAGAGATCCCAGCTGGGTCCAGTCTGTGCTCCCCTGGGATCATTCACCATGGCTAGAAGTTAAAATCAGATTACATATTTGCCAGATCAGCACAACAAACTCATCCTCTTCTTACTTCTCATTTTTTCTCTCCTCCTCGTCTTCATTCTCTGCTGCTGCTGTTTGTTTTCTTTTTCCACCATTGTATTTATTTTCATGTCCTCTCTCTTGTGGTTATCATCCTTGGCCTTGGAATTAAAGAATGACTTGGAGAAGAACTGAGTGGGGAGGAGGGAGGTGTAGAAGCATGGGCCATTCTGACTCTGTATACATTCTTGCACAGATTTAGTTTCTATCCTTGGCAAACTATTTAATATTCCAAATGGCAACAGAAGAGACTCAGTTGAGATCTCTCTTGGAGTGGATCAGACTAAGGATCTCCACCATTCAACTGACTCCCCTGGCACAGCCAGTCTCACCACCAGCCTGCCAGCCCTGAGAACTGGGTTTTGTGGGATGGAACTTGGAAAGCTACCAGTGTTTTGAAACTTGTTACCTTTTAAAAAATCAGTTTTTTTCTGTTCAGTTCTCAATGATTTGTGGGTTGGGTCTTCATATATTGAAGTAAAACCCAGTAGGGTTCAGAGATTATAAACAAACCTGGTGCCAGCATTTTGGTTCACCTTACACAATGCTCATCCTGCCAACTGCCCTGGTCCATCCCTCTTGTGCCTCTTGGTGAGCCTCTTATCTTACTTTCAGTCTAGCTGAATCCAACTTTCTGCCACAAAAAGTTTCTGAGCAAGTTCTCAAATTTCTCCTGCAGACCCTGACAACATACACACATCCAAGCACATTATTTAGGATTTAACTGTGCAAAGATACATCTATTAACATGTCAGATGTGGTCCAACAAGGCACAAAGGGAGGAGTAAGTAACAGAGAAGGAATGGGGATGTATTCTAGAAAGTCCCAGTGGTGGGAATGAGGGATATTTCAGAGCAAAAATTTAATTATATACTTAATATATATAACCTTTTACAGTCACATTTTTTAAAAGGTTAATTATATTGACTAAGACAAAGCAATGCTGTGTGTTGCTATGGTAGCACATAGATTCTGCTTATGGGCACCAGGACCTCACTTTTATTTCTGGAATAAGAATCAATTTCATCCTCAGCTGAGACATCTAATTCCCAATATCTAGGCCTTGAAATCTATGAAATGCACAAATGCATCAAATTAATTAAGAAATATTTTAAGATATTACTTAAGAATATCTACTAATTACCACTGCTAAGCTAACAGTAATCCATTTCAAACAGCTATTGTGGTAGACAGAGGATTAAGGTGGCAGATGAGAGGCAAGACTAGCTTGCAGTTCCCACTTAGATGGGCAGAGCAGCATGTGGAGACTCACATTGTGAGTTTTGTCCCAAGAACTACCACAGGAATGTACCAGGAAAGCCGAGAGAATCCACAGACCCTTTAAAGGAACTGGATCACTTCTGTGGGTTCCCTGAGATACTGAAAACCTCTTAGTCGGCTTGCTTTCTCAATGGGGAGGCTCACGGTCTGGGGCAATTTCTCAGCCCCGGTCACTGGCTGCCTGGAAATAGACGGTGCTGTTGTGGGGGCTCAGTGAGAGTGAGACCAGACTTTAGGACTGTAGGCTATGTGGGAGCAGGGTGAGGCCTGTGACTGCTGGCTTTCCTCCACTTCCCTGGCAACCTGTATGACTCAGCAGAGGCAGCCATAATCTCCCTGGGAATATAACTCCATTGGACTGGGAACCACGCCCCCATTGCCCACAGCAGCTGCAGCAAGACCCACCCAAGGAGAAGTTGAGCTCAGACCCATCTATCCCTGCCCCTACCTGGAGGTCTTTCTCTACCTTCCCTGATAGTGGAAGACAAAAGTCATAATCTCTTGGGAGCTCTATGGGCCTGCCCACTGCCTGAGAAACCTGATCACTTGATCAGGTGTCCCTAGGGCAAGTTTGAATCCTCCCTATAGCATGGCAACTGATGTGCTCTTAAAAGCGCCACCTCCTGGCTAGAGGACAACCAACACAAAACCAGTGCACTAAACAAAAACATAACCAAGGACTCACAGAGTCCACTTCCCTCCCCTGCTACCTCCACCAGAGCAGGTTCTGGTATCCACAGCTGCAAGACCTGAAGAAAGATTACATCACAGGACTCTTTGCAGACACTTCCCAGTACTAACCTGGAGCCTCATAGTTCCACTGGGTGGCTAGACCCAAAAGAACAAAAACAATCACCACAGTTCAGCTCTCAGGAAGCTTCATTCTTAGAGGAAGGGGAGAACACCATATCAAGGGAGCAGCCATGAGACAAAAGAATCTGAACAGCAGCCCTTGAATCACAGATCTTCCCTCTGACATAGACTACCCAAATGAGAAGGAGCCAGAAAAACAATTTTGTTAATATGAGAAAACAAGGTTCTTCAACACCCCCAAAAGATCATACCAGCTCACCAGCAGTGGATCCAAACCAAGACAAAATCTCTGAATTGCCACAAAAATAACTCAGAAGATCAATTGTTAAGCTAATCAAGGAGGCACCAGAGAAAGGTGAAGTCCAACTTAAAGAAATCAAAAACATGATACAGGATATGAAATAAAAATTCTCCAGTGAAATAGATAGCATAAATAAAAAATAATCACAACTTCTGGAAACCAAGGACACACTTAGAGAAATGCAAAATACACTGAAAAGTCTCAGCAATAGAATCAAACAAGCAGAAGAAAGAACTTCAGAGACAGAATATAAGACTTTCAAATTAACCCAATCCATCAAAGACAAAGAAACAAGAATTTAAAAAAATGAACAAAGCCTCCAAGAAGTTAGGGACTATGTTAAATGTCCAAACCTAAGAATAATTAGTGTTCCCAAAGAAGAAGAGAAATCTAAAAGTTTGGAAAACATAGTTGAGAGAATAATTGAGGAAACTTTCCTTGGCCTTGCTAGAGATCTACACATCCAAATACAAGAAGCTCAAAGAACACCTGGGAAATTCATTGCAAAAAGATAATCACATAAGCACGTAGTCTTCATGTTACCTAAAGTCAAGACAAAGGAAAGAATATTAAGAGCTGTGAGGCAAAAGCATCAGGTTACCTATAAAGGAAAGCCTATCAGATTTATAGAAGATTTCTCAGCAGAAACCCGACAAGCTAGAAAGGATTGGGGTCCTATTTTAGCCTCCTTAAACAACAATTATCAGCCAAGTATTTGTATTCAGTGAAACTAAGCTTAATAAATGAAGGAAAGATACAATCTTTTCCAGACAAACAAATACTGAGAGAATTTGCCACTGCCAAGCCAGCACTACAAGAACTGCTGAAAGGATCTCTAAATCTTGAAACAAATCCTCGAAATATACCAAAACAGAGCCTTCTTAAAGCATAAACCTCACAGGACCTATATAACAATAACACAGTGAAAACAAACCCAAGGTATTCAGGCAACAAATAGCACGATGAATAGAATTGTACCTCACATCTCAATACTAACATAATGGGCTAAATGCTGCGTTTAAAAGATACAGAATGGCAGAATGCATAAGAATTCACCAACCAAGTTTCTGCTGTCTTTAGGAGACTCACCTAACACAGAAGGACTCATATAAACTTAAGGTAAAGGGGTGGAAAAAGATATTCCATGCAAATGAACACCAAAAATGAGCAGGAGTAACTATTCTTATATCAGACGAAACACACTTTAAACAACAGCACATAAAAAAGATGAAGAGGGACATTATATAATGATAAAAGGACTAGTCCAACAGGAAAGCATCACAATTCTGTACACCTGTATATGCACCTAACACTGGAGCTCCCAAATTTATAAAACAATTATTAATAGACCTAAGAAAGAAGACAGACAACACCACAATAATAGTGGGGGGTTTCAATACTCCACTGACAGCACTAGACAAGTCATCAAGATAGAAAGTCAACAAAGAAACGATGGACTTAAACTATACCCTACAATAAATAGACTTAACAGATATTTTCAGAACATTCTACCCAACAACTGCAGAATATACATGCTATCCACCAGCACATGGAATATTCTCCAAGATAGTCCATATGACAGGCCACAAAACAAGACTCAGTAAATTTAAGAAAATTGAAACTATATCAAGTACTCTTTCAGACCACAGTGGAATAAAACTGGAAATCAACTCCAAAAGGAACCCTCAAAACCATGCAAATACATGAAAATTAAATAATCTCTTCCTGAATCATTGGGTCAACAATGAAATCAAGATGAAAATTTAAAAATTATTTGAAATGAACAATAATAGTGACACAACCTATCAAAACCTCTGGGATACAGCAAAAGTTGTGCTAAGAGGAAAGTTCATAGCATTAAATGTCCATATCAAAAAGTCTGAAACAGCACAAATAGACAATCTAAGGTCACACTTCACAGAACTGGAGAAACAAGAACAAACCAAATCCAAACCCAGCAGAAAAAAAGAAGTAATGAAGACCACAGCAGAACTAAATGAAATTGAAACAAAAAAAGAGAAAAGATTTAAATGAAAACAAACAGTTGGTTCTTTGAAAAGATAAATAAAATTGATGGACCATTAGCAAGATTAACCAAGAAAAGAAGATAGAATATCCAAATAAGCTCAATTAGAAATGAAACAGGAGATATTACAACTGATACCACAGAAATACAAAAGATTATTCAAGGCGACTATGAACACCATTACACATATAAACTAGAAAACCTAGAGGAGATGGATAAACCTGGAAATATACAGTTCTCCTACATTAAACCAGGAAGATATAGAATCTATGAGAAGATAAATAACAAGCAACAAGATTGAAATGGTAATTTTAAAAATTGACAACAAAAAAATGTCCAGGACCAGACAGATTCACAGTTGAGTTCTATCAGACATTCAACGAAGAATTGGTACCAATTCTATTGACACTATTCTAAAAGATAGAGAAAGAGGGAATCCTCTCTAAATCATTCTATGAAGCCAGTATCACCCTAATTCCAAAATCAGGAAAGAACATAACAAAAAAAAGAAAACTACAGACGAATATCCCTGATGAACATACATGCAAAATTCCTCAACAAAATACTAGCAAACCGAATCCAGCAGCATTTCAAAAAGATAACCCACCATGATTAAGTGGGTTTCATACCAGGGATGCAGGGATGATTTAATATGTATAAGTCAATAAATGTGACACACTATGTAAACAGAATTAAAAACAAAAATCACATAATCTCAATAGACACAGAAAAGCATTTGACAAAATCCAGCATCCCTTTATGATTAAAACCCTCAGCAAAATCAGCACAGAAGGGACATATCTTAAAGTAATAAAAGCCATCTACAAAAAACCCACAGTCAGCATTATGCTTAACAGAAAAAAGTTGAAAACATTCACCCTGAGAACTGGAACAAGACAAGGATGCCCACTTCGACCACTTCTATTCAACATAGTACTGGAAGCCTTAGCCAGAGCAATCAGACAAAAGAAAGAAACAAAGGGCATCCAAGTCAGTAAAGAGGAAGTCAAACTGTCACTGTTTGCTGATGATATGATTGTATATCTAGAAAACCCTGAAGACTCATCCAAAAGCTTCTAGAGCTGGTAAATGAACTCAGCAAAGTTTCAGGATACAAAATTAATGTATACAAATCAGTAGCTCTGCTATATACCAACAGCGACCAAGCTGAGAATCAAATCAAAACTCAACCCTTTTCATAATAGCTCCAAAAA
>NW_016804447.1:6951379-6960343 GCF_001698545.2 Rhinopithecus bieti | reverse complement strand
CACATAATCTCAATAGACACAGAAAAGCATTTGACAAAATCCAGCATCCCTTTATGATTAAAACCCTCAGCAAAATCAGCACAGAAGGGACATATCTTAAAGTAATAAAAGCCATCTACAAAAAACCCACAGTCAGCATTATGCTTAACAGAAAAAAGTTGAAAACATTCACCCTGAGAACTGGAACAAGACAAGGATGCCCACTTCGACCACTTCTATTCAACATAGTACTGGAAGCCTTAGCCAGAGCAATCAGACAAAAGAAAGAAACAAAGGGCATCCAAGTCAGTAAAGAGGAAGTCAAACTGTCACTGTTTGCTGATGATATGATTGTATATCTAGAAAACCCTGAAGACTCATCCAAAAGCTTCTAGAGCTGGTAAATGAACTCAGCAAAGTTTCAGGATACAAAATTAATGTATACAAATCAGTAGCTCTGCTATATACCAACAGCGACCAAGCTGAGAATCAAATCAAAACTCAACCCTTTTCATAATAGCTCCAAAAAAAAAAAAAAAAAAAAAAAAAAAAAAAAAAAAGATTGGAATATACCTAACCAAGGAGGTTAAAGACCTCTGCAAGGAAAACTACAAAACATTGCTGAAAGAAATCATAGATAACACAAACAAAGAGAAACACATCTCATGCTCATGGATGGGTAGAATCAATATTGTGAAAATAACCATAATGCCAAATGTAATCTACAAATTCAATGCAGTTCCCATCAAAATACCACCATCATTCTTCACAAAACTAGAAAACACAATCCTAAAATACATATGAAGCCAAAAAAGTGCCCACATAGCCAAGGCAAGAGTAAGCAAAAAGCACAAATTTGGAGACATCACATTATTTGACTTCAAACTATACTATAAGGTCATAGTCATCAAAACAGCATGGTACTGGTGTAAAAAATAGGCACATAGACCAATGGAACAAAATAGAGAACACAGAAATAAAGCCAAATACTTACAGCCAACAGATCTTCGACAAAGCAAACAAAACATAAAGTGGGGAAAGGACAACTTACCCAACAAATGAGGCTGGGGTAATTGGTAAGGCACATGTAGAAGAATGAAACTGGATCCTCATCTCTCACCTTATATAAAATCAACTCAAGATGGATCAAAGACTTAAATCTAAGTCCCAAAACCATAAAGATTCTAGAAGACAACATTGGAAAACCCTTCTAGACATTGGCTTAGACAAAGGCTTTATGACCAAGAACCCAAAAGCAAATGCAACAAAACAATAGACGAACTTGATTAAACTAAAAGCTTCTGCACAACAAAATAAATAATCAGCAGAGTTAACAGACAACTCACAGAGTGTGAGAAAATCTTGGCAAACTATACATGTAACAAAGTACTAATATCCAGAATCTACAAAGAACTCAAATAAATCAGCAAGAAACAAACAAACAAACAAAATCCATCAAAAAGTGAACAAAGGACAAGAATAGACAATTCTCAAAAGAAAATAGACAAATGGCCAACAAGCATATGGAAAAATGCTCAACATCACTAAAGATCAGAGAAATGCAGATAACAACCACAATGTGATACCACTTTACTCCGGCAAGAACGGCCGTAAGTCAAAAAAAATCAATAATAGATGTTGGTGGGGATGCAGTGAAATGGGAACACTTACACTGTTCATGGGAATGTAAACTAGTACAACTATTATGGAAAACTGTGTGGAGATTCCTTTAAAAACTAAAAGTAGATCTACCATTTGATCCAGCAATCCCACTACTAGGTATCTACCCAGAGGAAAAGAAATCTTTATATGAAAAGTATACTTGCACACACATGTTTATAGCAGCACAATTTACAATTTTAAAAATATGGAATCAGCCCAAATGCCCATCAATTTATGAGTGGATAAAGAAAATGTGATATTAATATACCATGAATTACTACTCAGCCATAAAAAGGAATGAAATAGTGGCATTCACAGCAACCTGGATGGAATTGGAGACTTTTAATCTAAGTTAAGAAACTCAGGAATGGAAAACCAAACATTTTATATTCCCACTTTTATGTGGGAACTAAGCTATAAGGATGCAAAGGAATAAGAATGATACATTGGGTTTTGGGGACTTGGTGGAAAGAGTAGGGGTGGCAAGGGATGAAAGACTATACATTGGGTTCAGTGTACACTGCTTGGGTGATGGATGCACCAAAAGCTCAGAAATCACCACTAAAGAACTTATTCATGTAACCAAACACCACTTGTTCCCCAAAACCCTACTGAAATACAAAAAGTTTTAAAAAATAATAATTTTTTTAAAAACCCTTGGTGGTAGAATTTTTAAAATGCTTCACTCACAGTTCTTGCTCTTACGCATTTTGCAACCCCAGGAAGGAGAATGCGAGAGCCACAAAAGGACCAGTAAGTGCTGCCACCTGTTAAAGAGGAGAGCTGTAAGGTATCAGAGGAGGACCTGGTCACTTCTGGCTGAAAATTAAAAATGATTTCCTGAAGGAGGTGTGTAAATGTAGAAGAGAGCAAAACAAAGAGAGAAGCACATTTGGTTAGGTTCAAGAACAAGATTGGCTCCACCTCACAGAAGTCAGAGAAGGAATGGGTTTAAATCCGAAGGAACGTGGATATCCCTATACGCAGGACAAGAATGGAGAGTACTAGGCCACTGGATTTAGACTTTAGCGACCAGCCTAATGAAAGGTAGAGTTTCAAGAAAGCGGTGGAAACAAAAAGCAACCTATCCTAGAATCATGAAGACATGTTTTACAATGGGGCAGAGTCAATTCTATTTGTAGGTAGCAGGAAAGGATTTGGAGTAAGAGAGAGAGATGTGATGGTAATTAAATCAGTGGAAGCAAACCAGGCTGGAATCAGAATGCGCACAGGGAGGAGGAAAGCCCTAGGAAGTCTCTCTCTCTCTCTCTCTGTCTCTCTCTCTCCTATCCCCTATCCCTGGCCCAGACCTGGCTTTCCTTTGTGGCTCTTGTCACAATTTATAATTATCCTGTCTTATTAAATATTTGTATGTTTATTATTAACCTTCCTTGAATGCACCCTGAAGGCAGGATTATGGACAGTGCTTGGCAAATAAAGAGTTCTTAGTAAATTACTTGTAAATGAGATGAAAAATGAGAAAAAAAAGGAAAATATTAAGATGCAGAAAAATGAGGTGGAGAGAAGACAGCTGAGAGAGCGTGTTGGACTCCTTGACATTCTAAGAAGAGTGGTAAGGTCACTACTGAGAGTGAGAAGTCAGAGAGGGGTTTCTGGTGAAAAGAGTGGAAAGTGGCTGGTCGAGAGTGAAGAAGAGAGAAGGAAAAGGGTGATTGATGAGCACCAGCACCGGGAGAACCTCGTCAAAGCTGGATGGAGTGATTTGGGAGTGGATCAAACTAGCAAGGCTTTGACACTTTCTTCAGAAATCTTGGCAGTTGTAATGAGGAAGAAACTGAAGCAAATGGAAATTGCTGAGGGCTGGAGTTGGCAAGGGATGTACAGCAGGACAAGGTGGTACCAAACTTTATATGCAGCCAACACTCCCATTCCTGATTTGAGGTTGTGAATGTCTGGTTCCTAACACAGCCAACTCATTTAAAAAGGATATTCTTAAGAGTTTCGTTAAATAGTGCCAAGTGAAACCTTCTGTTTCAGCCTTACATCCAGTCTACTTTACATTTCCATCTTTTTTGAAGACATAGACCACAATTTGATGAAAGAGCTATCCTTATGGGTCAAAATCTGAGTGGTTCCTTCAAGCTCTTTGATTTCCTGGGGACAGGTGGGAGGCCTTGGAAGAAGGACAGGCAAAGAGGCAGCTGGTGGGAAGATCAAAGGTGGCATTGGTTAACTGATGCCAAAATAAGATCAGAAGCCTATAATCAGTTCCCAATTCTGCCAACTTTACTGCAGTGGTTCTCAAACCTTAGCATTCATCAGAATCACCAGGGGCGTGATTAAGTCAGTCTGGAGGGGAGCCTGAGAATTTGCATTACTAACACATTCCCAAGTGATGCTGATGTCGCTTGTCTGCAGACCACTCTGGAAACCACAGTTCTAACGTAAATGGGTGCCTCTTCATGTTTCCACATACCCCTTCTCTTCCTGCCTTTTTGTGACTGACAGAAACATTTATTGAGTGACTACTCTGTGCCAGGCACTATACTAGTTCTTAGAACAGAGCCTGACCCAGGGTAGGCACTCAGAGTCAATATTTGTTGAATAAAGGAATGAATTGTGGGTAAAATCCAGACACAATCCATGTCCTCGTGGAGTTTATAGACTAGTGGGATTAATTAACATAGTAATGTTATACATAAATATACAATTACGGACTGTGACAAGTGCTATGAAAACAAATTGCAGAGTGCTATTAGAGTAAATGGAAAAACCTGAGGGTAGGAGGTTGCGTGGTAAAGTGTGAATCTGAAGTCACCACTGATTTAAAATGATTTCACCAGGATGAAAGTGCTTGTGGGAATTATGAGAACAGAGCTCCACAGTCCAATCCACTGGTCTTCCCTTTAAATTCAATGGCATCTACCACAATACTGAGCAAAGGATAATTGCTATCAGATTGATGATGTTAACCTAAATAACAGAGAGGGGCTTTCTAAAAGAAAAGGTAACTATTTGGGAATAAAGCATTGCAATGGGAATATGCATGTCATATCAAACTAAATGAATACTCAGGGAGGTAAAACAAAGGTTTTTAAAGGAAAAACTGAGGAAGTTTACATCATTGTTTTGAAATAATTATCCTTGACTACAAAGTTCAATAACAATGGTGATTCCAGTCCAAGGTTAGACAGGCAGTTGCTGGGCAGATGTCCTAGTAGAGGTGTGATGGCTAATACTGACTGTCAACTTGATTGGATTAAAGGATACAAAGTATTGATCCTGGGTATGTCTGTGAGGTTGTTGCCAAAGGAGATTAACATTTGAATCAGTGAGCTGGGAAAGGTAGACCCACTCTTAATTTGGGTGGGCACCATCTAATCAGCTGCCAGTGTGGCTAGAATATAAGCAGGCAGAAAAATGTGAAAAGAGAGACTGGCCTAGCCTCCCAGCCTACATCTTTCTCCCGTGCTGGATGCTTCCTGCCCTCGAACATCAGACTCCAAGTTCTGCAGCTTTGGAACTCAGACTGGCTCTCCTTGCTCTTCAGCCTGCAGACAGCCTATTGTGTGTAATGGGACCTTGTGATCGTGTGATTTAATACTTAATAAATTCATATATATATGGTCTTGCTATATTGACCAGCCTGGTCTTGAACTCCTGGCCTCAAGTGATCCTCCCACCTTGGCCTCCCAAAGTGCTGGGACCACAGGTGTGAGCCACCATGCCTGGCCTGCCAGGATTTTCTTAACATTAGTGACTCCATTTTGATTCTGACAATGTTTACAATGATAAACTAACTAGCAACTAGCTGAGTGGCTCTGGGCCAGTCATTAAAGTTCTTTGGACTTTAGGCCTTTTTTCTGTGAAATAAGGGGTAGGGATTCTCCATTTGTTCCAGGACTGGGGTTCTTGACCTCAGCTGCAATTGGAATCTTGCACTTGGGATCACCTGGAATGCTTTAACAAACACTGCTGCCTGTGTCCCACTCCCAGAGACTCTGATTTAACTGCTTTTGGTTGGGAGCGGGGGCCCACCTGGAAATCAGGATTTTTAAAAGTTCCCCAAGTGGTTCTAGTGTGTATCCACAGTTGAGAATCACTGGGCCAGAGACATTCTAGGTGATTCTATGATGGGTTTTAGTAGCTAAGCTCTATAATATTAGGAGTTAAGTGCCCCCAAAGTCAAAAGTCTTCATCCTTAGTTTGTAAACCAAAATGTATTCAAATTTTAGCTAAGATAGATTCTATTTAAAACAAGCCTCCCTAGCATGAATCCGTGTTTCATATAATTATACTTTCTCAATCTTGGGTATATAGAAAAATTCATAGAATTTTATTCAACATTTACTAAAATATAACATGAACTTGATCTTGGTAAAACTTCCTTTCTTTCCAGAATCTGTAGGTCTTGCTGATGGCATCTGTTATCATTTTGTTCAAGAGTTCTTAAGAGCCATTTCAAGCGATGCTAGGAAAAACGGCTGAAGACATGCTCTTTATTATGAAGAGCCTGCTCACTTTTTTTTATACTTAGTGGAGACTAGAAACCCCTTTTAAAATGTTTTTTAATTTTGCCTCAAACACGTGTATTCAGTGTTTCTTATCTTGACTTGATTAGCTCAGCTAGAAGTATATGATTTAAGATTGGTTTATTTGTTGCCAGTTACCTTAATCCACAAGAGAAACATCTAGTTCATAATTATAACTGGCAACACCTTACCTTGATCACAGTGAACCTGTCCTACCTCAGTATCCCCACCTTTCCTATTTTATGATATTGTCTCTGAGATCCTCTGGTTTCCACCCAGTGGTGTACTGGTAAATATTTAATAACCATCTCTAGGGAGGAGGGTTGGTAAGCCCCAATTTGTAGCATTTGCCATTTCTGTGATGTAAATACTCTCACCCTGGTCCACTTTAACCTACCAGCATGACATCACTAAACACAGAGTTTGGAAGAGACGTGCATTATTGGCTCTTCCTGAACTGTTACCAGCCAGCACTAGTGCACTACTGCTCCCTCCTGAGGCCCACCCCAGGCAGAATAATATAATCTGGCAGCTTACTACTTGGTACAAATTAGGATGAAAGGAAATCCTTTCATCTCTTCCAAATTCACCTTTGCACCCTCAGTCCCCATCAAACATACAAACCTGTCTCCTCAGATCCCTGCATTCATTTTAACTGAGAAGGCTGGATGGGAACTAAATGTAGATCCAGGAGATCCTGGATTCTTGGACTAGATTTACACTTCCGCTAACACCAACTGGGTGCTTAAGCAAATCCCTTAACTTCTCAGAGGCTCGGTTCTTTCTTAGTGAAATAGGGATGATAATAATTTCTACCTACCACAATTGTTAAGCATTGAAGAGATACTACATGTAAGCAATGCTTCTCAAACTTGAGTGTGTATCAGTATCGCCTGGAGAATTTGTCAAAATACGGGTTTCAGATACACGCCCCAAGCCCCCACATCACACACACCTAGTTTCTGACTCATTCAGTCTTGGATATTCTGAGCATCTGTATTTCTAACAAGCTCCCAGGTGATGCTGAAGCTGCTGCTAGGGGCTACACTTTGAGTATTGCTGTGGTAAAGCATCTTGTGAATTTTAAGGTGTCGTGTAAACATAAAGAGTGATTAACAGATTCTTAATGTCTTGTTTCTCCCTATAAATATATTTAAATGAGTTCTCCAAGGAGACACAATAGTGGCTTTGACAGAAGAATGAATTCCTTGCACTCTACCAGAGGGTTTAATGGGTTACACACTGAAATTTGGGAATGCTAGGGCTGCACCTTGTGGTTTGGAACGGAGTGTGACAGCACTCCATCCCTAGGAATTCCCCAATCCCTGGATAATGAGAATCACACTTTACATGCATCTAGGACTTTACAAGGTCCCAAGACTGCTCCTCTTCCAGTGCTTCCCAGCTTAGGGCATAGCTTCACCATCCAATTAGCTTTCAGGCCAGAATAAAGTCCTGTTCATTTTATTACCAAATGCCTTTCAGTTCCATTTTCTTCTCTCCATTTTACCACCACCGTCACCACCCTAAAATAAGCTTCCATCTTCTTT
Organism: Rhinopithecus bieti; assembly: GCF_001698545.2. Classification (NCBI taxonomy): domain Eukaryota; kingdom Metazoa; phylum Chordata; class Mammalia; order Primates; family Cercopithecidae; genus Rhinopithecus; species Rhinopithecus bieti. Next base: position 6,952,659 of record NW_016804447.1, on the reverse strand, counting down.
CAACTTGGTTATTGCAGTGGCCTCCTAAGTGGCTGACCTGCACTTACTCTGTTCCTCTCTCATTCATTTTCATGCCATAGCAGAGTGGTGGTCTCAAAATACAAAAGATCATGTTTCTACCACCCCCAGTGGCTTTCCCCTTCCTCTTAACATAAATATACGATTTCTGAAAGTGGCTCACAGGACTCTGAGCTGACCCAAACTAAATCCCTCTAACCTTACCTTGGACAGTTCCCGCCACACTAGCACTCAGAGGGAGGTTTAAGTGGTAAGAAATGTTCCTTGCAATGCTTGCAAGACAGTTCAACCTCCAGAAGAATGGAACGTGCTGAAAAACAGATATTTAGAGTTATAATCAGTCTGGCAATTATTTCCATTGCTCAAAGCCTAGAAATTTCTCACTTGATTATCATATCTACAAGGATCATTATATATCTGAAGATATCAAAGATAAAATGAGGGATAAAGTTGTTTTTAATTTTCAAGAAGGGGCTCAAGATGTTACTCATTTGAGGAACGAGGATTAGACAGTTATTTCTGATTTTCATGGACACTCAGATGCAAAGTTGCTTTTATTTTCCCCTCGGACTGTGTATGCAATGTGTACACTTAATTATAATGGTGGCAGGGCAAGGTGCCAATGTTCCTTTTGCATGTCTCTCAATTCTTTGTATTTATTCTGGGTCTCTTCTTTATGAGGCTTTTGTACATCTTACTCCCACTGCCTGGAAGGCTCTCCCGTCTCTCTTCCCCTAGCCAACCTCTATTTTTCCCTTCAGGTTATAGCTCAATCATCACTACCATAGGGGAAGCCTTCTCTGACCTCAAACCTAAATCAGATCTCCCTAATACAGTCTCTCATAGCACCATGGACCTCTGCCTTGGAGCATTTGTCACAGTTAAAGTTTACATTTGTTGTGTGGATTTTAAAACTTGAAATCTAATTTTCCCAGGAGACTCAAGTAAGCCCATATGGAAATAGACCATGTCTATCTTTGCTCTATCATTTCACACTAAGAACCTGTCAGAATACATGGCATACAGTAGGTGCCCAATAAATTAGAATTTCCATGTTGGCATCTCTTTTGATTATCATTTGATTCCCTATGAGGTGGCCGGAACATACTTTTTCAATTTTTATTTTTTTTTTTATTTATTTTATTTTTTTTCCTTCTTTTGTAAAATTTGATTTTCTTTTTTTTTTTTTTTTTTTTTCCCTCTTTTGTAAAATTTTATTTTCTTTTTTTTTTTTTTTTATTATACTTTAAGTTCTAGGGTAC
>NW_016804447.1:6942465-6947667 GCF_001698545.2 Rhinopithecus bieti | reverse complement strand
CTCGCGCTGGGAGTTGGAGACTGGAGCTGTTCCTATTCGGCCATCTTGCTCCGCCTCCCCATACTTTTTTTATTATTATTATTCCCATTTGACTGATGATGAAATTAGGGTTCAAAAACATCTGTGTCTTCAGGGAGGAGAGCATCATACCTAGGGGCCTGTCGTGGGGTGGGGTGCAGAGGGAGGGCATTAGGAGAAATACCTAATGTAAATGACGAGTTCATGGGTGCAGCAAATCAACATGGCACATGTATGCCTGTGTAACAAACCTGCACATTGTACACATGTACCCTAGAACTTAAAGTATTACATATATATATATATATACACACACACATACACACACACACACATATATCTGTGTCTTGCTACAGCCTATATCATTAGTAAGCGGGGGGAGTGGAAACACAATCCCTGCTAGCTAGGTCACAATGTCCTTTGGCACTAAGGGCCTCATGAATCCTTTCCATTGAAGGGTCAGGAGCATTGCAAACTCATGTAAAATATTCCAGGAGGGGGAACAATGAAAGAGAGAGATGATCTTTCAGAAGCTATTCTCAAATACCTAGCTTGAGAAATGTCAGATCAGATAGTACCCAAGACCTTGAAAAGGGCAAAGAGACAGTGAACTCTGCAGTTACATAACACAAAACTCCCAATTATCTTTGTTCCTGTTCTCTCTGCTTAGAGATAAGCAGACATCAAAACAGACTGACAATATTGCTACTTGTTTAAAGCTAGAAGTTTAAGAGTAGGCGCCTGTTTGACTTCACATAATAAAATGTTAATTGAACTTCACAGTTGAAAAAAGTAAGAATATGTTATTTGCATAATGGCGTATGTGTCAGGTCTTCAGTAAATCTTTGATATCAAGACTCAGTGCAGAGTTCCATGGTGATAGTGGCTGGAATGTTTGAAACAGTGTTTTTCTCCAAGCTTCCTTTGAAAATATGAATTCCAGACTTAATCCTGTGGCTCCTCTGTACTTATGGTATGTGATTTGTTGGGAGAAGCACAGTATGCCCTGGTTTTGGCTTGAGCACAATGTCTCAAACCTCTGGCCTCTGCAATTTATATTCACCTATAAAGCAAATGGCATACACTTATGCTTAATTGCCTCCTTGTGTTGCCCAGAATTTAGTGTCTGAGTTGATTAGAAGTGGACGGCTCTGAGCTAATTCCACTTCAAGAAATTCTCTCTTCCTCTATCCCTAGTACCTCCTTGCTCTCTCTTTGTTCCTGTGGATTGGTGGAGTGAGGGGCAAGTGAGGGACAACAGCATCACTTTGGATGAGTGGAGGTAAATACAATAGGAAGTTGGGGTGCTCCAAATAGCTGCCCTAACTCTAGGTCTTCTGGGCAAGAAGATCCAACGTCGCCGCCAAAAAGGATAGCAGGGACTATAGCAGTTGTTTGGGCATGGGTGCCCCTCATCGGTAATAGGTGAAGTGTACTTCTACAGGACACTGGGAGATGGTGGGGGCATGGACACAGCTGTCTCATGGCTATGGGCTAAGCTTATAAAGTAGAGAGGTACTCTGAAGGGCCCCATTGAGGCATCATGGTCTCAAGGACAATTTTTCTTAAAAATGTTAAAATGATCCCAAGATACCTGAAAGTGGAGATGCAGCTACAAGTCATACAAGGTAAGCTTCACCAGAAGAGACAAAAATCACTAGGTTTGGTCCAAGTTAGCACTGGGAGTTATACCTGATGTAAATGATGAGTTGATGGGTGCTGACGAGTTGATGGGTGCAGCACACCAACATGGCACTTGTATACATATGTAACAAACCTGCACGTTGTGCACATGTACCCTAGAACTTAAAGTATAATTTGAAAAAAAAGGAAAAAAAGAAGAAAAAAAGAATTTAAATTACATGGCTTTTTTACTATTAAAGTTTTTTTACTAATGTGTGCTCCTCAGCCACCATTCCTGTTTCCTGTGGGAACTGATCTCCTCCCAGCAATCTACGTAGTAAAGGGGTATCAGGAAAAGGAACCCCTCCATCATGGGCCAGGCAGATTCTTCCTTAGGGATTTGGAATTGCAAGTAGGAGATTCCAGTTGGTCTAGCTCTCCTGTCTTTAATTGAGGAAATGTATGTAAACCTGGGAGCTTCTGGCTGTGACTATTGTGTCACGTGGGCTGAAAAATAGAGACAGGTGGTCTAAACCAGGAAAAAATGGAGCAGATGCATGGAGAAAAATGGAGACATGAGACAAAGAGAGAAAATGTTCTGGTTCCATACAACCTTCCTTTTCTGGGTTCCTGAGACCCAACTGTACCCTGCTCTTGAGACACCCTCGAATCCTTAGATTTGATCGGGCTTTTACCTAGGCTAATCCCAGTAGGTCTGTTATTTGATTCTGCTTGTTTTAAGAGATGCTGAAGAAATATGTTATTTATATGTGCAATTGTTACAGTACTAGTTACAGTAACAAGAACAGTGGCACTGTGAAAACAAACTAAAACCACCCAAATGAAAAGAAAGAGGCTATTTATTCAGAGTTTGGTATAAGGAGGGAGTCAGCCACTGTTACTTGTTTTTGGCAGAGTTTCAAAGGCAGGCAGGGGAATAGAAAGGCTTTATTGTGAAAAGAATGGAAGGCTTCAGGTGCGTCCTGATTGGAGGTTGTTAGCATGGAGATACTAGAGATGGACTAACTAGAAGTGGGACATCTTCTGTGATTTGCTTGGTGAACATACTTGACTTTCTCTGGTGGTCCTAAGTTGGAAAAGTGAGGACAAAAATAGGAAAGTTTCCTTCTAGGCCAGTTGCTACAGAGGTTGTGGGTCAAAGTTGTATTGTCATATCTGTGTGGTCTAGCCATTGTCTGTATCTTCAGTCTCTCGGATCACATATTCATTGAGTGCCCCTTTTTGTTTCTTTGTTTTTGTTTTTTTAAAGACAGAATCTCACTCTGTTGCCCAGGCTGGAGTGCAGTGGTACAATCATAGCTCACTGTGGTATTTAACTCCTGGGCTCCAATGATCTTCCTGCCTCAGCCTCCCAAGTTGTGAGACTACAGAAGTGTGCCACCATGCATGGATAAATTATTATTATTATTACTATTATTATTTTTTTTTTTGGTAGAGACAGGGGTCTTGCTCTGTTGGTCAGGCTGGTCTTGAACTCCTGATCTCTAGTGACCCCCTGTGTCAGTCTTCCAAAGTTCTGAGATTACAGATGCAAACCACTGTGCCCTGTCTTGGCCTCCCAAAGTGATGGGATTACAGATGTGAGCTGCTGGGCCCTGCCACGTACCTCCTAACTGATAAAACTGACAATCTCACACCTGGCTGCATGTTAGAATAACTTGGGAAGCTTAAAAAGACTACCCTAGACCAATTAGACCAGAATCTCTGAGGATGGAGTCCAGACCTCAGTGTTTGTAATAGTTCTCCAGGCAATTCCAATGCACGGTCCTGGTTAACAAGCAAACACATGAAGAACTGGCATGTGCCTTGGCAAGGCTGCTGACTTCTCCATTGATCTTCTTTTCTGGAAGATACATGATTAGCAAGGTCTTATAGACATTAGGCAGACTGGTAAGACTCAGAAGCCATGAAATAAGAAAAGTGGATTCACCAGGCACAAAGTAGGTGCTTACTAAATGTGTTCTCTAGAGTGAATGCTCTTCCTAATATTTTCATGCATTTATAAGGCTGTTCCCTGGTGGCAAAGCTACCATAATGGTTTAAACAGGAGATCTGGAGGATCTCAATTAATAAAAGGTGTCATTTATTCAGCCCATTCCAGGTTGTAAACATTATGCTGAGCACTTTGTGTATTAGGCCACCTGGACTTCACCATTATATCTCACAAGTTTAAACTGAAATGCAGATTTACCCCAGAGGTACTTTTTCCTCCAAAATTATCATTTTAGATAATCTAATTATTTAATTAACAAACATATATTGAGTACCTATATGCCAACATTATTTTAGGTTCTGGGAATTTAATAGTGAAAAAAATAGACATGGTTTTGCCCTCATGGAGCTTAAAGAATAGTGCGAGAGAGTAACATTAATAAAATAATCACAATAGATCATTACAAATTGTATTAGGATTCTGAAGGAAAGGTATAGAGAGCTAATAATTAGCAAACTTTTTCTGTAGAGGATTAAAGAGTAAATATTTCAGGCTTGTGGGCCAATCTTTGTTGCAACTACTCAGCTCTGCCATCACATTGCAAAAGCAGCCGCAGACAATACACAAATGAGTGAGTGTGAATGTTTTGATAAAACTTTATTTAAAGAAACAGGCAGCAGGCTGGATTTGACGCAAGGGCCACAGTCTGCTCAAGAAAAAGAGGAAATGACAGGGGACAAACACATTCTGAAAAATTGGAATGAAAAGGTAGCAGATTCCACATTTACAGATAACTGCGTTAGAATCTTCACCTATACATGAGAAAAGTAAGGATCATAAAACAAACCAGAAATGCTTCCTCTGAACAAAACTCTAGCTCAGTATAATTTTTTAAAATTCTGCCAGGAATAGAAATTCTGTTGTTCCTTCATGGGGAATGTTAAAAATATCTTCTCAAAGTTATTAATGAAGAGATGGAATTATTTGAAGATAGAAGAGTCAGAAAGAAGGGTATGGTATTAGTTTTAAATGTCTTCTTGCCATTCACAAACCAGAGCTTCCAAAAGCTGGATATTTTTGCAGAGAGTACTCTGGAGCTTTGATAATGACCATTGTCATTTTTGGTTTGTTAATACCACAGCTCTTTCAAAAAATCAAAATTATTACACATTCAATTTTTTATTATTAATCAAGTTTTAGTCATTTTATTCAGCATCAATTTTAATAATATTTTATTTCTATTAATTGTATCTTCAAATAATTCATAGCAGAACAATGTATGTTTAATGACTTTTTATAAATTAATATTTTCATTTCATTTAGTAATAGGTTTAAATATATTTGCATTTGAAATGTATTAAATATTGTTTCTATTTTTAATCGAGTTGTTAAAACACATATTACTTGTTTGATGCTCACAGCACCCCTATGAGGTGGGTATCAGTATTATCTCCACTTACAGATGGGGAGGCTGAAGCTCAGAGAGGTGAAACAACTTGCCCAAGGTCACACAGTAGTAAATGATAGAGCTGAGAATCAAAGTGAGACAGTCTGGTTCCAGAGCTCATGCTCTTTTTTTTTTTTTTTTTTTTTTTTTTTTTTTTTTT
>NW_016804447.1:6909303-6936631 GCF_001698545.2 Rhinopithecus bieti | reverse complement strand
TGAGATGACCCCAGTACCTCAGTTGAAAATGCAGAAATCACCGGTCTTCTGTGTCGCTCGCGCTGGGAGTTGGAGACTGGAGCTGTTCCTATTCGGCCATCTTGCTCTGCCCCCAGAGCTCATGCTCTTAACCATTATGTGGTGCTAGTACTTTTTGAAAAATAAAATAGTGGTGTTAAAACTTGAAACAAATACTGAAATATTAGCTTTGTCATTTTGCTCTAATATTGTAATTACTACATTTGAACTTAAAACTGTCAATCAAGAAAATGATGAGACAAGTCTCAATCATTTGAGGAGGTTTATTTGCCAAAGTTAAGGATGTACACCTATGACTTACTCTGAAGATATTTTGAGGGCTCCACATTTAAAGGGGAAAGGGTGGAATATTGAGAAGTACACAATTTTCATGTAAGGGGGCGTTAGGAAAAATAGTTATTCATGCCTTTGTCTGGCTCAGTGAATCTGCATTATTTTACAATAAGATGACATAGACAGATGGGACAGAGGAAAAATGCAGGGAATCTGCATTTTTATGTAAGATAACATAGACAAAATGGGACAAGGAAACAATCAGATATGCTTTTATGTCTGGTGGGCAGGGGACGACTGCACCTGTAAAGATAAGCTATCGATTTACATTACCATGGTGAAATTTAAACAGAAAAACCTTAGGGTAAAGATCTTTGGAGCTCATTAGGAATTTCCTTTTGCAGAATATGGGGGAAGGGTGTAGCTGTTCATCTTGTGGCCATCTTATTTAGGAACTAAAAGGGGAGGGAGGTTTGAGTGACCCAGTTCCCACCTTGACTTTTCCCTTTAGTTTAGTGATTTTGGGATCCCCAGGTTTAGTTTCCTTCCACAAAGCTGAAGAATGAGTTGGTTTTAGCTCAGTGAAAGGGGAGGGGAAGAATATTCCAGATAGGGGAATAGCAAAGGTCCTGAGGAATAGCAAGGTTCACAGGAAGAACTGGAAGGAGGCTTCTAATGGCCAGTTGTTCTGTGTATGTTCGTAATAACCAGAAACTCTTCATGTTTTGGCTGTTAAGAAAATGCATGTGTGTGCTAACAGCCCTAGTGTGGATGCAAAATACAGCTGTATTTTCATATATTAATAGATTATCGATAGCTAATCTTGTGCAGTGGACTGGAGACAACTTGAATGGTAAGGGGAGATGGAATAGAAGTGTACAGTCTAAGGGCTGGTAGAGGCAGAGGAGGTATGAAGGAAGAGCAAGACATGAAAAAATTGACTAATCTGGAAACCACCAAATCCAAATCATTCATCAAAGAAACAGGTTATTGTTTTCCTGGGCTAAAAATGGGCAGAAATGGTTCTTTTTGTGCTTCCCTCATCTCAAAGGCCTTTGCCTTTCACATACCATCTTGCCAAATGGTGCCCATGCCTGGGTCACAGAGGAAGAAAGTTTTGTTCTGAGACCTTCACAAGCTTAATGTTCCTTATTAATTTACACTCCCTCATAGACTCTCCTATGTCCTATGAGGTTTGAGAACTACCAGAAGGGCCATCTTATCCATCCCACAATCAGATGCTCCAATCCCCCTTCCCCAGTATAAGGTCCCCAGCATAAGGCTACCTCCAGAGGTGACCTGCTATTTTCAGACAGCTTCCACTCTAAGCCTCTGCCTAGCTCCACAACCGCTTCCCTTTCCACACCCCACCCCAGTCACAGTGAAGCTAGAGGCTGACTTGGTGGGGCTGGCGATGCAGGATGCCACCTTTTATAACTTTATAATTTACTTGCTGCAGGGCTTTCTCATTATAGTGTTAAACACACAACTTTAAATAACCTATTGTCCATTTGCCTCTTTGGGGAAATATGCTCAAATGGGCTACCATTCCCCCAGCTCTCCCCGACACCACCCACCATAGATATTTCAGACCCCAGGGATAGAAGAACTTTGCCTTCCAACCAAAGCATGTTAATGCCTTCTCAATTACTATAATAACTGTACATGCACTCTGACACTCCAAGCCATTCTCTTACTCCACTCACTGACGGGAGAGCGTCGAGCCTTCCCACTCTTCCACAACTGAGAGGGAGAATCCGCTGCATTCCAACAAAGGAGCAGCTCCAAACCCATGCAGCAGTTCCCTTTCCTCCCTCAGATTCTCTTACCTAGTCCAAAGAATTCTAATGCCCCAGCCTGATTTTTACCTCTGAATTGTGTCGCCGTTGGGTGTTTTATAGAATGGCCCCCAGAAAAAAATAAACGTGATGCCCTGGATCTGACCAGCTGGTGTTGCATGATGTCATCATTCCTTTTTTGGTTTATTAATTCCCCCATACATGCATTCAGTGTGTACTGTACACCAGCCACTCTAACAGTCAGAAAAGAATAAGATATGCACCACCAGTCCCAACCCCCCTTTTAGCAGGGGACAGACTCATAAACAGACAATTACAATACAGTGACAATGACTGCATTGCATCCTGGATTTTAGATCCTCTATGATACCCTGTACTAGGTTTCTATTGAGATAGATTAAAATATGCATTTGCTTTTATGGCAAACACATTATACTTTACATGTTTGTAAAAATATTTAGCTTCAAAAATATTGGTGAATAGTTGAGGCTTTACTCCCCAAAAATGTGAAAATTTTATCATGGCAATTGAAAATAGAACCAGCGGCCACTTAACACCTGGCCAATTCATCATGTCATGGAACAGGTGCAGGGAGAAAGCGATTGTCTGAAACAATTAGTAAAACAATCATGTTAAAAAAGAAATAATAAAGGGAGCCCACTGAGGGGGAATAACTAGCTGTTTTATTTTGGTAATTAATAATCATAAATAAACGAGCTGAAGATTGCCAAAATTATCAAAACAATTAACCTTCTGCTAAGCAATAAGACAGCCCAGTGCAGCTCTAAGGAAGTCAGTTAAGCTGTGTGACAAATGTGACTCAAGAGGCCACCTCCAAGAGGCTTAGTTCAAAAGTTTGAGATTTGGTTCTAGGAAGAGTTACAATAAATTAAACAGCTCATTGTAGACCAGTGGTTCTGCAACTTCAGCATGCATCAGAATCTCCCCGTGGGCTTGTTAAAGCACAAATAGCTGGGCCCAACACCAAAGTTTTTAAATCAGGAGGTCTCAGATGCAGCTCCAAAATTTACATTTCTAACAAGTTTCCAGATGATCCCGACGCCACTGGTTGGAGACCACACTTTGAGAACTGTGGTTATGAATGCTGGCTTTGCATTAATATCACCCGGGGAGCTTTTTAAATGTGCTCAGGCCTTCCCAGAACAATTAAGTCAGAATTTTTGGGTACGTTGCTAGCAGAAGTATTTTTTAAAAGTTCCCTGGGTGATTCTGCTGTGCAGCTAGAGCTGAGAACCACTAGGTAGGGTATATGCCAGCAGAAAACACTACTTCTCAGAATTTATGTGAGAATGGTTATATGTCAAATAAAATATTAAAAAATTAGAATTTAAGGCCTGAAACCTTCAACCAAAATCCCAGATGAGACCTCTAGAAGCTGGGCATCCTGTTTTAGGGTGACTTTGAGTCGGGGAAATTTCCTAGTGAAAACATTTTTAACATACAGAATGCATAGGAATTGTATCTAAATGTGATTTGCAAGGGGATGGGGAGTACTTTGGGTTGACTTGTTATGGAAAGAACTATGTAACCAGGAGAAAATTGAGAAATCACCTCCCAAAATGTAAACAGCCACTAGACAGGAGTGAATTTTAATCTTGTTTATGTAAAATTGCAGTACTTTTTCTCTGTAAATGATACATGAATTTCAATGCCCATAAATCCCCAGCCCATTCTATGGGAAACAGCTCTGCAGGAGGTTTAATCTAGGGGGCAAAGATTTGCAATTTCTTATGTCCCACTCAAACTTTACATTTCCGTAACAGGAAGCCATCTGGAACTTTTGGATAAGCAGCAATAAATCATTGTTGGGTCTCCAAGGGACTGTGTGAGCCTTCATCTAGGAAGCCAGGCTGCCTCACAGGCAATTAAAATACAGCCATGGAGATAAGAAAAGCTCTACTAATTAAAACATAGCACGTGTGCTCATGAGGGACTCATCAACCTACCTGTGATCTTACACTTGCCTCATTCATTCTGAGACTTCAAGCTCTATTCCTGCCTTCTGGGACAGGATGGAGACATGTGAGGTTCCAGGGAGGCAAAACAGTGAAACAGGCCCCCTCCAGACAAACTCTTTAGTCCTAACATTAGGCAGCAAGCAGGCCTCCTTCTGCAGGTGAACTCACACAATCAAAAGACTTGGGCCAAATCAGGGTGACTTTTTCTGTCTCTAATGGCTCCAAACTTGTATGAGAAGGGCTGACTGTGGAAATGCCTGTGGTTGCAAGGCTCTTCAAAACAGATAAACATGTCTTATTAGGCCTCCATGTATAAAAATCTGGGCTGTCAGTTCTTCTAGATTCTGATCATCCTATAAAAATTTAAAACATCTTAATTGCTAAATGCATATTTTATGAATTATAGTAAATGTTCAGCCTTCTTGCAAAGTTTTAATGTCTGGATTGCAGATAATTAGAATATAATGAGATTTTCTGTATTAAAAATGAACTGAGTAAAATAAAATGTTGCATGACATAGCTTGAGTCAGTCATAACTGGTTAAACTAGGACAGTAGAAACCACATCATTAGAGCTTTCTGTGTGGAGAGAAGTACCCTATATCTATACTCTTCAATATGATAGCAACTAGCCACATGTGTAATAAAATGTGACAAGTATGACTGGGATACTGAATTCTTAATTTTACTTAATTTTAGGTCATCTGAATTTAAATTTAAATAGTCATATGTGGCCAATGGCTACCATTTTGTAAGTTGCAAAAGGATTAAAGATTGGGTTAAATCCCAGTGATGTGCCTTATATGCAACATTTCAGAATTAACACAAATTATTGACTTACTTGCTTTCTCAAAATACAAAGATAGAGTCAGAATATACAATATCTACCCCCAAAACACATACAAAACAGACCGGTTATCTGAGCTTTCTAATTAGCATAGATTTCAGATAAAGAGGCATTTGCCATATATTTAACTGTCAAAAAATATGTATGATCCCATATAATTCCAGAATTTGAAGAGATTTTGAGATTCTCCAAGGTGTTCAAAACTCAGATTGTTTGGAAATATTTGGGGATATTTTGGGTCGCCATAAAGGCCAGGAGGTGCTACTGGTCAGAAGCTAGAGACTTAAAATTTCCTGCAATGTGCAGGATAGTCTTAGATGTGAAAGAATTTACCAATCTGTGACATCAATTATTACAATATGGTACAGTTAGTGTGACAACAGAGGTAAGTACCAAGGGCTATGGGAGCACCAAGGAGTTAGTAATTAGAGGAGTCAAGGAAAGCTTCCCAGGAAAGTAGATATTGAAGGATAAATAGTTGGCAAATGGGGTATGTTATAGGCTGAATTGTGTCCTTCCACCAAAGTCCCATGAAGCCCTAACCCCCAGTGCCTCAACATATGAGTGTATTTGAAGATAGGGCCAATAAAGAGGTGATTAAGTTAAAACAAGGCCCATAGGGTGGGCCCCAATCCAATCAAACTGGTGTCTTTATAAGAAGAGAGGGTTAGGACACTGAGAGACATGCCAGGGTGCACATGCACAGAGTGATGACCATGGGAAGAGGCAGTGAGAGGGCCATCATTTGTGAGCCAAGGAAAGGGGCTGCAGAGGAAGCCAACTCTGCTGGCACCTGGATCTTAGACTTCCAGCTTCCAGGACTGTGGGAAAATAAATTTCTGTTGTTTAAGCCTCCCATCTGTGGTATTTATTATTGCAGCCCCAGCAAACTATTACAAGCTAGAAGAGAAAGATACTTTAGATCATGGTGAGAGCATCAGGGACTAGAAGAGCTATCACATTTGTGGCAAACAGCAAGAGAGTGTCATTAGAGAATTGTGAGTATGGCAGCCTGGGAGGTGGTAGAGGAAATATAAGATGGAAGAGGGACTGTAAATGCTGAAGCAATCATTTAATTCCCTGGGCAGATAGTGGGCTTCTAGAATCTGCTTTCCAGAATGGTAATTCTGATGGTAGACGCGAGAATAGTCCCAGGGAAACCAAGAGGGTAGCCTGAAATTTATGAGCAAGAGATAAGGAGAACCTGATCTATGGTGCTGTCCATGGGATGCAAAAGTGTGAGTGGACTTAAGAGGCACTTCAGAGGAAAAAAACTAAAAAGATTTTGTTGGCCAACTGAAAGTGGAGGAAATGGTACAGCAAAACTCTATCTGCAATAAAATCAAATTTCCACAAGTTTAAAACTTGTCCTTAATCCAACTGGATACTCATTCCTTGCCCAGAAATTACAGAAAACATTCTTTCCAAGGAACAAATAAACTGTGCTTAAGTTTTAAGATGGGTAAAAAAATAAAAAATGACTTAACCTGAAGGAATTTCTGGATAGAGAAAATTAGGTGTCATAAATTAGAGAAGAGAAAGAGATGGTTTTAATGGATAATTAAAACTAGACAGGGCGATGAAAGATAGTTTATCAATACTAGCATTAGGAAGTGTTGGAATGATGTGTATACGGGCCTTACAAGGCAAAAGGAGATGGCAGCCTTAAAAATGAGATCTGCTTCTACGAGGATGGGTTCAAAATTTATTACTTTAATATAAATTTTAAATTGATGACAGAGTTTTAAATAATAACAGCATTGTTGCACAAAATGTGGGTGTTTTTCTCCTGCATTCGAATGTTTGTTCTTAGTAATATGATGTTCTTTGAAACTGATAACCTAATTATGCAGATGTTCATTCTTGTATGTAGTCAATAAAGAACCAGCCTAGCCACACTCAATGCCTGAAGATACCCTCCTTTTTAGAGGCTTTATTTGAAGGGCCTTAGATCCACTGGAATTGAAGACAGCAAAATCTCCATGGTTTAAAACACCAAAAATTTCTTTGTTGATCATGCCTCGTAGCCATTGTGAGTTGTCAATCTCAATGAGAGAGTCAGGCTACTGGAGAAGACTTATCTTAGAGGTGGTCAGTTGTCATAGTAGAGGAAAAGAGAATGTGGCAAAACATACTTTGACTCTTAAAGTTTCTATCCAGATATGTTATAAATCACAGGCCAAAGCAAGTCACACAGCCACACTTACCATGGAAAGTGTAGAAAATAAAATCCTACTATGTGCTCCGAAGGTAAGAGTGCTGGAACATCTGTGAAACCGAACATTTGGGAAAAGTTTTAATGAATACCTAGAGCAGACTGTGGCTCACGTCTTCAAAGCACGGCCAGTAACCTTGACTTTGTATCTTTATGTGACGGTACTTACAAACTTTTCACAAGGAGCCTATTTTAAGTGAACATTTCAATGAAATGTTAAAAGCTATATAAGAAAGTTCATTTTTTACCGTTCATTTATAATCTTGAACGTCATAATGCCCAAAAGTATACTAATAATAACAATAGCTAACATTTATTGAATACTGACTACATTTTGGGCGCTATTCTAAGCACTTTACTTGTATTACCTAATTTTATCTCACAATAACCTTATTGAAAAGACACAAGAATTATCCCAATTACAGATAGGTAATCTGGGACATACATAATTTTTCCAAGGCCATACAGCCAGTACATGGCAAAGTTAAAAATATTAAACCAAGCAAAATATTCCCAGAGTATGGCTGCTTACTCACTTTTTATTTGCATAATTAATCACAAATAAAAACACATTTAATTGAAAGGGCATTTTCAATTAAACTGGGCAAATGAAACCAAATTACAAGGATTTGATATTTCATTTTCATTGCTATCAACATTGCAACATTCACATACTTTTAATACCACTGGATGTTTTTACTGAATTGTTATATCACCTTTATCCATGACATAATAAGGAACTAGATATTAATATTTTAAAACACCACTATTCTTAGATTTAAGTCCTTAAACCATCTTGAGTTGATTTTTGTATAAGGTGAGAGAAGACGATCCAGTTTCATTCCTCTACATGTGGCTTGTCAATTATCCCAGCACCATTTGTTTAATAGAATGTCCTTTCCTCACTTTATGGTTTTGTTTGCTTTGTTAAAGATCAGTTAGCTGTAAGTATTTGGTTTCATTTCTGGGTCCTCTATTCTGTTCCATTGGTCTATGTGCCTATTTTTATACTACAGTCACCATGCTGTTTCGGTGACTATGGCCTTGTAGTATAGTTTGAAGTTGGTTAATATGATGCCTCCAGATGTAGTCAGCACTCCAAAATGTAGTCAGTATTCAATAAATGTTAGCTATTGTTATTATTAGTATACTTTTGGGCATTATGACGTTCAAGATTATAAATTCGTTCTTTTTGCTTTGGCTATGTGGGCTCTTTTTTGGTTCCATATGAATTTTGGGATTGTCTTTTCTAGTTCTGTGAAGAATGACTTGAAACCATAAAAATTTTGGAGCATCGAAAAAACCCTTTTAGACATTGGCTTAGGCAAAGACTTCATGACCAAGAACCCCAAAGTAAATGCAACAAAAACAAAGATAAATAGATGGGACTTAAACTAAAATGTTTCTGCACAGAAAAAGAAACAATCAGCAGAGTAAACAGACAACCCACAGAGTGGGAGAAAATCTTCACAATCTATATATCCAACAAAGGACTAATATCCAGACTCTACAGGGAACTCAAACAAATTAGCAGGAAAAAAAATCCCCTCAAAAAAATGGGCTAAGGACATGGATAGACAATTCTCAAAAGAAGATACACAAATGGCCAACAAGCATATGGAAAAATGCTCAACATCACTAATGATCAGGGAAATACGAATCAAAACCACAATGCAATACCACCTCACTCCTTTAAGAATGGCCATAATCAAAAAGTTAAAAAAAAATAGATGTTGACAGGGATGCAGTGAAAAGGGAACACTTTTACACTGCTGGGAATGTAAACTGGTACAACTGCTGTGGAAAACAGTGTGCAGATTCCTTAATGAACTAAAAGTAGAACTACTATTTGACGCAGCAGTCCCACTGCTGGGTATCTACTCAAAGGAAAAGAAGTCATTATATGAAAAAGATACTTGCACACACACGTTTATAGCAACACAATTCGCAACTGCAAAAGTATGGAACCAGCCCAAATGCCTGTCAATCAATGAGTGGATAAAGGAATTGTGAGATACACACACACACACACATATACACACACATACAAACACACAGATACCATGGAATACTATTCAGCTATGAAAAGGGATGAAATAATGGCATTCACAGCAACCTGGATGGAGTTCGAGACCATTATTCTAAGTGAAGCAACTCAGGAATGGAAAACCAAACATCGTATCTTCTCACTTATAAGTGGGAGCTAAGCTATGAGGACGCAAAGGCATCAGAATGATATAATGAACTTTGGGGGCTTGGGGAAAAGGGTAAGAGGGGGGTGAAGGATAAAAGACCACAGACTGGGTATAGTGTATCTCAAGCAGCAGACAATTACTTGGGTGATGGGTGCACCAAAATCTCAGAAATCACCACTGAAGAACTTATTCATGTAACCAAACACCACCTGTTCCCCAAAAACCTATGGAAATAAAAGATAAATAAGTAAATTGAAAGAAAAAACGAAACACTTTTTCTAAAGGAACTCACAGCACCAGAGGCATTTGATATTTTATGTAAAATTTACCTCATTGACTATAAGAGTCTAATTCCTTCAGATCAATGTAATGAACTATTTTTGCTAAACTACATACAGCCACCTGTACTCCTCCACTTCTTTCTTCTGGAAATCACCCCTTCCGATCCTCTGCCCTACTCTATCAAGACGGTAAACTCTAGACCAATCATCTTGCACAAAGTGTCCCCTGGCTTCAGTTAATTGGTCCAGGAGAAGATATGTAGGCCACTCACCTCCCATGACCTGTCCTGGCTAGTAGATTGGTTCTAGGGTAAGCATAGGATCCAAGCTGACCACTTAGGGTCCTTCAACAGGGATTTGGCAGATGAAAACAAGGAAGGTCAATCTCTTCCCAGGTGACTGCAACTATAAATGAAAAACTCAGATAGGTTCTGTTAACAGCCATGTTTCCTTCCCATATGAGCAGAGTACACCAGTTGAGAGAGTGAGAAAGAAGGAAGTTAAGTGCAAAGTAAAGACAAAGACACAGAAAGGCAAAAGGTGAAGTCAGAGGTCCACTGGACATTGGTAGCCCAGTCCCACTTCTGCTCTTGAGATCTTTAAGACACCACAGTATCTCTGCTTCAACCACTGTTACTTGGCTTTCTGTCATTTGCAACCAAAATAGTTCTAATTAATGTAATCAATTTCTCAAATTCTTTATCCAACTGGAGTTTTATTAAAGATTTAGAAAAAGAACATATGTGCAATCATGGTTCTTATAATTCACCAAAGGAAATAAAGTGATCAAAACTGAACAGAAGGTTGAAGGGATTCCATGATGGATAATTACTCATATAATGCAACCACAAGAAAAGGGGTAATTCCAAGTTTTCTCTAATTTTTGCCTGTGCTGGCAAAAGCATAAAGAAGCCAGAATCCACATGGTGTCTACTGGTTACAAAGAAAGGAGCAGTAATAGGATAAAAAATAATTTGAAGCATGCTATCAAATGAGTAGAAACCCAATTTCTGCATCCCTGATGGATGGCCAAATTTTAGGGAAACCCCTTTTCCAAAGCTCTCTTGTAACATTCTCATACCTTTGAGATTCTGATAGGATCCTATTTTCCTGGGCCAGAAAATAAATTCCTCCTCAAGACATTGATTATGGAATGGTCATCAGAATTCCTCTGCATGATCATGAGACACTAGAATTTGGAGGGGGGCCAACTTCACTTAAGAAGGTGTTCTTCTAACTCCCTTCTCTTTCAACCCCCTAAATTATCCTGATAGCAATTTTGACAATGTTTCAAACTGAACAGGTTTTTAAAGTAAAAGGAAATCATACTGTATCATCATTATCAATTCAACCAATCCGTAATTATTTGATGGGAATAAAATGTGAATTATGTCAAGCAGCAGATAATTACAATTTAATTCTTAGAGTTAAACTAGTTTATTTGCTTTGTGGATTTCCCAAGATCTCTTCCCCACCATCATACCACAGGATTCTAGGTTATAAAAGAAACATCAAGTTGGAAGAAACTTGGAGCTAGGAATAGAAGAGTTTTGACTGTCAGTAAATATGGCAGTGGGTGTATCTCAATATCAAATGTACATAATTTTTAGGTAATTCATCTGTCTTTTTATGTGGATAACTAAATCATTACTAGACTTAGTTCTGTAATGCAGTTATATACTCAGACATATACCTAGACATGCACACCTTCACCAAACTGAGAAAGGCTTCTCTTTATGTTTGACTCTCTATTGGTACACTTTAGTAAGAAATGATACGAAACAAGAGAAAATGCTAGCTCCTATTTTATGAGGAAGAATTCTATCTCAGCCTGGATTCCCCCAAAGCAGAGCCTGAAGCAAAAACTTCCTTGCAGATAGTTTATTTTGGAATATACAAGTGTATATTCCAAGTGTACAGGACAGGGAAAGCAAAACAGGAAAAAGGCAAAGCTGATACAGGGATGTGTTACTGAGTTGGCCACTACTGTGAGCAGTCAGTGCTTGGTCTACCAGGATGTGCCAGAGTCTTATGACCTCCATCTCAGAAGTGTCCATCCTGGGGACAAAAGAGGGAAGCATTTATCTGTCTCCTCCTTTCTCCCACTCAAGGGTTTACTCCTCTGAAGTTTTAGAAATTTGAATATCTGTAAGTATGGAGCAGAATTCCATGTCTGTGGCACCAGCAAATCATAAGGTATGAAACTAGAGGCACATGGCCACGGCATGAGTACATTGCAAGTCTCAGTCTAACTGCACCTGCATGAAGCAGATTTAGTTCTACAGGAACTAGTAGTCATAAAAGTAGCTTGGGTAAGAAGTAAACCTGAGAAATAGACAAAGTTGTTCAATATAAATAAATAAATCAAGAGATTCATTTCAAGACAGCTGTTAGGAATTTACCTTATGTCAAAAATGCCATACCTCTTCTCGCAAACATGCACCCATCATCACTGTATTAACTAAAGAGGGAAGAACCGTTTTCTCTGTATCATCCCTGCCACCAGAGAAAAATGTAGCAGCTCCCATCTAGCACAAGCTTTTAGCATCTGAGAGTGACAAAGACAGATGGCATATTTCTGAAATATAATTTGATTGTTTGGTGGGGACTTGAAAGAGTATCTTGGGTTCAACAAATACAAGATCATACATGGCTAAAAAAATTCAGCAGCAAACTAAAAACAGAATTTAAACGCTCTTGAGTAATTACTATTTTCCGTGAAAAGCAACTAACAGTCTCCAGGTCAAACCATCCTCATGGCTTAAAAACAGGAAGACTTCCAGGGGTTTGACTTAAAATGATCCATGGACCTCATATTTATGTACATACTCCATTAGAGAGGGACAAAATTAGACAATGTGCCCTATACAAAAAGGAGAATTTGTCTTAAGACAAAATCCACTCAAAGCCTCAATGTACAGAACAAAGCTGTGACCAAAAGAAAGTTTAAAAAATTGTACGTCTTTGCATTTATTCATTTGATCCTTGCTAGTCTTGGCATCAGCCATGACTCTCTGTGAATGAGCCCCTATAGGAAACTGGGCTACGGTGTTCAGGAAAACAAGGCAACTGGCAGACCTAAGAGAAAGGATTGTATTGCCCATAGGATTCCCATGGGAATTTGAGGCTAAACTCTTGGCTTATTTCATTGCAGACAAATATTTCATACATAATGATCCAAAAGCTCTTCTAGTTGACTCACCAACTTGAACCATGAGCTTCTACCCCAGGTGAGTCCACACTCCTCAACAGGCTGACCACACACTGGAGGCCACGAGATTCACTGCCAAGTGGGCAGCAAATGCCAATAATGTCAGGCTAGTAGGCAGAATTTCCATGGAGAAAGTACTTTATAAATGCTAATGTAATTATCTTTAAAAGTTAACCTGAAGTTTCAAAAAAATTGTCCTCATTAATCATATTCACTATTAAGACTAAGCCATGAGGCTTAATGCCTTGGGAAAGGAGGCAGAGCCAACTAGAACAAAGATGTCTGCAGATGAACAGGAAGAAGAGAATGCCTTAGGGGGCATCCCCAACAGAGAGGGCAGGTCATACCCTATCTGGAGGGGAAAAAAGATTGAGAAGGAAAGATTGTAGGAGGAAGGGTTTGCTTAATCTCATAAGGGGCCAGTGCTCCCATCCCTCTGCTCCTTAGCTCAGGCACTAGGAGTGGATGACGAAAGGATAGAAATACAAGATAGAGAGAAGGTAATAAAAACAGGATTCAGACAAGCTCACAGGCCAATGAGGGGCACAAGAATTGTAGCTGAGAATAAATATTACCAGGCCATAGAAAAGTAACTCCATTGGATGGACATGGGCCATGGAGTGGACATCCTGGGCAAAGATACTGGATAAGGCTTAGCTGAGACTTGACAGCTGAGGACCTAGGAGAGCGCCTGTTCTCCTAGCAAGGCCAAGGAGAACCTAGATAGAACTAAATCAGCAGCAGTCCTAGCCATCAGCTTTTGCAGTTGAAGCCAGTAGGGTATCCAGGGACCAGCAAGAGCATAAAGCCCTCTTCTCCCCTCTGCCACAAGGATAAATGAGCTGCCCTCTATACTGAGATACTGTGTTGTCCAGGGAAAAAATTCTGAGAGCTTGAATATGCATATAAAATGAGACTGTTACCATTAATTGGCACATTTTAAGTTCCCTGGCCAGCCTCTAATGAGATGCAGACTTGATGGCCAAGTGAAATAAATTATAGAAAATAATAGTATAATACATGCACATCTGAATTGTGTCTTTCAGAATAAGTTATGCTGAGGTCATAAACTATGTCAAAATCTCAGTAGCTCAATATAATATGTTATTTCTTGCTGATGTGAGATACACAGGTCTATGGGTGGGGACTCTCTACTCCACATTGCCCTCACTCTAGCACCCAGACTATTGGAGTCTCTGTCATCTAGAATATCTCAGCTTCTGATAGCAGAGGAAAAGGAGTGGTGGATCATAACACCAATAATTACATACTTTGGTTCACACATCACTTTTGCCCATAACCCAGGGGCCGGACTAGTTACATGACTCCATCCAAACAAAAGATGGAAGGGCAAGAGTAACCTCCCCTGAGCTGAGATGAGAAGTGAACAGGATAGAGTAAGCACTAAAGGCCTCTACCACATAAGCCAGAGACTTACCTTACTACATAAATTATTATTCTGTTTGAGAGTTTGAGTTACACAAAATTCACATTATCTCCCAGCAACCAAAATGTTAAGTTCTCCACCTTTGACCCACGTTATCTTTTTCTTTTTTCTTTTCTTTTCTTTTTTTTTTTTTTTTTCTAAACTTATCCTGTAACTGGTCTGGACTTCTTCATCCCTAACCCAACCTCCCACTGCTACTTTCCTTCCAGATCTTTTCAACAGTGCCTCCATGAGGTGACCCATTCCTAGGAAAACTAACTTCTCCATCCTTGGTTCTCTCACTTTCCCCTGACCCCCAAATACTTCCCAGCCTTTATCACGTCAGCCTGGACCCTGCAATGCTCTCATAGCACCCATCTTGACCTTGGATGCCTCTGCCCCTGCAGCCCCTCAAACAACCAAATCCCAACACTTGTAGGAACTTGAGAGTCCCACATTCTAAGGTTCCAATATTCAGAGGCTGATAAAAATCAATCAATAAAGCTCTGCCTTAGCCGTATGATGCTTTGAAAACTGCAAAACTCTGGTTCATTCGAACTGCATTAAGCCTTGAGATCAACATTAATATTTTATGATCTAGGCACCCTTTATTTTTAAAAAGCTTTCTTCCTGCTTAGTGTCATCTTGTTCAAGAGGGTTGGTAGGGAGCCTAGAATTTCCTCTGATGGGACTGTATATGGGCAAAGCCAGAAACATCATCCTGATGCTTCCATTCATAGCATATTCACTGCTTGGGAATTGGAAATCCTGTCAAATATTAATAACTCTCCAAATTTTATTCACATATTTGTGTTCACTTTGTTCTGAACCTTTATAACACCAATAATGTCAATCATTTTTCTCTCAGTCTTTATCTAGAAATTCTGAATCTTCTTAGTTTGTCATCTAACAGAGACCAAACCACCCATCACTTCTAAAAATGGGTCCAGGGCAATGACTTTGTATGTGGAGAAAGACAAACTTGTTTCCCTAGATCTCAATCTACAGGGATAAAGGGAATTATTTAGTCTGATTCTCTCTTCACATGCCTTGAGGGAAATTGGTAGATGTTAAGCAAAGGATATGGTAGGGGAATTCACTAGTATTTGATCAGGGAGGGGGTCAGCTCTATAGGAGACCTTCTCTCTGCTCTCCTGTGGGTGATAACTGCACACTCTCGAAGGCTTTCAGTAATTGTTTGCATCTCCACAATATGTCACTTCCTTGTGCCCTTGTGAGAGGCTTGTCATACAGCAACACTGTACAAATGCTGCCCTAATGAAACAGTGAACCTGAGATACAGACAGACCCTTTCCAAAGCAACATTTTCATGGTCTGCAGAATAGGGATACAAAAATTAAAACAAATTTTTTAAAGGATATTTCTAAAATCAGTGTAAAAGTTCTTACCTCACCAAGTCTCTCAGAGGTGTTTATCTCCTCTCTACTTCTCAGGCAAAAGACTGCAAATCTAATAGTTTATGCTCCTGATATTCACTAAATCCTTGGCAGATTGTATTTTTGCAAAGATGGCTGCTCCAATCTGTATATCCCATCTACATGCTCCCCTTCCAATGTGGTTGACACTCATGCCACTGAAATGTGGAACTTTTATTACTTCCACTGAACCTGGGTGAGTTTGAGACTACCCTTACCAATTTTCAAAGACAGCAGAAGTGATGCTGTGTGACTTCTGAAGTTAGGCCATACAAAGCACACAGTGCCCCACTGGCTCCCCTTTAGGGCACTCACCCTTGAAACTAACCCTTTAGGGCACACTTACCTTTGGACTAACTGGCAGCATGGTGGCAAACTAGTCCAAACTAGTCCATGCAGAGAGACCACATTAGAAGCCCATGTGGAAAGGAACTATGACTCCATTTCGCACCTAGAAGCAGCTGCTGATCGAGTGAGTGAGTGAACCTTCAGATGATTCTAGTGCATAGCCTTCCTGTCTTCCACCTGATGACCAGGCATTGTGGAGCAGGACAAGCCATTCATGCTGCGCCCATTCCAAATTCATTACCCACAGAATTACAGAGTATAATAAATGTTTTATTCCACTAAAGTTTAGGGTGATTTGTTATGCAGCCACACTAACTGGAACAAAACATTTCCGGGTATTTTATCTCTCATTTCATCTTTATATGACTCTTAAGCTGACTTTTTCAAACAACCTGAAAATTATATGATTGCATCTAGGATAGTAGGAGGATAATTTCTGTCCATTCACATTTCAACGAAATAGGATTTTGCTTCTCCAGTTATAAAATGAAGGCAGTTCTCAAGGTCACAGATTAAAACAAAACAGTCAAAATGTTTCTTCTCTTTACTTTTCACAAGAGAGCAGACGTTTTTTGAACTAAAACTCTGTTCCTCACATTGATAAAGCCCTAGAGTCCAAAGAAAATATTTGTTTTTGTGCCTCCCTGGCTTCCTCTTAACTTACAAAGAGTTGAAGAGTAGAGAGTACTTTCAAAAAGAGATCAACTATAACTTCAGTGCCCATTAATCTGTGAGAGATCTGGAACAAGTGGCCTGCAGGACTGGTTTTCATCCTAAAGACAAAATGATAGGAACCTGTTTAGTAAGGAAAAGAGTGAGTGAGTAATAAGCTAGAAATATAATGAAAATATTAAATGGTAGTAAGAATAAAAGCTCTCCAATAACTTTTGTGAAAACCTGAGTGATGGTTTTTATTTTAACTTACATTTTATCAGTTCCAAAGAGACTCTAACTGGACTTGCCTTTTCTGTCGACACAGCCCCACTCTAGGTATGCTTATCTAGCCTTTAGCTTTGAATCTCTTTTTTCCAACAATTCCCCAAATTTGCATCTTCAGCCCAGACTTTGTCCCAAACACTAGACTCATATATTCATCCACCTACCCAACATCTCCACTTGATGTCTAACAGGCATCTCATATCAACTTGTCCAAAAATAGATCCTGTTGTTCCTCCCCCGACCTGTTCCTCTCCCTGCCTTCCCCATCTTAGTTGATAGTGATTCCATCCTTTCACTGACTCAGGACAAAACCCCGACATCTTGGTCACTCTTTCACAAACCACAACCCATCTGGCAACAAATCCTATTGGCTCGAGCCTCAAGTCACATCTAGAATCCAACCACCTCCCATGACCTCTTCTACTACTAATCTGGTCTAAGCCAACACGATCTTTTGCCTATGTTACTGCAACAGCCTCCTACCTGGTCTCCCTGCTTCCAGCCTTGCCTTCCTATGGTCTGCTCTCAACCACGAAGCCAGAAAGATCCTTTAAAAATTTGAGTCAAATTATGTGCTTTCTCTGCTCAAAATTCTTTAATGGCTTTGCATCACACTTATAATAAAAGCCAAATTGTTTTAAATGTCAAATAAGGCCCTCCATGGTTGGCCCCTATCACACCCCACTTACTCTTCTCCCCCGGCTCACTGTGCACTAGGGTTGCTGGCTTCCTGACTATTCCTATAAGATGCCTCCTGATGTAGTGCTTTTGGACTTGCTCTTCTCTCTGCCAGGAACACACCCTCTCCCAATCTGCTCCACGTCTGTGTGGCTCATTCCTCACCTCCTTTACCTTATCAATTCCCCAAATTAATTAAGGCCTTCCCTCCCCACCCAATTTAGAAGAATAAAGACCATGTTCTGTCACTGCAGGTTCCTCTTCCCTATATTATTTTTCTCCAAAGTACTTATTGTCCTCAACATTAAATAAGTAAACAGACCTGTTTGTTCATTCACTTATTGTCCATCTTCCCCATCTAGGATGTAACTTCCATTCGAGCCAGAATTTTTTGGTCTATTTTGCATATTGCTATATTTCCAGTGCTCAGAATAGTCTCTGGCATATATAAATGGCCAAAACAGCACACACCTTCCCATGAGTAAGTGAACAACAAAGGAGCCATTGGACCATAGTCAATTCACAGCCAAGCACTACCTGAGCAGGCAACAGAAAACATACGGAGAGCTTTGGAGAATGCATACATCTGTCCAGCCTGTTCCTGGTTGCCCAAGTTGTACTGGAAATTCTCCTGGGTGCAGAGCAGTGGCAGCAAACTTGAGGGTCTTTTGTCACCCTTGTCTCTATCTCAAGGGATTGATTCATCATTGCCTCATTAAAAGTGCAAGCTTTGGTGCCAGAGTCTGGCTTCATCATCTACTAACTCTTTGGGAGATTCTGGACAAGCTAGCCACATTGAGTTTTGGTTTCCTTATCTGTAAAATAAAGATAATGCCAGCATTTTTCATAGGAGATGCGATGAAGATTAAGTGAGCTATACAGAAATAAAGGGTAAATAAATATAAACTCTAATTGTATAAGAGAAAAACGTTGACTTGAGCCTACTAAGCACCAACAGTAATACGTTCTTTGTAATTGAAGAATACGTGCTCAGTCACAAATGGACAAATGACAGGTTGGTTACTACTATAGTATTTATTGGCCTAAAAGAGGAGGGAATTGACAATTTTTTAGTGCCTACAAGTGGGGTTACTTCACATACATGATTTTATTTCATCCTAATAAAAAATACTTGCGAGGTAAATATAACAATCACTTTAAAGTGATGCGTGGTTCAGAGAGTTTAAGTAACTTGCTGAAACTCACATGGTCATGTAGTTAGGAATTATAAAGCCGTTTCCTAAACACCAAGCCATTCCTTTAGACTTTTAAAATTAACCTCTCTACCCACGATTTTCCAATGTGTTAAAGACAGGTATTCTACATAAAATGCAAATGGAAGAAACATTATAGTAGAAAGTAAAACAGGCCGGGCGCGGTGGCTCAAGCCTGTAATCCCAGCACTTTGGGAGGCTGAGACAGGCGGATCACGAGGTCAGGAGATCGAGACCATCCTGGCTAACATGGTGAAACCCCGTCTCTACTAAAAAATACAAAAAACTAGCCGGGCGAGGTGGCAGGCGCCTGTAGTCCCAGCTATTCGGGAGGCTGAGGCAGGAGAATGGCCTAAACCCAGGAGGCGGAGCTTGCAGTGAGCCGAGATCCGGCCACTGCACTCCAGCCTGGGCGACAGAGCAAGACTCCGTCTCAAGAAAAAAAAAAAAAAAGTAAAACAAAAAAAATGAGTAGAAAATGGGAAAAGTCTTACACAAAAGAATACATGCTGTATGATTCCATTTACATGAAATCCCACAACAGATAAAAGTAAGCTATAGTCATAAAATCAAAATAGTGATTGCCTTATGAGGATGTTTTGGGAACTGGTTGGGAAAGGGTGAAAGGAACTTACTAGTGCGATAGAAATCTATATCTTCATAGTGGGTTACACAGTGTATGCGTGTGTCAAAATTCACCAGACAGTATACTTAAGATCTGTGTTTCACTGTACATAAACTGCATCTAAATTTTACAAGTTTAAGTCAGAAAGAAAAATGAATTTTAGACTTGGAACCCAACTGAAAAATACCATCACTGTTTATTATGATGATGGAGGTTTGGAAATCAAACTTATCTTTGAGATGAAGTGAAGTACACAACATTAAGTAACTTTTATGTTCCATACAACCGGGAGTGATGGAACTTGGATTCAAACTCAGCCATGTGATTTACCACCTCAATGCAGCTGTCTCTGAAAAGGATTTGCCATGACAATCATAAAGCTGAAAAGGGAAGATTTTAGTTCATTTGTTACAAATATATACCAAGTTTTCAGACTCAGTGTCATGTGGATAAAGAGAATATATGAATACTAGGTAGCCCATCCAGACTTTATTCAAAGAGGCACCTTAATACGAAATTATAAGGAAAGCTAATAATCTGTAGAACCATAGGGATAGAAAGAAAGATGAGATTTTGACTCCTAAGCCCCAACACATTTATTTCTTTATATTCATATTTGACCTTACTTAAGTAAAAAATTAGTCTTATCTTTACAGGAATAAATGACGTAAACATATGGCTTTGAATTGTAACAAAGAATGAACTTTATTTTGAATAACCACCATAACCTAGATTAACTCATTTCAAATGAACTCCTTTTAAAACTAATGTGGAAGCTTTAACCATATTGTATGTGGCCTATTTTTAATGCATCTCTCTATAGACAGTAGTTTTTATTTAAGAGACAGAAGCAAGAATAAAAGTATTCCAGAATAGTTAGGAGCCTTATGGCACATTATTTCCCAATAGTCCTTTTCTTTAATGATTGAATTCTCTATATCTTCCTTAGTAAGGCAAAATGCTAGACAATTTACATTCACACAACCAAACAGTACATAGCTAACTTAGCATGCAGAGGGTTGCAAAAAGCAACTTTATGGATCAGGGAAGACATTAACCACCATAAAGAAACAACAGAAAATAAATAACAGAATCTTGCTTACCACACATGGTTCTAACTGTAAATACTTTCTTGATATTTATCTCGAATGAGACAATAAACAGAAAGACCTCTAAAGAGAAAAGCATTGATTTGGGTATAACTTTTATTTAAAGTTACATAATATAATTAATGGTAATACTGAAGAATTTAATTGGTGCATAGAAGCCAAAACTTCTGCAAAAACCCTAAACTACATTTGACAGGAGTTCAAGTCTTTTATGGGAGACCTTAGAACAGCGCTGCCCAGTAGACCTTTCTGTGATCATGGAAATGTTCGGTATCTGCTCTGTCCAATACAGTAGCTGCTAACCACATGTGGAGTTGAGCACTTGAAATGTGCCTCCTGTGACTGAGGAACTAAATTTTAAATTTTATTTAATTTTAAGTAATTTAAATTTACCTGCATGTGACTAACAGCTACTATATTGGACAGTGCAGCCTTACAATAGTTTCAAAAAAATAGATAAACATTCAAAACTGACCTAATCTTTTAAGAAAAAAAAGAAGCCCTGCTTATTCTGCTGTTTCCCAAACTGACTTCTGAACATTAGATATGTCTGTATGGTTTAAAAAATCTTATTTGTTGTAGATACCTGCTGTTCCCGAGGGGGGATCTTACAGCCATGTCTGATAAAAGTTTGCCCATAATAACAAAATGGATTGTGACATTCAGAAACACTCTCACTCCTTCCCTTGACCCATGAGATTCCCAGAGCATAGCCTACAAAGTTGATGTATACTTTTATCTGATTCTTGGATTTTAAACCAAGAAAATAACAAGGTTTCCTGGTGAGTTTCTTAAGAAAAAAAAAATAAAAAGGTCTGACAGTCTGGCCTCTCTTTGGCAAGAACTTATTTCTCTTACTATCACATTTCTTCCATGTGGTTTACTCTGCCACATGCTGTAATGCTATAGCATTATAATCCTCTAGGTTTCTACCATCTCCCAAATAAATGTAGTCATTGGTGGGAACCAATCATGGAATCTATGTAGTGAAATTCACTTCAACTAACCAAAGCATTAAGCTTTGATTATGAACAAGGCCATAAATGTAGCTAGAGATAGAATGTGGATTTCATGTAATCCACTAGTAATAACTACCAGAAGCAGTTGTTAATTAATTAATAATGTCCTGAGATGCCTTGACTTACATTTAGGCTTAGTGGAAAATCATATTGTAATCATATAGTAATATCTTCCATGGGCTCACAAATGGGGATTTGTAGCTTCTGTGCTGTGTATCTGCCATCCCTCTAGAAGGCAACGTAAGGATACACAATTGAGTAAAACAGAATCTAAACACATTTGCCACTACATATCCTACAATGGAGCATGGTAGGTACAATAGGAGCACAGAGATAATAGAGATCAGTTGCAACTGGAAATATTGTGAATGGCATCATGGAAGAGGTGGCATTTCAGCTGGGTCTCCAAAGAATGGTGGATTGAGGAATAAATAAGGAGAGCAAAGGCATTGCCAGCAATAACAGACACAGGAATGCACAGCATGTCAGAGGAAGGGCAAATGTTGCATGACAAGGACAGAGAGGGATTACACCAAAAGATAATACTAAAAAGTTAACATGGAGTCAGATCCCAAAGGCACTGCATTCCATGCTTTGGAGATTGTTTTATAGCAATAGGCAGCCAGCAAAGTTTTTGAGCAAAGTTCTAGCATGGTCAAATCTGTATTTCAGGAAGATAAGTTTGGCTGGCTGCCATGAGCAGGATGGATAGGTGAAATAAGATGTCAAAGGTAACATGTTATTCTATTAATTTATTTGTAATACGAGTGTCACAAATTTCCAAATCTGGGTTGAGAAGCCTTACTATTCAACCACTGTTGGTTGCTATTTCAGCAACCATTTTTTCTTCTTTATTAGTTTATAAAATCTTAATCTTGTTCGGATACTAAAATGAACAACAAAATTCACCTTACTTTAAAGGCATCTTACCTCAGAAAGATAAGGGCCTTTCACTTTACCTCAAAAGTTGAATCATTATTGGCCTACAGAATCCATTGCCCAGCCAAGGCAGGCACAGTGGTTTATGCCTGTAATCCCAGCTCTGTGGAAGGCTGAGGCAGGAGGATTGCTTGAGGCCAGAAGTTCAAGATCAGCCTGGGCGGCACAGTGAGATTCTGTCTCTACAAAGAATTCAGAAAATATTAGTTAGGTGTGGTGGTGTATACCTGTAGTCTTAGCTACTAGGGAAGCTGAGGTGGGAGGATCGCTTGACCCTAGGAGTTTGAGGTTGCAGTGAGCTATGATCACACCACTGCCCTTCAGTCTAGGGACAGGGTGACACCATGGCAAGGAAGCAAGAAAAGAAAGAAAGAAAGAAAGAAAGAAAGAAAGAAAGAAAGAAAGAAAGGAAGGAAGAAAGGAAGAAAGGAAGAAAGGAAGAAAGGAAGAAAGGAAGAAAGGAAGAAAGGAAGAAAGAAAGAATCCATTGCCCTTTACTAGTGATTGATTTGGGAGAGTCTCATTTCTGGCTAAAGAAACACTAAGTGAAGTCTTCTGGAAGGACTTTGGACATGGCTTTCCCCCCTGATAAAATCATAAATGGAAAACAGACCTATTCCTTCTCACTACCTAGAAAACACCTATGTGAGGATGTGATGTCTGGAGCAGTGGCAGCCACCTTGCAACCATGAGACAAAAAAACTAAGGTTGAAAACATAACACATAGGAAAATGGCAGAAGGAAAAGATAACAAAAATATGCATCCTTGACACATATATATATTTATGTTATATATATTATAATATAATATATATGTATATATTCCTTGGCAAAAGGAAACATCTAAGCTTTGTAAGCTTTGACCCATACTCACCCTGGCTCTTGGCTTGGCAGCATTTTTCTGACCACAATGCAAGGAGATGAAATGTGAGCTGAGAGCATCAGAAAGAACAAAGGGCATCAGAGAGAATAAAGTTGCCTGGTTGTGAAGTGGGTGGGGGAAAGTCCATGTGGGTCTTTCTTGCATTATTGGTTGAAGGCTAGGCTGCACACATTTGGGGAAAGACCCAATGATATCTAACAGAGAGTAGCTGCTACAGGGATGCAAACTGAAGTTTAAATTAGTTCAAGGTTCTCCAGAGAGACACAACCAATAGGATGGATAGATAAATAGGTGGATGGATGGATAGATAGATAGATAGATAGATAGATAGATAGATAGATAGATAGATGATTGATAGATAGATAGATAGATAGATAGATAGATAGATAGAAGGTTATTAGGAGAATTGGCACACACAATTTTGAAGACTGGGAAGTCCCATAACAGGCTATCTACAAGGGGATGCCATTAGTATGGTTCAATTCAGGCCTAAAAGTCTGAGAACCTGGGGGGTCACTGGTGTAAATACTGCAATCCAAAAGCTGGATAGCCTGGAGCTCTGATGTCCAAATGCAAGAGAAGAGTATATCCTAGCTCCAGGAGGACAGAGACCAATTTATCTTTTCTCTGTTTTTATTCTATCCAGGACCCCTGCCAACTGGATTGTGACAGTCCTTCCCCCACCACAGACACACACACACACACACACACACACACACACACACACACACACATTTAAAGTATATATCTGAAAGAATCGAAAGCAAGGACTCGAGCATATATTTGTACATTTGTGTTCATAGAAGCATTATTCACAATAGCCAAAAGGTGGAAGCAATCCATGTTGCTTCCATCAATAGATGATAATTCAACATTGTTGCATCCATCAATAGATGAAAGGATAAACAAAATATGGTATATACACACAACGGAATATTATTCAGCCTTAAAACAGAAGAAATCCTGGCTGGGCGCAGTGGCTAATGCCCATAATCCCAACACTTTGTGAGGTCAGGAGTTCAAGACTAGCCTGGCCAACGTGGTGAGACCCCCGTCTCTACTAAAAATGCAAAAATTAGCTAGGGGTGGTGGCAGGTGCCTGTGATCCCAGCTACTCAGGAGGCTGAGGTAGGATAATTGCTTGAACCCAGGAGACAGAGTTTGCAGTGAGCCGAGATCATGCCACTGCACTCCAGCCTGGGCAACAGAGCGAGACTCTGTCTCAAAAACAAAAAAAGAAAAAAAGAAGAAAAAAAGAAATTCAGACACATTCTATAACATGGATGAGCCTTAAAGACACCATGCTAAGTAGAATATGCCATCCACAAAAGAACAAATGCTGTATGATTCCTCTCATATGAGGTCTTATAATAGTCAAAATCATAGAGAAAGAAAGTAAAATGGTAGTTGCCAGGGTTGAAGAATTGGGAAGTTTATGTTTCATAGTACAGTTTCAGCTTAGGAGAAAAACGTTCTGGAGATGGGGTGCGGGTGAGGGCTGCACAAAAATGTAAATGCACTTAATTCCTCTGAACTGTACATTTAAAATGGTGAAAATGATAAATCTTGTGTTACATATATTTAGCCACAAAATCTGGCACTTGTAGTAGCACTAAAATGTGATATGTGCATCTATATATAATTAAATATATATGTATGGAATAAATTCAGCAAAGACATATATACCAAAACCTATAAAACATTGCCGACAGAAATTAAAGAAGACCTAAGTAAAAGCAGTAAAAAGAATAATGTTGGAACCTCATCCTACCTGATTTCAAAACTTATTATAAAGATACAGTAATCAAGACAGTGTAGTATTGGTAGACAGAGAAATAGATTAATTGAACAGATTAAAGAGTACAGAAATAGACCACACATTTATTATATTCAATTGATTTTGAATGAGGAAGTTAAGGTAATTCAATGCTGGTACATCTGAATAAGTAGTTGGAAAAGTATTAACATTAGCTGAATTATAAACCTAAATGCAAAAGCTTCTAG
Organism: Rhinopithecus bieti; assembly: GCF_001698545.2. Lineage (NCBI taxonomy): Eukaryota > Metazoa > Chordata > Mammalia > Primates > Cercopithecidae > Rhinopithecus > Rhinopithecus bieti. The sequence continues at coordinate 6,911,173 of NW_016804447.1, read as the reverse complement.
AGTCTGCAATGCCAAGGAGAAGGATATGAGTCCCAGTTATCTAGACCCAGTCAAGACAAAAATAACTATCCCAAGTTTCAACAGTCATAACTATCAGCACCAAACATGAGCAGAACATCCAGGGATGGAGCCTGAAGCTCAACTGCAAGTAGCAGCTGGGACCAAGCACTCTCTAGCTAAGACCAAAGAAGATCCAAGAGAAACTGCAACAACTGAAGGGACACCTTTTTCTCTCTCAGACTATAATGCCACACAAGTGACATGTTTTCTTTATTATAACCAAGTAGCATTTTGGAGAAGAAAAGAGGGCTGAAGAAGCAATCTGAGATGCTAAGCATTTACATGAAGGGGCCACGTGGTAGAGTACAGAAATGGCGACTGCCATCCCTTCTCTGAATCTATGCCCTTTGTAACATGACTTTGCAGCTCCTCCCATTGGGCAAATAATCCAGCAGACTGTATAGCAAGAGCAAAGGCCCTAAGACAAGGAGATTGGCCGTGTTGAAGAAACACAGAGAAGGCCAGTGTTGCTGAGAAGAGGGTCTGGGGAGTGATATAAGGTGAAGTCTGAGAGGTAAGACAGCAGCAGAACACATATAGCTATAACGCACATAGCCTTTCAGACTAGGAAATCCCCTGTTAACAGCAGAAGGATCAAAATGTAAACCATGGTGGCCTGCTCTCCCACTGTTGTGTACAGCTGGACCTATTGTTAAAATATTAAAATGCTTTCATTCCAGTTGGTAAATAGCTATTGTGCTGATCTCCCCAAAGTGTCCCTACAGTCCTGGCCAATGAGGCCCCTCCACCAGGACACTAAACCTCCCATGATCCTATAATTTAAGGATTCAGGGCACAAAGAGGCCTCTTACACTCTGATCAAGTGTCATGGCTATATAAGTGATTAAGGATTTCCAACATCACTCCCAGGCAAAAGGCAGAGCATTTCTTTATCTATATCTTAATGAAATTCTGAACAAGCATTAATTCATTTGATGAATAAATATTCGTTAAACTCCAACTATGGGTCAGGAGGTATTACAGGCATTGAGGATGAGTGAGAGTAAACAAACCAGTTTCTGCCCTCACAAAGTTTAGAGTGTAACATTCAGGCAAATTATTGCCTTCAGGTAGCAACTTTTAGGCAGTGGTTCTCAACTCGGACTCCAGAACCAAATCATCAGAGAGTTTTAAAAAGTACTGATGCCAGCTGGGTTTGGTGGCTCAAGCTTGTAATCCCAGCACTTTGGGAGGCTGAGGCAGGAGGATCACTTGAGGTCAGGAGTTTGAGATCAGCCTGGGCAACATAGCAAGAGCCCATCCCTACAAAAATTAACAATAAATAAAGAAAAAGTACTGATGCTTGGGTCCCATTCCCAGAGGGTCTGATTTAATTGCTCTGAGGTGTGGCCAGGACATTGGAAATTTTTTAAGCTCCCCAGGTGATTCAATGTGCACCCAGGGCAAAGAACCTCTTAGAGAGATGTGATCTGATGTGGGTAACAGATGGAATTTTTAGTAGAATCTACAGATGTAAATCAAGAATTAAGTTTTCACTACATGTTAACTAATAAAAAAAAAATCAGGCCGGGCGCAGTGGCTCAAGCCTGTAATCCCAGCACTTTGGGAGGCCAAGACGGGCGGATCACGAGGTCAGGAGATGGAGACCATCCTGGCTAACATGGTGAAAACCCGTCTCTACTAAAATATACAAAAAACTAGCCAGGCGAGGTGGCGGGCACCTGTAGTTCCAGCTACTCAGTATGCTGAGGCAGGAGAATGGCATGAACCCGGGAGGCGGAGCTTGCAGTGAGCTGAGATCCGGCCACTGCACTCCAGCCCGGGCGACAGAGCGAGACTCCATCTCAAA
>NW_016804447.1:6879374-6905790 GCF_001698545.2 Rhinopithecus bieti | reverse complement strand
AAAAAAAAAAAAAAAAAAAAAAATCAAGATGAAAGTGATTTCTTTAAAGATATTTATCAAAGAATGCTAAAGGCTGTCTTTGGAGAACGGTGTTCTGTTAAAATAGCAGTCCTGACCCAACATTAGACCAGCCGACTAATTGTATTCTGCCAATATATAGCAGAACTCTGGGCTTTTTGAAATCGAATTCCTCAAGAGAAGGAATTTAAAATATGAACTCTCCTCCTACACCCCCTCCCTCCTGACTAGTACCTTCTCAAACTGCATTCCCCACCCAAAACTAGCTATCAGCCTGAGGAATAGGCACATGCTGAGAACTCCATGCCACGAGTAAGAATACCAGCCCCAGGGGTCAAGAACCAAGACCCAGGGTATTGAGACCATTTTTCAGATGGATTTCTTTGCTCTGTTTTCTAGTTGCTAAGCTGCTCATCAAGTGGCAAATGTTCAAGATGAAATGGAATCAGAAACATCTCCAAAAGGTTTGACCCAATGGAGAGTCCATGGGAACTGTGGGAAGGGAAACATACCTCAAATGCTGGGCTGTAGCATAAGTATTTTCTAGATTCACTGGGTCACGGAGAGGCAGTAAAGCACATTCTAGGGCAGCAAATATGCTCAGTGCTAGCTCTTGATTATTCATTCTAATGAAGGGGAACAATGATGTGGGCTTTCCAAAATAGTGGCTGCTTTTAATGAGTGGTTTGGCTTTGACTCTGGAAATCACCACTAGGCAAATCATAAAAGCACCCAGCAAGACTGAGCATATTTCAGCTGGGCACTGTGGAATGTGACCAGGAACGTGAAAGAGAACGTGGCTTACAATTTCAAAATTCACTGGAAAAAAACTCACAAAACAGAAACATTTCAGTGGAAATAACAGAGTCCTATATTATGACTTAGACAACAAGAATTCTTGCTTCTGGTCTATTGTGACCAAGTGTGTCATCCTAGGTAAGTAACTTTTCTGTGCTGTAGTTTCCTCATTTTTAAAATGAGGGCACTGGACTTAAATGCTCTCCAGTAGGATGGCTGGGTAAAATGGAATTTCATATCTTTGTGTGAGAAAGAAAGAAAATGCTGACATGTAGAGCCTGAAGATTGCTGAGGTGAAAAGGGGAGCAGCCAAATTTGCATTTGGAGCCCAAGACTCTCCTAGAGGAAGGGATCAAGACCCCTGCACTTTGTCTCTAAAATTAAAACTAGTCAGAGTGGACTAGGGGTGGCCCTAAGCAAGGCCTGGAGTCAGGAAAGGGCCATGAGACCCTCAGATAAGCCCTTACCAAAAAGAAAACATAGGATCACCAGACCAGCCTCTGTAGACTTAGGCGTTTGAAAAGGAATGTGCTTTCGGAGCTATAAGACAGTGCACACTGGGTCTAGACCCAACCCGAGAATCAGATGGCAGATTGGAGTCCTGCCAATAGAGAAGTGGCTATGTGAGTGAATTGAAGGGATTCTAATGATGGGAGGCCAGGCCAGGTCTCACAGGAGCCCTCTCCTGGCTGAACTTATCCAAAGGCTGGGGATCTTCTCTCTGGCTCCCTAGAAAAGAACAGTCGTCCAAGGCAGGGTCTACACCAGCAGCTTCCTCTGGAGCCACCAGCTTCTTGTGGGGCATCAGAGACAGACACTCCTGGTGTCTGAGTTGAGACATCAGGAGTTGAAATGGAAGTGGCCAGAACTGGCCCTAGGAATATCAAGGGAGGGGCCTCCCAAACAAAAGCACTGTTTCCTGTTCCTTGGGCATGTGACGCTCACGTATTGCACTTTGGGACCTCTCCTGAGCAGTGCCTTATTTGCATTCCAAACTATAAACTGGGGCACTCTGGTTACAGACCTTTAAAATCCCTTAGAACTCTAATATGTTGTGATTTTAGTGTATGATTCAAAACAGCACTTGAAGACTGACTTTAATTCAGAGTTAACACGTAGCTCTATCCATAAGTTTGTAGTCAGTGGTACTCCTGTCTAAAAAAAGGAGAAGTGCAAACTAAGGATCCATCTGGGATTATTAAATACCTTAAAATTTACACAGAAGTTGTATCACTGCTAACAATCCATGAATTCCTCTAAGTACACTCATTAAAGGTTGTTAAAGGCCAGGCATGGTGGCTCATGCCTGTAATCCCAGCACTTTGGGAGGCAGAGGCGGGCAGATCACGAGGTCAGGAGATCGAGACCATCCTGGCTAACACAGTGAAACCCCGTCTCTACTAAAATACAAAAAAATTAGCTGGGCGTGGTGGCAGGCGCCTGTAGTCCCAGCTACTCAGGAGGCTGAGGCAGGAGAATGGCGTGAACCTGGGAGGCAGAGCTTGCAGTGAGCCCAGATCGTGCCACTGCACTCCAGCCTGGGTGACAGAGCGAGACTCCATCTCAAAAAAAAAAAAATTGTTAAAGGGAAAGCTGGGAATACAAAAGATAATTATACAGTTGGATATCTAAAAGTCTTTCTGATAGAGGGCAGAATTGTGTGTGTGAAATACAAGTGTGTTACCCTGAAATTGAAACTGAAACACATGCTTGCTTTAGTGAAAGATGATCACTACATCAATTTACTGTTTAATATCGCCCTAACAATAAATATCAGCATTGTAAATGGACATACTATCTGACCCAGCAATGTTACTTGGAGACATTTATCCTGCTGAAATGTTGCACATGTATACAAAAATAAATGTACAAGAATGTTCACTGTTGCAACATGGATAGCAGGAAAAAAATTGGAAGAATTAAAATGTTCATTAATAAGAGATGAGTTAAATAAATTATCAGTAATCCCTATGCTGAAATACCAGAAATAGTCAAATATATCTTTGTAGCAAATAAATAATTTTATATTAACTAATGTTTCTATCATTTATAGTTTGTTTGTTTACCCTACATCTGCTTCCAGCTTTAAAGCAAATAGATATTGAGGCTAAATCCTTCTTTGTTTCAGGGAGGTATGGTTGTGAAGAGCACTGATTACAGAAGGATAATTACAACTGCTTTGCACCAAGGACAAGAGGCCAAGAGAAAGGCATTCCTCATCTTGAAAGCCTAGCTTTGAATGCCCAAAGCCAAAGTTTGGGCTCAAAGCAATAGATTTTTGAAAGCCTGCATGTTGAAGGTAAAGCCATTATAGTTGGTTAGTTCATAAACTTACTTGGGCAAAAAAAAAAAAAAAAAAAATCCCTAAATGAATAAGGAGCCGAGAGAGTAATGAGAGCAGTGCAAGGGGTTCACTCTGATGTCATTTGCTACACTGGGTGAACTTGAACATCAGTGTTCCTAGCTTCTCAGGTGTCTGAGAACAGACAACAAAGTCTAGGTCTTGAAAGTCTAACATGACTCCCAACCCCCACCTCCACTGAGCAAGTCTTCAAAGGCTTCATTTTCAATATAAGGGTAAACTAGAAATAAACCTAACCCCTATTTCTTTTAAAGGAGGCTTTAAAGAAAATTGCCCAGTCTCAAAACTTGATGGTGGGAGGAAGGAGAAAAATGTCCCACATGAGCATTCATAATCATGAACCAGCCCTTACAGGAATTTGCAACAAAATTCCAAAACTTGTAAGCTGATAATTCACAGTAGTTCCAGAGCAGTAGTATCACCAGGGAATCTAATAAAGGCAGATAAACTTTCTTCCTGGAGGAACTCATCTTCATCCTAGGCCTCAAAAAATTTTCATAGATCAAGAAAAATAAACAGCATAAATAAATAAATGTTAAAAACCATAAAACACACAAGGAAACAAAGTACCAGGAGAGAGGACCAGAAATAAAACCAGCAGCAAAATGAAATCCATGTAAAACTTCCAATATTAGAGTCATTATGTAAGTTTTATATTTCAAGAACAAAAGAAAGGCTTGAAAATATGAGGAAAGAAAAAGTAGGCTTGATACTGGTATAAGTCTCTGAGAAGGACCACTTACCCTGTTCTCACCTGTGGTATAAACCCCAAAGGGGAAAGATAAAACACTTGAATAATTTGGAAAACCCAAAAGTAACGATCTTGTGTGGGGAATGCACAAAGATTTATGTAATACATATTTATCTACCAGTCCTCCAACTCGCCTCCCCTTAGGCGAAAACAGTTAGACCCAAGCTATAAATGGAAGCTATTCAAAAACGTCAACACCTGTACATTGGAATGTTTTATGTTACAGTTAGTCTTCCATAAATATGAAAATCAGTTGATGTATGCTGAAATTGCACCATGAGATTTCTTGACTTTTTCTTTCCCTTGTGAGTGCACAAAACCAAAACTAAACAGCAAAACATAACCACCAGGATCTGATAGTTAACAAGAAGATACTGTTTCAGAACACCAGCAATCACATTTCCACTCTATTCATGGAACATGACTCGACCAATCCAAATAGTAAGGTCAACTACTGCCTTTATGACTAACATTCCTATGTTAGCAGCCTTACCACTGGGTTTATGTGTATAAGAATCACAATTTTCACAGTTCTTTAAAACCTTGCTGTTCAAGCTGTTTCTTGGATAGCAAAACAGGCATCACCTGATCATTTGTTACAAATGTAAAATCTGAGGAGCAACTCGGGAGGTTAAGGTAGGAGAGCAGCGCTTGAGGCCAGGAGTCTGAGACCAGCCTGAGCAACATAGCAAGACCCTGACTCTGCAAAAAAAAATTTTTTTAAATTAGTCAGACGTAGCGGCACACGCCTGTAATCCCAGCTGCATGAAAGGATGAAGCAGGACGATTGCTTGAGCCCAGGATTTCAAGGCTGCAGTGAGTTATGACTGTGCCAATGCACTCCAGCCTGAATGACAGAGCAAGACTCTGTCTTTAAAAAGAAAAAAAAGAAAGAAAGAAAAAAAGTAGACTCTCAAGAGCCACCCCAGAACTACTAAACTAGAATCTGCATTTTAAAAAGATTTTCAGATGATTTGTATGCCTGTTCAAATTTGAGAGGCACTGGTCTAACTATTCTCACTGTCCTACCTAACAGGTGGTAGACATGCTTTTAGAGAAATAAATGTGTGTATACATTTTTTTAACTTTTCGTTTTTAAATAACTCCAGACTTATGAAAAAGTTGCAAGATAATAACAAGTTTGGCCCCAAATATGTACATCTTCCATACCATAGTACAATTATCAAATAAGAACCGATTCAACAGTATTATTACAGACCTTATTTAAATTTCACCAAATTTCCTACTGATGTCCTTTTTTTGTGGTCCAGGGCTCAATCCAGGATGACACATTGCCTTTAGCTGTCATGCCTTCTTAGTCTCAACAATCTGCAACAGCCGAGAGCAGTGCTGTCCCATTGAACTTTCTGTGATGATGGAAAAATTTTATAATCGCACTGTTCGATACAGTAACTACTAGCCATACATGTGGCTAGTGCAACAAAGAAACTGCATGTTTAAATTGTAATTCATTTTAATTAATGTAAATTTAAGTTAAATAGAGGATCTTACTGTTTTAACATACAAAACACAAATATTTCAGCTAGGAAAACCCAGTTCCAAAATCTCTCTAAAGCAAAGCATAATGAACAGCCCTTTCATAAGCATGCAAGGGGAGCACTTAAAAAAGCGTAGTCATAATTCTGCTTGGCAGGGCATACAGACTCTTCATTTAGCCCAATCCAGTCTCTCTAACTGTGCCACCTGCCCTACCCCTCCACCACCAGTGCCCCCACTGCCCCATCACGATGAACCCCTCACCATGCCTTGAATGGTACCAGTCAATCACATGGCCAGGTCTTTACTCATGCATGAGTTCCTCTACCACATAGGCAGGGTGACCATGTAATGCATTATTCAGCTGGTGCTCATTTGATGATGAAAAGGAATGCTGTTAATAATTACATGGAACTAACAGGGAAAACAGGGACACTCTACCTCTGGATCTTCCCCCTCAGGTAAACTCATTTTCTCATGGCCCAAAGACACATGTCCACTTTTAACAGATAAGAATTTTGTTCCCGGCCGGGCGCGGTGGCTCAAGCCTGTAATCCCAGCACTTTGGGAGGCCGAGACGGGTGGATCACGAGGTCAGGAGATCGAGACCATCCTGGCTAACACGGTGAAACCCCGTCTCTACCAAAAAATACAAAAAAAAAAAAAAACTAGCCGGGCGAGATGGCAGGCGCCTGTAGTCCCAGCTACTCAGGAGGCTGAGGCAGGAGAATGGCGTGAACCCGGGAGGCGGAGCTTGCAGTGAGCTGAGATCCAGCCACTGCACTCCAGCCCGGGCGACAGAGTGAGACTCCGTCTCAAAAAAAAAAAAGAATTTTGTTCCCACGGAAATTTAGGCAAATAGGGATAAGAAACAAGAGAGCAAAGAAGTTAATGAACAAGATCATTTAAAATGGATAAAGTTCTGAAGAAAACTTTAAAAAACTGAGTGAAGTAAGGCAGAGTGTAGGGGAAGAGCGGTTAGGAAGGCCTGCCTGAGGAGATGTCCTCTGACTGGATATTCCTTTTTTTTTTTTTTAGATGGAGTCTCACTCTGTTGCCCAGGCTAGAGTACAGTGGTGCAATCTTGGCTCACCGCAAACTCTGCCTCTTGGGTTCAAGCAATTCTCGTGCCTCAGCCTCCCGAGTAGCTGGGATTACAGGCATGTGCCACCACACCTGGCTAATTTTTATATTTTTAGTAGAGACAGGGTTTCACCATGTTGGCCAGGCTGGTCTCGAACCCCTGACCTCAGGCGATCCGCCTGCCTCAGCCTCCCAAAGTGCTAGGATTACAGGCATGAGCCACCGTGCCCGGAGGAGATCTTAATGTCCAGACAGGGCTGGACATGCCGAGATGTGGGGGCAGAGTGGTCCTGACAGGACCACTGACAGACTCATAAGGTGAAGCCCATGAGGCCCTTGCTGGGTTGAAGGAACAAACCCATGGAAGGGAGCATCCACTGGCATTTTTAAGCAAGGGGATGGCGTGATTTGAATCATAGTTTAGGGAAAGGAATCAGAAAGAAGGAGACTATGAACCCAAAGACAACTGAGGGAGGCGTTGTGTGATGTGTCTAGAAGAAAACAAAATTAGTAAAGGGAGGAGAAGGGCATTGGGCACACAGGAAAGAACAATCCTTGTACCTGCTCCAGACTACAGGTATACTGAGAATTGACAGCACCAGGACTGGCTCACATGGAGGCAGAGGAATTTTCCTAAAGCCAAAGGGAGATGTGGGTGAATAGAAAGAAGACCTGAAAGTAGAGAAATGTAGTCTATTCAAGGAAAGGCTAATGTAGAATTTACTTTTAAACATATTCATTAGGATTAGAATTTATCTCACGTTAAGAAAAGCTCCCTGGGAATTGAGCTGACTTGACACTAAGTAGAAGAGGTAATTTGGGTGGTTGGATATTTCCTCTGCAGAAATGCTCCAGAGTGATAACTGCTTTGCAATTCCTTATTGTTGGGGCTTTGTATTGTGTTCCATTCATCTGTGTATCTGTCCTTTGACCAATAACAATGTTTTGATTTGTAAAGACTTTATACATGCTTAGCTTTAGAATAAGTCTTAAAATCAGGCAGTGCGAGTCCTCCAACGTTCTTCTTTTTCAAAATTATGTTCCCTACTCTGCAATTCTATCTTTTAAAATCTTATTTTAATCTTTGTGAGAATTTTTTCATATTTACTACATATAGTTGGTAAATTTATTTTAAGTGGAAAATAGAAAATTTTAAAAGAAGAGCTGTTAGTAAGAAACACTTGGGCTGCAAGTAACAGAATCCTTCAGTTCAATGCCTTAAACAAAGAGGGCTTTGTGTTTCCTTGCATAAGAGAAATCTGAAGTCAGGTGTCTGCTAGCATTGGTTCAGTGCTTCAGTCATGTCAGGGCCCACTTCTCTGTGGGTCTTGTGGCCTCTCTCTCATGGTCACAAAATGGCAGTGATATGGATTGGAAATTTGTTCCCTCCAAGTCTCCTGTTGAAATATGACCTCCAATGTTGGAGTTGGGACATGGTGGGAGGTGTTTTGGTCATGGGGGCAGATTCCTCATGAATGGCTTGGTGCCCCCCTTATGGTAATGAGTGAGTTCTCACTCTTGAGTTCACACGAGATCTAGTTGTTTAAAAGAGTGTGGTGCCTTCACCCACTGCTTGCTCCCTCTCTTGCCAGGTAACACTGCCTGCTCTTCCTTCACCTTCCACCATGATTGTAAACTTCCTGAAGCCCTGACCCAGAGCAGGTGCTGATGCTGGCACCACACTTCTTGCACATCCTGCAAAACCGTGAGCCAAAATAAAACTTTTTTCTCCATAAAGTACCCAGTCTCGGGTATTCCTCTATAGCAATGCAAATGGATGATAAGGCAGCTGCTGCTATCTTATCAATTTAAGGTAGAAAATAAGGAAAAACAGGCGAGGGGTAACTTATGACTCCTTGTCCACAATTGTGTCAGATGACCTCCTTTGGCTACAGGAGAGGCTAGGAAAGTGAGTACTTTTGTTTTTCAGCCTACAAAGTAGACAGAGGTTAGAAAGAAAAGGGTTTGATATGAGAGGTGAGAGTGCCAACCTGCAGCATCTGCCACAAAAATTGATGAGAAGTTATCCCCCCAAAGAAGCTTTTCATTAAATTCTTCCTCCACCCTAAAAAATCACTTTCTTCTACCAGTGGTAATGAATCCATCTTAAGCCACATTGCTTTCCTTCTCCACGTTGGATGGGAACCATCTCAGTGCCTCCTGACTCTGCCTCTCCCAGCCATGAGAGTTAATTTTCCCCCAGCATTCTGCAGCACGTACGCAGTCTGTGAGAGTCAGAGAGACCAGCTAGAAAAATAAATCTAGTCTATTGGTAAAGAACAAGAGTGACATTATGATCATGATACAGTCTAGCTCTCTTTAATAAATTTTCAAGGAAAGACTGTTAGAATTCAATTCATGTCCATGAATTGCCCATTTCAGTCCCTGTATAGAAGAAACTAGGTATTTCTTCTTTTCTCTCATTCAGTAAACATTTACAGGACTCCTATGTGCCAGGCACTAAGGGGTTTTATTCTTTTTTCCTTTGTTATTGCTCCTTATCCTATTTTCTTGGATTATTTTTCTTTCCAAGTGTATGTGGAATACTTGTGTGTGTAAAGTTACAAGAAAAAATGTCAAGCCTGCAGAGTCAGGGCCCCATAACTGTAGCTCCCTCCAGTCTCCTTCCAGGGCCATGAAGAGCACAGATCACAACCCTTTGAGAAGGAAGGTCTGAGAAGGTACGAAGAATCAGGACCCAAGTGGTATCTGTCAGTAGTGCCACTTCTTACAACATTCATGTACTTATTTATGCATTTATTTATTCATAAAATATTTGAGCCCATTTGCTAGACGTTGGGGACATTGTGGTGAATATACAGATATGGTCTCTATCCTCATTGAGTTTATATTTGCTGCAGGGCAATGTTTTTAAAATATCAACCAATGTTATTTTCTCCCAAGAGTTCACCTTTTTCTTCCCCTGCTTCCACTAGCTAGGCTGTGCTCATTGCCTCAAGGGAGAGATGTAATAAGCAGAAAGCAGAGAAAAAAGAGAAGACTTCTTCTGTGTTAGGGGATTAGAAGTGATATTAGGCTAGACAAAAATGCTATCATGAGCAGGGCTTCACCTCACACAAATACCCCTCTAAACTGAAAAAAAAAACAAAAACAAAATTAGTGTATATTGAAAAGAAGAGATGGGGAATTACTCTAGAGTTACCAGGGAAGACAGGAGGGAGCAATCCAGACCTGAAAGGGACAATGGATAAGCACAAGATGTGTCTCTGTCAAGAACCATAGTGAGGAGAGCTGTGGAACCAGGAATCTCATGGTAGCAAAGGGTGGACTCGCCAAAACTTAGGGATCACCACCTATCACCCACACCTGGGCCTATACCAATCGTTCTTTCCCTGGGCATCCAAAATCCATGCCTGCCTCTTCTTCCTGGGCATAGAGTTAGACCATATTTCCCAGCCTTCCTTGCTATTAGATGAAACCCTATTGCGAACCAGTGGGTTCTGGCCAATGGAATGTGGGTAGAAGTGACATACACTTCTTCCTGTTTTGTCTATGCTCCTTCTGTGCTCCCTCTTTCCTGTTCTGCTGGGTAGAGATGACAGGCTCTAAATCCCTAGGGGACAGCTTGTATTCCTGAGTCCCTGCTTGGAAGAAAATGACACAACGTAGCCACCCTGATCACACATACCTGCAATGGACTCTTACTTGAGCAGAAGTGAACTTTTATGGTGTTAAGCCACTAAAATGTTGTAGTGTGTTACAGAAATTTTAGCCTATGCTAACAAATATTCCCAGCAACCACCCAGTTCAAGTAACACTTTCCTGTCCCTAGACTTAGTTCATACCTCATCCAACTTATCTCATGAGGACAGGTACCCCATTTGTAAAATACCAGGACATAGTACATACCCATGCCACAAAAAGAGGATGGGACTCTCACAATCTACCCTGGCATTGTGATGACAAGGAAGGGAAAGGTTCTGCTTGTGAGGCTAAACAGAATCTGGTTAAGATTTTTACCCTGAAAGAGTGATTACACGCACAAGCATTACACAATATAGAAGAAGAGAGAAACGGTAAACAAGTAAATGTAGAGTTCATATAGAATTACAAATCATGCTAACCTCTATGGAGCAAAACTACAAATGTTATAAAGAGAATAACAGTTGGGATACAATTTGTATTTGGGTTGGTGAGTGAAGAGTTTTCTGAGGGAGCAACAGTTGAATTGAAACCTAAAAACGGAATCAGACTCAAGCAGGTTAAGAGTTGGGGCAAGGACATTCTAGGAAAAGGGAGCAGCATGTGCAAAGTCCCTGAGAAAGGAAGGAGGTAGGCTCATTCGAAGATCTGAAAGATGCCAGCAAGAGCTATGACATATAGAGAAGGGAAGAGAGGTGTATGTGGTGGGACTGGAGAGATGGGGAGAGGCAAATTCATGCAGAGCCATATAGGCAGTGTTCTTGAGTTTGTATTTTAGTGCAAGAGTCTAAAGGGGCATTGAGGAATTATAAGCATGGATTGTGGTCAGGACTGCATTAAAAAAAAAATCAAACTGACCAAGACGACAATTCGTAGGAACAGAAGCAAAAGTGGGAGGAGAGAGCTCATTTTGTGAGGCTATTTTAGAAATCCAGGCAAGATAGAATGGTGTATGAACTTAGAGGGAAGGCAGCATGCATACGGGAAAAATGAATGTGTTTAAGATCTGCTTGCGAAGTTGAATGGAATAGTAGCTTTTGCATGCAATATCCTTAAACTCTACTACAATGTGGGAGAAGGTAGTAAGTTGTGTTTGACAATGTTCAACCCATTATCTGTTGAGAGGATGCAGCAAACAACAGTAATGGTACCTTCCCCTGTGTCAGAATCAGCACTATTTGAGCAAAAAAGTCTGGAGGAGATAGAGATTACAGGGAAAGCTGGGCTTGGAGTCCGAAAGCTGTAGCCCAATTGGGTGGGTGACTGTGTACTCACTTAAATGTGTTGTACCAGGAGGGATAGAGGCTGATTAGTTAGCAACGTTGAAATCTAATAAATTAGGACTTTCCCCAGACATGATCTAAGCACTATGGGGGAGGAAGTGGTCGTCAAATAATTTTATCTTTTGCCAAATCTTATTAGTTATTAATAATAATATCAAGAGGAAGAAGAGCTAATATTATGAAGCTCCCTGTGCCGGAGTCCTGTGCTAAGGAATGTGTATGTATTCTCTCATTTAAGCTTATGAGAGCCCTGTGAGATGGGTACAACGACTGCTCTTGTTTACTAACACCAAGGCTTAGAGATTAGCGCCCTGTCCAAGATCATATCTCTTGTAACTACAGTAGTTACTCAAACCCAGCTCTGTCCTGACTCCAGAGTCAAGGTTCCTACCAATGTAGTCTAGTGCTGCATGGAGGATTCCAAAGATGCTTTGGGACTCAGCAGGGTAACATCAAATGGGTACAGTCTGACAAGTCATTTATTTGTCACCTCTGTACCAGAACTAAAAGCTTCTAAAGTATACAGACTCTAGCCAGGCATGGTGGCATGTGCTTGTACTCCCAGCTACTCAGGAGTCTGAGATGGGAGGATCACTTGAGCCCTGGGAGGTCGAGGCTGCAGTGAGCCATGATTATGCCACTGCACTCCAGCATGGGTGACAGAGTGAGACCCTGTTTCAAGAAAAAAGATAGATAGATAAATAGATAGATAGATAGATAGATAGATAGATAGATAGATAGCGTCTATCTAAATAATAGTAGATGCTAAGACTATGCCTCTTTCAGCTGGCTGTCTTACTGTAAAGTGAGTGCCTTATAACCATTGCTGCCTTATTCTAAAAGATAAATCACTATGGATTGCATGCAGCTTCAAATAAGAAAAGAAATTTGTAACAGTGCATTATAATTTTTATATGACATTATTATGGACTGAATGTTGTGTCCCCCCAAAATTCATATGTTGAAACCCCATCTACAATGTTATGGTATTAGGAGATAGGGCCTTTTGGAGATAATTTAAATTAGAAGAGGTCTATGGGAGCCAGACACTGTGGCTCATGCCTGTAATGCCAGCACTTTGGGAGGCTGAGGCGGGTGGATCACGAGGTCAGGAGATCAAGACCATCCTGGCTAACATTGTGAAACCCCGTCTCTACTAAAAATACAAAAAATTAGCCGGGCGTGGTGGCGGGCCCCTGCAGTCCCAACTACTAGGGAGGCTGAGGCAGGAGAATGGCGTGAACCCGGGAGGCGGAGCTTGCAATGAGCTGAGATCCGTGCCACTGTGCTCCAGTCTGGGCGACAGACGCCATCTTAAAAAACAAACAAACAAACAAAAACAAAAAAACGGTCTATGGGACTAGTGCCCTTATAGGAGTCACGAGAGAGCTTGCTGCTTACTGCTCTCTGCTCTCCACCATAAAAGGATACAGCAAAGATCAGCAGTCTGCAGCCCTGAAGAAGGAGCTCACCAGAGTTCCACCATGCTGGCACTCTGGTCTCAGGCATCTAATTTCAGAACTTTGAGAAATAAATTTCTGTTGTTCATTAGCCACCCAGTCTATGGTACTTTGTGTGTGTGTGTGTGTGTGTGTGTTTTAACTTAAAAAATCTTGTACATGCTTTATTTGGGTTTTTTAATTTTTTAATAATTTAAAAAATTTTGGGGGGTACATAGTAGTTGCATATATTTATTGGGTGCATTTGTTATGAAAACCGAAACAGACTAAGGCATCATATTCCTATTCTAATGGCTGGCTGTATTTTCCAAGGCAATTACCTCAAAAGAATATTATTTAAAGAGTCTGGTATATCATGACCTTTAGTCATCTTGACACAAAAATTCCAAAAACATAATGCAAGATTAAAAACCTTCTTTGAAAGCCTCTTCTCTTCAGAGATGAACTGAGGAGTCACATCAGGCTAGAAAATGGTCCTGGGACTAAGCCAAGCTTGAGCTGTCAGAGGAAAGGCTACATCGAAACAGAATTGTATCATCTCTGGGAACTCAGTGTTAACTGGTATAAACCAACATTATTGTTCTTAAATGTTCTCATGAGAAAAGAGCATTTTAAACTACTAATGTGATTTTCTTCTCCTCACACTCTTTCCTTATCCCAGGGAGGGAAAATGTTTATCCTTCTTACATAATTTGCTCTTCTTTATGTTGCCAAATGCCTTCTGATAGTATTACACTTGACAGATATCTTATTGAGAAGTTGCCAGCAACCAAAAGATAATTAACTTAGTCTTCCAAGCATATAAAAAACCAAAGTGGTCTATGCACAATTCATTGGAAATAGTGTCCAACTCCTCATATTTCAATGAAATTCACTGGGGTTATGAACAGTTCTGCATCTTAAAGAATGCTTTGTGCAATAGAATTTTTTGCTGAAAGGAGATAAACCCTTATTTATAAGAGGATAGAAGTAGAGAAGGACTACACGGGTGTCTTTGTCAGCTTGGAGTGCTATAACAAAATATGATAGACTGGGTGGCTTGAACAACAACTTTTTATTTCTCGGAGTTTGGGAGCCTGGAAATCTGAGATCAGCGTGCCACCTGATTTGGTGGCTAGTGAGGGCCCTCTTCCAAGGTTGCTTCTCCTTGTAAAATCACGTGGAGAAAAGAGGGTGAGCTAGCTTTCTTATAAGGGAACTAATTCCATTCATCAGGGTTCTACCCTCACGATCTAATTAGATCTCAAAGGCCCCACCCGCAAATACTGTCACACTGGGGATTAGATTTCAACATAGGAACTTGGGGGAGACACAAACATTCAGTCCATAACAACAGAGAATCAATAAACAGTTGTGAGATGTCCACTTGGTCAGGCACATTGCCAAACTCTGAGAATATAAAGAAAGGTGAGACCTAAGGAAATTAACAGTCTCACAAACAGAGGAGAGGGGATTTTGTATAGCAACTCTTGCAGTGAGCAAAAAGAGATTAGTTTAAAAACAAAACCCATAGGATCATCTCAATAGACACAGAAAAAGCATTCAATACAATCCAAAATCCCTTCAAGATAAAAACCCTCAATGAACTGGACATCAAAGGAATACACCTCAAAATAATAACAGCCATCTATGACAAACCCATAGCCAACATCCCATACTGAATGTTCAAAGGCTGGAACAAGACAAGAATGTCACTTTGGGAGGCTGAGGCAGGCAGATCACTTGGGGTCAGGAGTTCAATACCATCCTGGCCAACATGGTGAGACCTCATCTCTACTGAAACCAAAAATTAGCAGTGCGTGGTGGTGCGCGCCTGTGGTCCCAACTACTCGGGAGGCTGAGGACGAGAATTGCTTGAGCCCAGGAGGCAGAGGTTGCAGTGAGCCGAGATGGCACCACTGTACTCCACCCTGGGCAACAGAGTGAGGTTCCATCTCAAAAACAAAAAAGAGAGAGAGAGAGACAATGTTCACTTTCACCACTCTTATTCAACACAGTACTGAAAGTCCTAGCCAGAGCACTCAGGAGACATATACGTAAAGGGCATCCAAATAGAACAAGAGAAGTCAAATTATCTCTTTGCTGATAACATTCTATACCTAGAAAACCCTAAAGATTCTGCAAAAAGACTCCTAGACCAGATAAACAACTTCAGCAAAATACAGGATACAAAATCAACTTACAAGAAAACAGTGGCATTTCTCTTTCTTTCTTTCTTTCTTTCTTTCTTTCTTTCTTTCTTTCTTTTTCTTTCTTTCTTTCTTTTTTTCTTTCTTTCTGTCTTTCTGTCTTTCTCTTTCTCTTTCCTTCCTTCTTTCCTTCCTTCCTTCCTTCCTCTCTCTCTCTTTCTTTCTTTCTTTTTCTTTCTTTCTTTCTTTTTTTCTTTCCTTCTTTCTTTCTTTCTGACAAGATCTCACTCTGTAGCTCAGGCTGGAGTGCACAGGCATGATCCTAGCTCACTGCAGCCATCTCCTGGGCTCAAGTGATCTTCCAACCTCAGCTTCCTGAGGAGCTAGGACTACCAATTCTACACACCAACAACATTCAATCTGAGAACCAAATCAGGAATGCAATCCCATTTACAATAGTCCAAAAAAAAATGAAATACCTGGGAATACACCTAACCAGGAATATACCTGGGAATATACCTAACTGCTGAAAGAAATCATAGATGACACAAGCAAATGGAAAAGCATTCCATGTTCATGGGTTGGAAGAACAAACATTGTCAAAATGTCCATAATGTTGAAAGCTATCTACAGATTCAATGCTATTTCTGTTACACTTCCAATGTCATTATTTACAGAACTAGAAAAAACTATGCTAAAATCCATATGGAACCAAAAAAGAGCCTGAACAGCCAAATCAATCCTAAGCAAAAGAACAAAGCTGGAGGCATCATATTACCTGACTTCAAACTATACTACACGGTTACAGTAACCAAAACAGCCTGATACTGCTACAAAAATAGACACATAAACAAATGGAACAGAACAGAGACCCCTGAAATAAAGCCACACACCTAAAACCAACTCACCTTCAAAAAAGTTCACAAAAATAAACAATAGGGAAAGAATATCTTATTCAATGAATGGTGCTGGAAAAACTGACTAACTATATATGCAGAAGAATGAAATTGGACCCCTACTTCTCACCATATACAAAAATTGACTCAAGCTGGACTACAGATTAAATTTAAAACCTCGAACTATAAAAATTCTAAGCTCCTAAAACCCCAAACTATAAAATAAAATTCTAGAAGAAAACCTAGGAAACGCTCTTACAGACACTGCTCTAGGCAAATAATTTATGATGAAGACCCCGAAAGCAAATGCAACAAAATCAAAAATAGATAAATAGGACTTAATTAAACTAAAGCACTTCTGTACAACAAAAGAAACTCTCAACAGAGCAAACAGAAAATCTTCAGAATAGGGAAAGTTTTTTGCAAACTAGGCATCCAACAAAGGACCAATATCCAGAATCTATAAGGTACTTCATGGAATCAACAGCAACAAAAAAAACAAACAACTCTATTAAAAAGTGAGCAAAGGACACGAACAGACAGTTCTCAAAAAAAGACCTATAAGCAGCCAACAAGCATATGAAAACCTGCTCAACCTCACTAGTCATCAGACATGCAAATCAAAACCACAATGAGATATCATCTCACACCAGTCAGAATGACTATTATTAAAAAGTCAAAAAATAACATGTGCTGGTCATAAAAAAGAATGAGATCATCTCCTTTGCAGGAACATGCATGAAGCCAGAGGCCATTATCGTTAGCCAACTAACACAGGAAGAGAAAACCAGTAAGTGGGAGCTAAATGATGAGAACACATGGACATACAGAAGGGAAAAACACACAATGAGGCTTTTCAGAGGGTAGAGAGTGGTAGGAGGGAAAATAAATAATGGGTACTAGGCTTAACACCTGGGTGATGAAATAATCTGTACAACAAACCCCTGTGACACAAGTTTACCTATATAACAAACTTGTACATGTACCTTTGAACTTAAAATAAACATTATTTCTTAAAAAGTGTGGGCAGAGATTGCCCTGGAACCTGAAGCTATTCTTATTGCCATAACTAAAATATTTATAAAAATTAGGGAAGGTTCATTACCATTATTCTTTATTGTTGGTATGTACCTCTTCCAAGTAATCTCAAATGATTGCATATAAGATCATTTATTCATTTATTAAATAAATATTCTTTGGCCTGTAAAAGCAGAATAAATATGACCTATCTGTCTTTAAAAAATAATAATAACATATGCTGGTGAAGTTATCGAGAAAAGGGAATGTTTATACACTCTTGGTGGGAATGCAAATTAGTTTAGCCTCTACAGAAAGCAGTTTGGAGATTTCTCAAAGAACTAAAAATAGAACTACCAGTTGACTCAACAATGCTGTTACTAGATATATACCCCAAGGAAAATAAATTGTTCCACCAAAAAGATGCATGCACTTGTATGTTAATCACAGCACTGTTTATAATAGCAAACACATGGAATCAACCTAGGTGCCCATCGAGAGTGGATTGGACAAAGAAAATGTGGTACATGTACACCATGGGATACTATGCAGCCTTAAAAAAAGAATACATTCATGTCCTTTGCAGCAACACGGATGCAGCTGGCAGCTATTATGCTGAGAGCACTGATGCAGAAACAGAAAACCAAATATCGCATGTTCTCATTTATAAGTGGATGCTAAATATTGGGTTCACAGGGACATAAAGACAGGAACAATAGACACTGGGAACTCCAAAAGAAGGGAAGGAGGGAGGGTAACAAGGGCTAAAAAGCTTCCTGGTGGGTACATGTTCACCTTCTGGTATATGTTCACTATAGAAGGACAAACCTCAGCGCCACACAACATACCTTTGTAACAAACCTGCATGTATATGACATGGGAAAACCACATCTCTACTAAAAACATAAAAACCAGCCGGGCGTGGTGGTGGGTGCCTGTAATCCCAGCTACTCAGGAGGTTGAGGCAGGCGAATTGCTTGAACCCAGGAGATGGAGGTTGCAGTAAGCCGACAGGGCGCCACTGCACTCTAGCCTCGGCAATAGAGTGAGACTCCATCTCCAAAAAAAAGTGAAAATTTTAAAATAAAATTTTAAAACAGATGAGTGTGTGTGTATGTTATACACACACACACACACACACACATATATATATATAAAATATTAATTCTCAATGTTGTCCCCAGACTAACAGCCTAAGCATCAGCTGGGAACTTGTTAGAAATGCAAATTCTCAGTCCCTACCCTATACCTACTAAATCAGAAACTCTGAGAGTGGAGCCCAGCACTAACCGTCCAGGTGATTCTGGTGCACATTAATGTTTGGAAACTACTGATTTATCAAAACACTTCTTCCTTTAGCATACGTAGAGAGAAGCAGGGTAAGAGAGAAAGGAGGGACAGGTGTCTGAAGTCAGGAGGGAGTGGTGTAAGTTGCACTAGAACACACTGGTTGGAAGAAAAGGAAAGAAAGCAGCTCACTTTAGACCATACATAAGTGAGGATGATCTTACTCAAAGGCAAATAACTAACTTGTGTCACTCTTTCATTCTGAAGGTACAATGGCAACTTCCAAAAGCAACCAACTCAAAGACAATCTGTAGTCTTCTGTTTTGGATATAGGATGACTTGATGCTCTTCCAAAACTCAAACTGTGACATAATTGAAAAATATGGTTATTATGCACCTGCTTGTTCATCGCTGTGAATTTAAGGACATTTACAGAGGACACATCCAAGCATATGGTCTGCCTCTTCCTCATTGTAAGTTGTTGGCAACATAGCTGCCCACAGCTTGGTATGCTGTGTTAGCACTAGCATGAGAATTTAAGGAATGCCATTCTGTGCCAGCTAGTCCATCTGAGATTCCTGGCTAAGATAGACCCCCAAGGGAAACTTTGTGAAGAAGGCAGAATTCTTCTTTAAAACTTAAAATTGTAAGTTAGTGATGTACTCAAACACCCCCAAAACCTCTCTAATCTGAGTCTATTGTGAATAAATTACCTAAATCTTCAGCCAACATATACTTTGTCTTTACTTCTTCTTAAGGTAGCGATTTCTCTTGGTTGACTTTCTATGCAAAATAGGACAATTTCTCTTCCTATTAACTTCAATTATTTTGGTTTTGACCTTCAAAGAAGGGTCCCAGTTCTAATACACAAGATTTGATAAACACATGGATGCAGCTGGAAACCATCATTCTCAGCAAACTATCACAAGAACAGAAAACCAAACACCGCATGTTCTCACTCATAGGTGGGAACTGAACAGAGATCACTTGGACTCAGGAAGGGGAACATCACACACCGGGGCCTATTATGGGGCGGAGGGAAGGGATTGCATTGGGAGTTATACCTGATGNCTAAATCTTCAGCCAACATATACTTTGTCTTTACTTCTTCTTAAGGTAGCGATTTCTCTTGGTTGACTTTCTATGCAAAATAGGACAATTTCTCTTCCTATTAACTTCAATTATTTTGGTTTTGACCTTCAAAGAAGGGTCCCAGTTCTAATACACAAGATTTGATAAGGACATGGATGCAGCTGGAAACCATCATTCTCAGCAAACTATCACAAGAACAGAAAACCAAACACCGCATGTTCTCACTCATAGGTGGGAACTGAACAGAGATCACTTGGACTCAGGAAGGGGAACATCACACACCGGGGCCTATTATGGGGCGGAGGGAAGGGATTGCATTGGGAGTTATACCTGATGTAAATGACGAGTGGATGGGTGCTGACGAGTTGATGGGTGCAGCACACCAACATGGCACAAGTATACATATGTAACAAACCTGCACGCTATGCACATGTACCTAGAACTTAAAGTATAATAATTTAAAATATATATATATATTTGATAAACAAGACCTGTTTGAACTATCCTTACTCGCTTTTTTAAATTTTGGTCATGTCTCCATGGCCTTTTACTTTATAAACTAGAAAATGTTTTCGTTTTCTCCTGAAAAGAATCCATTTAGGCCAGGTGTGGTGGCTCTGGCTGGGCTTGGTGGCTCACGCCTGTAATCCCAGCACTTTGGGAGGCCAAGGCAGATCACTTGAGGCCAGGAGATTGAGACCAGCCTGACCAACATGGTGAAACCCCATCTCTACTAAAAATACAAAAATACAAAAATTAACTACTCAGCTACTCAGAGGCTGAGAAATGAGAACTGCTTCAACCTGGGAGGCGGAGGTTAAAGTGAGCTGAGATTGTGCTACTGCACTCTAGCCTGGGTGACACAGCGAGACTTTGTCTCAAAAGAAAAAAAAGAATTCATTTGAAGAAAAGATTAGACTTGAATCCTGATTACCTGGACTTGAATTTCAGCCTTCTCACTTACTAGCTAAACGAATTTGAGGAAATTAATCTCTGAATCAGTATCTTCATCTGTAAGTGGCAATACCAACAAGTACTTCACTTGACAATTATGAAGATGAAGTAAGATAATACATATATTAGTCGGGGCACAGATTAAGCTGCTATAACAAAGAACACCTAAAATATAGGGGTTTAAGTAAGATAGAAATATATTTCTTACGTAATATTCCAGAGATAATGGACAATTCAGGACTTACAGCTTCGTCTACATTCTCAATCTGTAGGTTTCATTTGTGGATAGGTTGCCTTCCAACCAGCAGCCTAGAGGAAAGAGACAGTGGTGGTAAAGAGCTTCCTTTTAAAGACATAACCCAGAAACCACAAACATCCTGCTGCTTATGAACCATTGGCCAGAATGTGGTCATGTGGCCATATCTAGCAACAAGAGAAATTCAGTCTTTATCTGGATGGCCATATGCTCATTTAAAATTATGGAAGATGTGGTCTATTACTAAAAGGAAGAAGGAGAGAATGCACATTGGGGGGTCATGAGCAATTTATGTCAGCTACTTTCTCACTATTACATAAGTTTCTATTATGGGTTTAAAAAAACTTGACATTTTATTTCTGATCCCCTTCTTAGACAAAAAAGTCCATATAGCCAGCACCTTCAAGAAGCAGAAGATGAGTTTCTGAAGACAGAAGACCATGTCTTATTCATCTGAACATCTCCAGAAGCTAACATAGAATCATTCTTAAAAAATATTTGTCAAAGTGAACAATTACAGTCAATCCTAGAGCCCTTAACTGGGTTAAACCCCTTTAGTGACATGTGGATTATAGACTTTCCAAATTTTGAGGAACTGTACTATACCATGTAAATGGCACCACTGGCCATGCCTACCATATGATCCAATAGGTTGCACAGTGAAGCTCTTTAGTATGTTCTTGCTATATGGTATTTTTTTTTACTTTGAATTCCAGAATACAAGTGCAGAACATGCAGGTTTGTTACATAGGTATACATGTGCCAGAGTGGTTTGCTGCATCTATCAACACATCATCTAGGTTTTAAGCCCCACATGCATTAGCTATTTGTCCTAATGCTTTCTCTCCCCTCGCTCCTCACCCCTCGACTGACCCCAGTGTGTGCTGTTCCCCTCCCCGTGTCCATGTGTTCTCATTGTTCAATTCTCACTTATGAGTAAGAACATGCGGTTTTTGGTTGTTATGTGGTATTTTTGAGGAGAAAATGGTAATATATTTTTCAAAATGGATTCTAAAAGCAGGGTTATATACTCTCAAGCTGAAGATTTAAATCACACATGAAGTCATTAATTTTGAAAATGTTTTTCATCCATTTTCTTGGCAGTCAGAGAAAACCGACTGCAGAAGCAGCCACTGGGAACCATTGCCTGGCCTATGCAGCTATGTAGTAATATTTTGTAAGCTATGTTTCTTTATAACTTGTCCCAGAATAGACCTGTTTTGCCTGAGATTGGGCAAACCAACTGAAAGGATTCAAATTCTCTCAAATCCCAGATACTATATGTTAATTTGTGGTTGCACGAGGTGTGCAGTCTGGGAAAATTTGACTTAATTGGAAACAGGAAGGAAACCTAGCTGGGGACTGGAAAGGAATTTTCCATCATTGGGCATCTATTCTGTGTCCAACATTGTGCTGGGGGGACATTCAAGCATGTTATTTAATTTAATTCTGATATAAACCTTCATTAAATGAGACAAACATTGTTACAGGAAATTTTTTAGGATCAAAGAAGTTAAATTACATGCAAGATCACTGTTGCACACTGGGTTTCTCAGAAGCAGACTTTGAAATGGAGATTTGTGTTCAGAAAATGTGTTAAGGAATATTCTCAGGATCAGCATCTGGAGGGGAAGCACAAGAGGCAGGAGACAAGCAGAGGGAGAGCTGGGCTTCAGTGTGGTTCCAATAAGGCCTCAGCTTATCTGACAGAGAGCCCTAGAGCTGTCATGACCTTTAAGAGATGTTCTGAGTTGGGATGAGGGGGCTGGAACTTTACACTGTCATGTCAGTCAGTTGGATGAAGTCTGAAGCAATTGTAGCAGCTGGGGGGAAGCAAGTTCTTCAGTCCTGAATAGAGATCGGACCAACATATCACAGAGTCTGCTACAGTCAACCAGCCTGGAAGTAACAAAGCTAGCATATGAACACAGCTTTGACATCAAAGCTCATGCACTTTTCCACTCACTTGACTCACTAGGCAATCACCAGTTGAGTGCCCATACATTTTACCATTTTAGAAAAGGGCAAATAATTAATAATAACAATAATTTGCATCCTGGTTTTGGAAATATGGTCTTGGTGTCTTGACATCCTGAAAATTCTCCAAATTTTATATAGATAATTCAACCTTAGATCTATTATCCTCTTTTATGACAAACACCTTCTATGAAATCATTCACAAAAATTTCCTTACTTCTTAAACTAGGTTCAACTAAAACAATAACTATGCTGAAGACTTAAAACATACTCAATTTAAGCTGATTCATTATATAACTTCCAAACGTTTCATCTTAGAAATCAGGAATAATTTAAGAGCATAACTTGTGCCAGATGTGTGGCATTCATTTTTAAATATTTTTGAATCACCTAAGGCCTGACAGCTAAGGACAGATATTGGTTTAGAACTCCCAGGAGAAAAAAATGTGCAGAAACTCAGAGAGCCTTAGTGAAATGCATGTGCTCCTCATCTTGATATGGAAATCCGAAAAGTGTAGCTAAAATCTATCAGCCATGTTCTTCAACTTAAATGTTGTCATGATTGAGCCAATGTAAAACCCATGGCAGATAAAGCATTCATCCATTCAGCAAACATGTAACAGAGGACCTATGGTATGCAAGAATCAGTGTTTAGTACTCTAAGCATCCTACCCATGACTTCACTCTTCCAAGAAATTTGGTCTTCTTTCCAGCTGCATCATAACGGCATCTTCCTCCTGTCTTGTTTTAAAGCAATCATTCTACGTAACAAGTGAAGCCAAATATCCTCGTCAACTGTCTTCACATGCAAATTTTCCTCAGCTTATGATGGGGTTACAGCCTGACAAACCCTTCATAAGTTGAAAATATCATAAGCTGAAAATATGTTTAATATACCTAACCTGCTGAACATGATAGCTTAGCTTAGCCTATGTTAAATGTTATCAGAACACTCCCATTAGCTTACAGTTGGGCAAAATCATCTAACACAAAGCCTATTTCATGATAAAGTGTTGAATATGTCGTGTAATTTATTGAACACTGTACTGAAAGTGAAAAACAGAATGCCTGCATAGGCACATGAAATACGGTTTCTACTGAATGCATATTGCTTTCAGCACAATGGTGAAGTAAAAAAATCATACATCAAGGGCCCTGTGTATATGTAAAATTATTATAGATTTGGATGGTATAAAATTTTGCAATTTGTGTTTAGGTAAATCAAAAGTACTGGAATTTTTGTTCTTTCTCCCTTTCAAGCAAGTATGAGAAAAAAAGCAAGTAATGTATTCCAAAGTATACACTGAAAAGACTGAGATTATTTAAGGACATCTGAAAAGATTTTTCACTTACATATGGCATTATATTATGATTTAGGTCTGCCCTCTACCACATTATTGCTGCCCCAGGCACTGAATTATTTTCTTTCCTATAGTGCAGTGGTTCTTATAGTGTGGTTCCCAGACCAGCAGGTATCAATGTCACCTGGAAACTTATTAGAAATGCAAATTATTGGATCCCTCCCCAGATCTACTAAATCAGAAACTCTGGGGGTGGGGCTCAGCAGTACGTGTGCTAATAAGTTGTGCATAATTTTCATGCATGCTGAGGTTTCAGAACCATGGTTTTAAGGTTATATATTAAATCATGTTTTTCAATTTCCATTCAATAAATGTTTATTTGGGGTCATGTAATAAGTGCTACACATTATTCAACCTTTGCCAATGGCACTCCTGCATCATATATAGTTTTAAAAATATATTTATGTCAATTTTTAGCATGATATTACATATCATGTATGCTGGGCACAATCGTGTTTTTGCAAGCTCACCAGGTGATTCTGATGCACCCTCAAGCTTCAGAAGTACGCTGTAACTCATTGTCCATTAGTCCTGGCCAAAACAGAAACCTGGTATAAGCTACAGCAAGAAGTAGGAATATTGTACTCATCTTTAAAGACAAGAGGCAAACAAAGATCTAAGAATTCTTGGCAGCACAGAGCATCTTGTTACATTTCCAGGCAATGAAGTCTATCAGCCAAAGTAGTGGATTCTGCATAAGAATACAGGAGTTTGAGTCTTGGTTCTTTGACCTCCTGGCTGTAACTTCTTAGGAGGTCATTTAGTCTTCGTCATAATTTGTTTCCTCATCTATGAAAAAAGGGTTTTGCCTTGGAGATCTCTATGGTGACTTTCAGCTCTAAGTTCTGTGATTCCACGCATCTCAATCAATATGTATATTTTATTATCATTTTGGAGATGAGCATATTGCCATTTGTTTCCACTTCAT
Source organism: Rhinopithecus bieti (assembly GCF_001698545.2). Taxonomy (NCBI): domain Eukaryota; kingdom Metazoa; phylum Chordata; class Mammalia; order Primates; family Cercopithecidae; genus Rhinopithecus; species Rhinopithecus bieti. The sequence continues at coordinate 6,880,978 of NW_016804447.1, read as the reverse complement.
GCTACTACTCAAAAGCATATCAAAAACCTCTTATAACTCAATAAGAGAAAGGTCAATTAAAACATGAGTAAAGGATCTGAATAGACATTTATCCAAAGAAGATAATATACAAATGGAATATAAGCACATGAAAAGATCCTCAACAGACAGAGAGAGAAGAAGGATGGTTACCAGAGACTGGGAAGGGTAGTGGGGGCTAGAGGAGAGCTAGCGATGATTAATGGGTACAAAAAATAGTTAGAAAGAATGAATAAGATCTACTATTTTATAAGCACAATAAAGTGACTATGGTCAGTAATAACAATTGCATATTTTAAAAATAATGAATGTAACTGGATTGTTTGTAACTCAAAGGATAAATACTGAGGGGATGGATATGCCATTCTCCATGTGCTTATTTCACATTGCATGCCTGTATCAAATCATCTCATGTACCCCATAAATATCTATACCCACTATGTACCCACAAAAAATTTTAAAAATTTAAAAAAATTTTAAAGATGCTCAACATTATTACCACCAGATAAATGCCATTCAAAACCACAAGAAGATACCACTTCATACCCCTTAGAATGACTAAAATAAAAAAGACTGACAATAACACGTGTTGTGGAGGATGTGAAGAACTCAGAATTCCAATACATAGCTGGTGGGATTGTAAAATTATGCAGCTGCTTAGAAAACAGTTTAGCAGTTCCTCAGTTAAACATAGACATTCTACAAGACCGAACAGTTCAACTTCTAGATGTACACCCAAGAGAATTGAAAACATAAGTTTAAAAAGTTCTACACAAATGTTCATAGCAACATTATTCACAGCAGCTAAAATGTGGAAACAATACAAACATCTATCAATGATGAATGAGTAAATAAAATGTGGTCTTACCCATGTAATAGAACATTCAATAATAAAAAGGAATGATGTATGAATACATGTTACAATATGGATGAACCTTCATAATGTTGTGCTAATTGAGAGAGGACAGTCACAAAAACTACATTATTTTATGATTCCATATTTATGACGTGTCCAGAATAGGCAAATCCATAGAGACAGAAAGTAGTTTCCTGGTTAGCTAGGGCTGGAAACACTTGGGGGAAGTGGGGGACGGGTGTGATTGCTAAAGGGTATAGGTTTCTTTTGAGATGCTGAAAATATTCTGAAATTAATTGTGGTGACAGTTGCACAATTCTGTGAATATACTGAAAATCATTAAGTTATATGCTAAAAATGGGTGAGTTGTATGGTATGTACATTAGATCTCAATAAAGCTGTTACAAAGAAGCAACAGTATATCTGAACTTTCTCCCCTGCTCCACCTCTCCTCTCATCATATCCAGTGACCATCAGTGAGATACTGAACTAGCTGAACTAATGCCTTGACAACTCTAGTAGTCTGGAATGATAGTGCCATCCTACTGTATCTCATCCATTATTTTAATACTCAAGCAATTTGGATGCAGTATAGATGTCCAACACATAATTCTGTGTTGCTGTTAATCAAACCCAAACTCCTAACAAAAGACATTTTCTAGGTCTTACTACTTCTTCTTCTTCTTCTTCTTCTTCTTCTTCTTCTTCTTCTTCTTCTTCTTCTTCTTCT
>NW_016804447.1:6852138-6877533 GCF_001698545.2 Rhinopithecus bieti | reverse complement strand
CTTCTTCTTCTTCTTCTTCTTCTTCTTCTTCTTCTTCTTCTTCTTCTTCTTCTTCTTCTTCTTCTTCTTCTTCTTCTTCTTCTTCTTCTTCTTCTTCTTCTTCTTCTTCTTCTTCTTCTTCTTCTTCTTCTTCTTCTTCTTCTTCTTCTTCTTCTTCTTCTTCTTCTTCTTCTTCTTCTTCTTCTTCTTCTTCTTCTTCTTCTTCTTCTTCTTCTTCTTCTTCTTCTTCTTCTTCTTCTTCTTCTTCTTCTTCTTCTTCTTCTTCTTCTTCTTCTTCTTCTTCTTCTTCTTCTTCTTCTTCTTCTTCTTCTTCTTCTTCTTCTTCTTCTTCTTCTTCTTCTTCTTCTTCTTCTTCTTCTTCTTCTTCTTCTTCTTCTTCTTCTTCTTCTTCTTCTTCTTCTTCTTCTTCTTCTTCTTCTTCTTCTTCTTCTTCTTCTTCTTCTTCTTCTTCTTCTTCTTCTTCTTCTTCTTCTTCTTCTTCTTCTTCTTCTTCTTCTTCTTCTTTTTGAGACAGAGTCTCACTCTGTCACCCAGACTGGAGTGCAGTGGCTCGATCTCAACTCACTGTAACCTCTACCTCCCAGGTTCAAGCGATTCTCGTGCCTCAACCTCCCAAGTAGCTGGGATTACAGGCATGTGTCACCACTTCTGGCTAATTTTTGTATTTTTAGTAGAGATGAGGTTTCGTTGAGTCACCCATGTTGGTCTTGAACTCCTGAGCTCAAGCGAACCGCCCACCTTGGCCTCCCAGGCGGGAGCCACTGTGCCTGGCATTTTTTTTTTCTTACTCATTAATCACTCTCACCTCTCTCCCGCCCCCCACTACCCTTCCCAGTCTCTGGTAACCACCCTTCTATTCTCTGTCTCCATGAGTTCAATTGTTTTGGTTTTAGATCCCACAAATAAGTGAGACACAACAGGGGGACTACAGTCAATAATATTTTAATTGCATCTTTTACAATAACTAAAGGAGTATAATTAGATTGTTTGTAGCACAAAGGATAAATGCTTGAAGGAACAGATACCTAATTTTTCATGATGTGGTTATTACATATTGCATGTCTATACCAAAAAATCTCACGTACCTCATAAATATACATACCTACTATTTACCCACAAAATAAAAATAAAAAATACATATTTTAAAAGACATTTACCAAGATGAATGCTAGAAGCTGGTTCTTTTTAAAATTATTATACAGGAAATGACCATTGTCAGTTAATGGCACATGATGAATTGGGCATAAACAGGACATCCACAGAATGAACAAACATTTTTCAATTCTTTCTTTAATCCTTGATTCATTCATTGTGAATTTTGTCAGTGAATGTGAGGGTTTGCAAGAGGAAACTTTATCCTTTCTGAAGCTCACTAGTTTTAAGTTCACACACAAAAATGATGCTTTGAAAACCTTTGCTAAATTATGCACATGAAAATAAACAACAATCTAGGAAGCAAATTTCTCAAAGTCTACAATGATGAGGCCAATCACAATCATAAACTGGGCCTTATAGGGCATGCCAAATGTCTGCAGCAATTACACCTACCTGTTTTATTTGCCCGAGCTTCAGGTAGGCCAAAAGACATTCACTGTGAAAGTTAGCATGACTGATTTTTCTTTAATCAAATCAGAAATGTAAATTTCCTTTTCTAATAACACAGGGCCAGAGGAGATGATTTTCATTACAGAAAGGGCTGTGGATGCATGAGGACATTCTAGAAATCTGGGCCAAATAGTATTTTTAGACATCAAGAGTTAGCGAGAATTTGTGTTACTTAACTGCATTTTACAGTAAAATAAAATCTATAAGAAGTGAGAGCATAAATAGTTGATTCCTGATATTTTATTATGGCCTATGCTATTGGACTGACCAGAAATCATACATTTAGAGACTGTCCTTTGTATAAACGTAAATACTTGAGGAGATGAAGGACTGCATTAAGAAGCTGAAAATTATACACTCTATCCACACACACACAAAATGTAAGCAACTGTAAAGTTTTGCGTATAATTTCACAAACATACCCCAAGAGTGTTCTGTAGATACCGGATTAAGAATCCATGAAAATGTAAAAAAAAAAAAAAAAATCAGTGATACCATGAACACACCCATGGCTACATTGAAAACTATCTGACAACACCAAGCGTTGGCAAGGATATGGAATCCCTCACACACTTTGGGAAACTGGCAGTTTCTTTAAAAGTTAAATGTACATCATCTACACTATGACCCTGCAATTTGAGTCCTATGTATTATTCCAGAAGAAAGGAAAACAGAAGCTTTTACAATGACTTGTATAAGACTGTTCTTAGTTTTTTTCTTGATAGTTAAAAACTAGAAATAATACAAATGGCCGTGAACAGTAGTATGGATAAAGAAATTATGGCATATTCATACAATGGAATCTTTTTTAAAAAAATTCTAATGTTACTTATATCCACAACAATATGATTAAATTTCCAAAACATGCTGAATGAAAGAAGCCAAACACAAGCGAATACAAAGTTCTAGAACAGACCAAACTAATACAAAGCAAAAGTGACCAGATCAATGGTTAATTCTGAAACGAGTGATGGTCAAGAAGGGCACAGGGAACTTTCTCGGGTGACAGAGATCTTCAATATCTTGATAGAGGTATGGGTTGCACAGGTATATGCATTTGTCAAAAGTGATTGAACTGTTTACTTAAGACTTGTACATTTCACTTTATGAGGAACAAACCTCAATAAAAATATGTTTTAGAAAACATGAATTGGAGATCTGTAAGTATCAGTGTAAGTGAGAGAATTCATACTTTTACTACATGTTTAGGCATTGTTAGTAAAAGCTCTGGACAATATGGAAAGTTGTTTTTTAAATCATGGGGACATTCTATTTGAATGTATAGCTGTAGACAGAAAGGATGACACCTCTGACAGAAATACAATTTTGTACTTTTGTACAATTTATTTGGCATTTTCCTACATCTCTCATTTGATTTTCACAGCAACTCAGGCATTATAATCACACCTGCCACCCCACTGCTGCCATTGTGCAGATGAAGATATTGAGGTTCAGAGAGGTTGAAGGTTGTACCCAAGGTCACACAGTCCATTTGTGGCAGAGCTGGGACCAGAACCCTTATTTTTTAAAGGAAGTTAAGTGCTCACTTTACTCCTATTCTTTTAGAGCAGTAAAACTTACAATAGCCAGAGAAACATATGATTTAGACTCCAGAAATATAGATATTATTTAGTGAATTAAAACTCCACTTTGGGAGGCCGAGGCAGGCAGATAACAAGGTCAGGAGATCGAGACCATCCTGGCTAACATGGTGAAACCCTGTCTCTACTAAAAATACAAAAAATTAGCTGGGCGTGGTGGCAGGCGCCTGTAGTCCCAGCTACTCGGGAGGCTGAAGCAGGAAAATGGTGTGAACCCAGGAGGCGGAGCTTGCAGTGAGCCGAGATCATGCCACTGCACTCCAGCCTGGGCGACAGAGCGAGACTCCATCTCAAACAAACAAACAAACAAACAAACAAAATCCTCCAATGTGTCTGATACACACTGTAAAGCGCCTCTAGAGCCCCTTTTAATTTGGGCTCAAGAATACTTTGTTCACTGAAAAAGCATGGATGGCCATGTTAAAAACTCTGAGTTAGTTTGGGTTTCTCTGTCACTCAGTATCAAGATTTACTAATAATTTTAAGGACACAGTAATTAAGAGGCTGTAAAGGTTAATTTTATGAGTCAACTTGACTGAGCCACAGGGTGCCCAGACATTTGATCAACCATTATTCTAGGGTGTATGTGAGGGTGTTTCTGGATGAGGTTAACATTTGAATCAGGAGACTAAATAAAGCAGATTGCTCTCCCTAATGTGGCTGGGCCTCCTCCAGTCAGTGGAAAGCCTGAACAGAACAAAAGGCTGACCGACCTCTGAATAAGAAGGAATTCTTCTGGCCTGACTGCCTTGAACTGGGACATCAGATCTTTCTTGTCTTCAAACTCTGAAGCATTGGCTCTTTCTGGGTCTCAAGCCTGCTAGCATTTCGACTGGAACTACCCCATTGGCTCTCCTGCATTTCCAGCTTGTTGACTGGAGATCTTGGGACTTGTCATTGCCCGCCTCCATAATGGCATGAGCCAATTCTTAAAATAAATCTGTATGTAAGTCTCTCATTGGTTCTGTTTCCCTGGAGAACCTTGACTAATCAAGAGTCCCTGGTGAAGCAGGGAGAGACCCAGCACATGGAGTATGGTTCCCAGGTCATCCTCCCTGGGACAGACTTGCATTCTCTGGCCCAAAGCAATGACGGGGTCTCTAAAGAGATTGGTAGATTGCTTGATACAGGGAGATTTGGTGTTAAATATCATCTCCATTTTATGCCCAGATCATTATAAGATTTAAATAAAATTGTCCAGGAAGCCAGGCCTTATAAATCCATAGATTCTACTTTAGTTTTCCATAAGCAATTCTAATCCAGGGTCATTCCTGCTAAAATGGACTCTCCTCCTAGCAAATCTCATTAGTTTATTTTCCAGAAGGTCAATTATGAGCATGTTTATAAGAAGATTACATTCAACCATTTGCTTTCTTTGTTCCCAGGACTGTCCTCCTGGTACAAGGAGAGAAAAGGATCACAGGCCAGCTGCTTAATTCACTGCTTCCCCAGGATTGAAATCCAGGTGATACACCACAGACCACAATCTAACCCCACCACATGCTAGTTCTCAGAATCTCAAACCATTGGTGGCTCCTTATGAGGAAACTGGCAAGCCCCTCAGAGAAGAGCCATCCCAAGGTTGAGGTAATTTGGGCCACAGCGCTGGGAAGGATTTAGGAAAGAACATTGTTGGGGGAGGAGGGGAGCTGGTGCTACATAAACCAAAAAATGAAATAGTAGAGTCCATTTACTGAAGGCTCACTAACATAAACTTATAAGGGAATGTTACCTTCGTTTTACTCTTGTAGATCTGAGGCCCAGGGAGGCTGAATAACTTGTTCAAGGTCCCACAGTGAGTAAGAGGCAAAGCCAAGAGTTAAACCCAAAATAGTCTAAGGCTCAATCTCAACTCCAAACTGCCCCTTGCCCCTTTTTATACTATGCTTTATGATGTTGGACCTGGAATGCTGCAAGCTGCATTTTGGTTTCCCAGCTGTTGGACTCTATCAGCGGGGACACTGGAGAAATACAGCAAGGCTGGTGGAAGGAGAAAGGATGTGCTTTTGCCTGTTTGCCTCCTCTTCCTGTTAGTGTCACCCAGCAATGCCTCTTCACCCCAGCATTAGCAGCTTCTTTCCATAGCAGCAGCAGAATCCAGTTTGCAGTCTCTCTGACACTTCAGAAACTAGCCTCATTGCCCCTTCAGAGACACCAGCACCAGCCAGCCTGGGCCTCCTTATCAGGGGCATGGGTCTCAGGCCCCAAGACCAGACTCTGAGTTTCTAAGATTTAATTATTCTAATCTTTCCCCTCTGTTCCCCCAACCTTCATGAGGTACTGCATTCTGCAGTAGCTACATCCCTGACTCCTCCGTGTTCTCTTTTGTGCTTTTTCAATTACACGGTTCACAGTAGTTGAAGTGACTGGTGTGGTGTCTGTCTTCTGACCCTGACTGATACATGTCTTCCTCTACCATCCATTTTTGCTCTCTACTCCCAACCCACATTCTTCAAAACAAAGCAGGTGGAACCATTCCTCTCCCTTACACACATCCTTCTCAGGGAAACTTGAATTTTATTTGGGGCGTGGAGTCTTAGGAAGTAAACTGAAGTTTATTGAGCTAGTGCTCTCTGGGCCTCTTTGGTCAAGGCCAAGACTTTGAGTATTCTTAGTTTGATATGTATTTTCATCAGCTTTATCGAGATACAATTCATGGAAAACAAACTGCATCTCTTCAAAAGGTACAGGTTAATGCATTTTAACATGTATACACCTGGGAAACCACTAAGGCAATCAAAATACAGAGCATTTTTATCACCCCCCGACACACAATGCTCTCAAGCCTTTTTTCAGTTCCCCCCTCCCTCCTCCTTGGACCCCAGGCAACCAGTCACTGGTCTGCTTCCTGTCACTATAAATTAGTTGACATTTTCTTAACTTCATGTAAATGGAATCATATAGTGTGTCATCTTTTGTGTCCTTCTTTTTTCACTTAGCATAATGATTTTGTGATTCATGTATGCTGCTACATTTTCAACAGTTTAGTCCTTTTTCTTGCTAAGTAATAGTTCATTGTACAGATGTACAATAGTTTGCTTATCCATTCACTTGCTGACTCACATTTCGGTAATTTCTAGTTTGGGGTTATTATGACTAGAGCCTGAATACCTATGTATAAATCTTTGGATAGTAAGTACCATCCAAAGATATGTTATTTTTAAATTTAGGTGTAACATATACACAGTAAATTATGTTTAAAAAAAGTACGTAGATTGACAATTTCTCATACTCATATGCCCCGGTGTAACACCACCCAGATAAAGACTTGAAACATTTTCAATATCAAAGAAGGTCCCTCTGTGCCCCATTCCAGACAACAGAGGTCACCACTATTCTGACATCTGTCTGCATTGATTGCTTTTGCCTTTTTCAGACATCATATAATGGATTATAGAGTATGTGTGCACACTGTTGTGTCGGGTTTCTCTTGATCAACATATGTCTATGAGATTCATTTGTGTTGTTATACATAGGTATAGCTCATTCTTATTGCAGTGTGGTGTTATACTGTGTGGATATACCACATTTATTTATCCATTCTGTTGATAGATATAAAGATTATTTCCAATTTTTTCTCTTATAAATATAGCTACTATGGACATTCTTGTACATGTCTTTAGTGAACGTATGTTCTCATTTTTTTCAACCTAGGAATGGGATTGTTGGGCCATAGGATAGACTTATGTTTAGCTTTCCCAAGTGGTTGTATCAATTTATACACCTACCACCAATGTAAGACAGTTTCCGTTACTCTGTGTCTTTGCCAATACTTCGTATTGAAGGTCTTTTAAATTTTAGTCATTCTAGTGGATGTATAGTGGAATCTCATTACATTTCCCTGACCAAAAAAAATATGTTGAGAATATTTTCATGTACTTATTGGCCTTTTGCATATATTCTTTTGTGAAATGTCTGTTCAAGATTTGTTCATTTTTAATTGAGTTGTTTTCTTTATTATTGATTTGTAGGGTATTTTACATATTCTGGACATAAACCCTTTGTTAGATACATGTATGGCAAATATATTTTCCTAGTCTGTGGCATGCATTTTCAATTTCTTTAGTGTTTTTTGGTGATCAGGATTTCTTATTTTAATGAAGTCTAACTTATCAACCTTTGCTTTTATGACCTCTTTATAAAATCTTTGCCTATCCTAAGGTCACTTAACATTCATTTAAAATTATTTTCTCATGTGAAATTTCAGGGATTCAAGGGCCAAGGTTCACATATTATATGAGCCACACTGGGCAACCCTGATGTTCATATATAGGGGGAGGGAGCTTCTCACAAAATAAAGAGAAAAGAGAGCAGCTTGGGGCAAGAGGATAGAGACAAAGCTCAAGAGAGAAGGAAAGGATAAGAAGGGAGGTGGGAGAAAATGGAAAGACAAGATGGACACAAGCAAAGAGGAAAATAGGAAGAGCATGAAGAAGAGAAGGGGTGCCTTCCCAGCCTGAGCAAGGCATGCCTCCTTCTCAGGAATCTGGGCACACTGGCAAGATCAGAAGTCCGTTTCCCAGCCCTCTTAACCTTCCCATTCCTCTCTTCCCTCTGGTCAGTGAGCACCTGCCCTTGAAAAACATATTTTTAGAACATTGACTGATTTTGTTATAAGAAATCTTTATTTCTTGAGGATGTTCTAAGACCTCATTATATTAATGTGTACTTGATGACACATCCAAGCTATGGTCAAGATCCAGAAATTAACCTGGACAAAATGTTGATAAAAGTGGGCTTTGCAGTCACATAAACATAGATGCCATTGCTTACCTGCTCCTGTACTTGGGCAAGTTACTCAGCTTCTCTGAGTCTACGCTTCTTCATCTATTAAATAACGTTATTTTTTATTCATTCATTCAACATATATTTATTGAGCACTTGTTATGTATGAGGGACTGTTTTAAGCAATACGAATGAGTATATAAAGCCTATAAAATTATTTACTCTCAAAGGCCACACACATAGGAAGAGAGGATGTCAAAGTATCTTTGTTTGCAGAAGACATGGTCCTACCTCAAGAAAACCCCATAGTTGCAGCCCAGTAATTTCTTAAGCTGATAAGCAACATTGGCAGTCTCAAGATACAAAATCAATGTGCAAAAATCACTAGCATTCCTAATATACCAACAACACTCAGGCTGAAAACCAAATCAGGAATGAACTCCCATTCAAAATTGTCACAAAAAGAATAAAATAGCTAGGAACACAACTAACTACAGAGGTGAAAGATCTTTTAAAGGAGAACTATAAAACACTGATGAAAGAAATGAGAGATGATACAAACAAATGGAAAACATTCCATGCTCATGGGTAGAAAGAATCAATATTGTGAAAATGGTCATAAGGCCTCAAACAATTTATAGATTCAATGCTATTCCTATTAAACTACCAATGATATTCTTCACAGAACTAGAAAAAAAAAAACTATTTTAAAACGCATAAGGAACCAAAAAAGAGCCCAAATAGCCAAGGCAATCCTGAGCAAAAAGAATAAAGCTGAAGGCATCACACTACTGTACTTCAAACTATACTACAAGATTACAGTAACCAAAGTAGCATGGTATTGGTCCAAAAATAGACACAGAGACCAATGGAATAGAATACAGAACCCAGAAATAAGACTGCACACCTACAATGATCTGAATCTTTGACAAACCTGACAAAAACAAGCAATGGGGAAAGGATTCCCTATTCAATAAATAGTGCTGGGATAACTGGCTAGCCATATGCAGAAGATTGAAATCAGACCCCTTCCTTACACCGTATACAAAACTTAACTCAAGATAGATTAAAGACTTAAACATAAAATGCAAAACTATAAAAATCCTGGAAGACAGCTTAGCCAGTACTATTCAAGACATAGGCATAGGCAAAGATTTAATGACGAAGACACCAAAAGCAATTGCAAGGAAAGCAAAAATTGACAATGGGATATAATTAAACTAAAGAGTTTCTGCACAGCAAAAGAAACTACAACAAAGTGAACAGACAACCTATAGAATGGAAGAAAATTTTTGCAAGCCATAGATTTGACAAGGGTCTAATATCCAGGATCTATAAGGAGCTTAAACAAATTTACAGGGAAAAAAAAACACACACACACACACAAACAACCCCATTAAAAAGTGGAGAAAGGACATAAACAGACACTTTTCAAAAGAAGACATACATGTGGCCAATAATCATATGAAAAAAACCTCAATATCAATGATCATTAGAGAAACGCAAATCAAAACCACAATGAGGCCAGGCACAGTGGCTCATGCCTGGAATCCGAGCACTTTGGGAGGCGAAGGTGGGCAGATCACCTGAAGTCAGGAATTCAAGACCAGCCTGACCAACATGGCAAAACCCCATCCCTACTAAATATACAAAAATTGGACTACTCTCTGTAGTCCCAGCTACTCTGGAGGCTGAGGCAGGAGAATCACTTGAACCTGGGAGGTGAAGGTTGCAGTGAGCCATGATGGTGCCACAGCACAGCCTGGGCAATAGAGCAAGACTCCATCTCAGAAAAAGAAAAAAACACACACACACAATGAGATACCATCTCACATCCGTCAGAATGGCTATTAATAAAAAGTCAAAAATCAACATTCTGATGAGGTTGTGGAGAAAAAGGAACGCTTGTACACTGTTGGTGGGCGTGTAAATTAGTTTAACCACTGTGGAAGACAGTGTGGTGATTTCTCAAAGATCTAAAAACAGAAATACCATTTGACCCAGCAATCCCATTACTGGGTGTATACCCAAAGGAATATAAATAATTTCTATTATAAAGACACATGCACCCATATGTTCATTGCAGCACTATTCCCAACAGAAAAGACATTGAATCAACCTAAATGCCCATCAGTGACAGACTGGATAAAGAAAATGTGGTACATATATACCACGGAATACTATGCAGCCATAAAAACAACAAGATCATGTCCTTTGCATGGACATGGGTGGAGCTAGAGGCTATTATCCTTAGCAAACTAAGGCAGAAACAGAAAACCAAATGCCACATGTTCTCACTTATAAATGAGAACTAAATGATGAGAACACATGGACATATAGAGCAGAACAATATACACTGCGGCCTATCAGAGGAGGAGTTTGGGAGGAGGAAGAAGATCAGGAAAAATAACTCACAGGTACTAAGCTTAATACTTGGGTGATGAAACAATCTGTACAAGAAATCCCCATGACACAGTTTACCTATGTAACTAACCTGCATATATACCCCTGAACTTAAAATAAAAGTTAAAAAAAAAAGAAAGAAAGATTTTCTCTCATGAAGCTTACCTTCTAATGGGGAACAGACAATAAATAAGACAAAACAGTATGATGTATAGTATGTTACATAGTGATACATATTTTGCAAGTAGAACCAACAGATTTTACCTCTAGACCCAATGTTGAGAGTAAGAGAGAAGTAGGCAGTGTAAAGAGACGTCAAGAACACCAGTGTTTCTGGTCTGAGGGACTGGAAGTGTGGCGTTGCCGTGACCTAGGAGCGGGAAGGTTGCAGGAGCCGCTGGATGAGGGAGAACATCAGGAACTCATTTCTGGATATGTTACATTTTAGATGCCTACTAGTCATACAGAAGAAGGTGTCAAGTAGGCAGTTAGATATGCAAGTTCAGGGAAGAGGTCCAGATTGGAGATACACATTTGGAAATCATCAATGAATAAACAGTATTCAGACCTATAAGACCGGATGAGATTAGCCAAGGAGTGATTATAAAGAAAGAAGATTAAAATATAGCTCTACTCAAAGGGTTGTTGTTTGTGATGAGGTGTGTGTGTGGGTGGTTTATGTTAGATTACTGAGAGCTTTATTTATTGAGTGCTGAATATGTGCTAAGAGCCTTATACCCTTAACTTATTAAATTTTCTAGGAAGTAAGTGATATTATTTTCTTTATATTTCAAAGTTTTTATACTTGCCCAAAGTCATAGAATTAGTAGAGATTACATGGGGATTTGAAACCAGAACCCATGTTCTTAACGCATATACTTTATTTTACATACAAAATATAATTTTTTATATATTATCTAATATATAAAAAATCTAATGCTAGTTGATCATTCTGACACATGATAAGCATTTGATTAGATGAACCCCAATACTCTTATCAACTTGTGCCTTGAACAATAACTACTTTGACAATGGCTTTGGGATCCTCAGTTTCAAATGTGCATGTTAGCAATAATGACTTTTCTACCCAACCAAGGGCAGAAGAATAATGACTCTCCTACCCAACTAAGGGCCAAATGAGGTAATATCTAAAGAAGTGGATCATAGATGATTCCATACTTGTTGGAGAGCATTGTTACTATCACTCCAAGATGAGTCTGGGTTTTGAGAATAGGAGAGAATCCGATCAAATGGATTCTGCTCATGAAATACATACTCCAGTTGCACAGAAGTGTTGCATTTTAGAATAATGTTCCTTCTGTGAGGTGTTTGACCTTGACTAGGCACTAATATTTCAACAACTGGCTGCTCATAAACTGGAACATAAACTGAAGTACTTGAGTGAAGAAATAAAAATTGAGTATTTCCACAATGGCAAGGATTTTTTTTTAAATCAGGATTTTGAACTTTTTTTTTTTATCACTTTCACTACTGAAATATTACAATATTCAATTATCTTTTTAAATTTGTAAACCACTGTAAAAGCATTTTAGTTGTTTTCCCATTTCTTGATTTTAATGTTAGAAAATATTTCTGTACATAATATAAACTCCCAGGATATTTGGGAATTTGACTCTATATCCCAAATGCCCAGCCCGTGTTTTTGAAGGAACAGGTAGACAACATATGGAATTTGAAGTTGGAAGGACCAGTGTTAAGTTCTGACACCTAAGTTTTTCAAAAGTGTATCCTAAAACATGCTTTTTCTTCTCTTCCTGCTATAGTACCTGCCTGCAGATACGGCAGGATGAGAGGCTCAGACAAGAGACCTCTTTGGTCTTGGGTTTCTTTACTGACCATCAAATCAACAGAGTTATGTCAGAAGCTTATCACTCCAAACAATACAAAATACAAAACATAGACGTATAAACCAAACATCCACTGCCCCCTAAGCACGTGCTTATCTCTGTACCCCATACACTGAGATAAAAAATAAACAAAAGTTGTAGTCCTTGCTCGCTAGCAGCCACAATCTATATCCAAAACCACGGATAGACAAAAAATAACTTTAAACACTTATAAACAATATACAATATTTAAACAAAAACAATAGAAGAATGTGATTTAGTGTGTGATAAAACTCAAAATGGGGAAAATAATTATAGAATCATCAGGGAGGAGATCATGGAGGTTGACTGTAGGTAGCTGCATCCATTTGCACTGTTTCATTTCCCTACTAAAGGTTTTATCCGTTTCTGTAGCCAAAACATTGAATAATCTTTGACAGAAATTTCACTGCTCTATGACTCAGTTTCTTCATATATCCATTTGTTGAGTTTGAGTTGTTGAGTTGTTGTTTATTTTTTGTTTGTTTGCTTTGTTTGATTTTTGAGACAGGGTCTTGTTCTGTTGCCCAGGCTGGAGTGCAGTGGCACAATCTCTGGTCACTGCCACCTCCACCTCCCTGGCCCACGTGATCCTCCTACCTCAGCCTCCGGAGTAGCTGGGATTAAGGGCGCATGCCACCATACTCGGTTAATTTTTGCATTTTTTGTAGAGACAAGGTTTCACTATGTTGCCCAGGCTGGTCTCAAACTCCTGGGCTCAAGCAATCCACCCACCTCAGCCTCCCAAATTGCTAGGATTACAGGTATGAGCCACTTTGAATATAACACTCCTTCTTTCTTGTAAAATTACAGGGTGATAATTTGAAAACACCAGGAAATATCTCATTTTATTTTTGCAAATATATTCAAGGTGTTGTAATTCAATTATCTATCATAGACATATCTATGATAATTAAAAGATGACTCAGTGAGCCAAATTATCTCTGCAGCCTAAACTTAAGGTAGACAAAATAAAAATCTTGTGACAAGGTAGATTCACACAGAATTGTGAATGAAACTTACAGGTTTATAAACATTCCAGTCAGCATTTTTAATATACCAGAAGTGGGATGTTGAGAAATAAATCAACAAAGTGTTTCTAACAAGTGAATAAGGGCTTTCTTTTCTTCTTTTTTTTTTTTTTTGAGGATTAAGTTTTGAAAATTGGGTAAAAATTAGTTAACTTTATTGTTGCCAGCAGCATTTGAACCATTAATTTTTCCCTGCATTAATTGGACAGCAGGAATATCCTTGGTCAATTTCTAAGTGAAAGACATAGAAGGAAATAGAAGGAATTCTTCCTTCTAATTCAACCCATGAGATGGGTCTAAGAAATATTTGTCAAATAAATTAAAAAGTATATGAAAGAGTCAATCAATGGTAAAAAATAGACATCTATATACTGAAAATGATCTTGCTCTTTTGAGAGGAAATGATTTGTCATTATTACTGTATTTGCTGAGTGTTTTTTTTTTTTTTTTTTTGGTTGTTGTTATAAAATTGAAAGTACCGGATTCTAGAAATTTACTTTAAAGTAGTTACCTAAGAGACAAACTATTCAACAGAACCTAGTGATATGACTAAGCTCAACACTTGTCAATATTCTCGGGTCTACCCATAGCTGAGAACTGCAGAAACTCCTACTGATAAGCAGGACGTTATCATGACATTTAATACGTAGCTCCAGCTGAAATAAAATGAAATGAGAAGTCTAGGCAGCTGAGAAGCAACAGGAAACTGATAATGCCCTTGGAAGAAGAGGTTACCATTAAAGGCCCCTCATCAAACAACTAAGCACAGATCCACAGGCAAATCGATAAAAAGAACCAGACCTAACAGCCTGCTGGTGAATATGGTACAGACAGACTAGATAAGATGGAAAGAAATTGACTAGCATTGAGGATAGAATTTCCAGGAGCCATCACACCCCGTAGCTCAAAGAAGACTTAAGGAGATACTAGACATGGGGTAAAAGTTCAAGGCAGCTATGTGTGGAGAGGAGTGAGGAGTACTGTTCTAACAGGACCCTTAGGGGCTGGTGGAACTTCTAAGAGGAAATTTAGCACAGGCTGGTACCAAAGAATTCACCTCCAAAATCTAAACCCAACATAGATTCCAAAGTTTGTGAGGGAAATTAAAATGTCCCCCAAAAGGCCAGGCATGGTGGTGGCCCAGAGTGCAGGGGATCCCTAAATAGACCCCCAATACCCGAAATCTTCCTTGACAGCTCCTCTCAGGGGCCTCAAAGAAACTACAAACTCAATGTATTAGAAACAAAAATTCATGATCATTTACTGAAAACCAGGTCTTCCACATCCATTGCTTCCTAACTCAACAAATGGTATCCCCATTTCTCCAGTCTCATATCCAGAAAACTAGGCCTCACTTCTGGCCCCCTCTCCCCCACTCTCCAAATGGAACTCTTCTTAAATATAACCATTCCTCTCCACCTGCACCACAATGCTACTTTAGGCTACTCTCCCGGTTCATGTGGATTCAGAAGTAACCCCCTAACTAATCTCTCCCCAACCACCATTGCTCCCTACAATCTGTTTCAACCTTGCAGCCAGAGTAGACATCTTTCCAAAATGCAAATCTGACCATGTCATACCACTACTCGAAGCTCTTTAAAGGTCTCTCATGGCTTTGGGGATAAAGAGGGAACTCCTTACCATGGTGTATGAAGGCCAGAAATCTCTGGCTACTGCTTACATCTCCAGCTTCTTCCCATACCACATTGCCCCTCAACAATCTGTTGTGGCCATTGCATCCTTCCTTTGGTTCTTTGCTGTCACTAAATCCCATCCTGCTAAAAGGTCTTTCTGTTAAGGAATTCCATCTCATCCTTTTAGACTTTAGGTCAAACAGTATCTCCCCTGGAAAGCCTTTCCTGATGTCTCTGGCCAGGTACAGGTAATCTCTCCTGTGCAGCTCTTCTCACAGTTGCAATTTTACACTGATATTCATAATTTGTTTTTATTACTATTCATATTCCTCCTAAACTCTCTAAATTCCATGAGTATAAGGTTAGCATCTGATTTTGCTCACCACTGGACCCCTAGCTCTCAGGAGGTAGCAAACAGGCTAAGCATTGTTGAAAATTAAATGAATGAATGGCACAGAAAGAAGCCCGAAAGACAGCCAGGGAACTCCACCTTCCTGTTCTGGTCCCTCTCACACATGACTAGAAATAAATTTAAAACATGGCTTATTTTGTCCTGAATTGCTCCTTTGCCCAGAAATTGGTTGGTGAACACCCTAAGAGTTGACTGCAGCAGAGTGAGGTGCCTGGTTATAATTCAATCAGGACATAAGGCTTTGGACACTGTCTAACCAGCATTTTTAGGGCTCATTGATGAAATGAGAATTTTCCCCCTATAATACAAGTGCAATTTTAATGAGAGGAAATTTTGAGATATGTAGAGTATAAGTTTTGAAACCTAGGACAATGAAGAAAATTTCTCATGGTAATTTTATCATTATAGGTTAGAAATGAAAGAGAAAAGATACTTTAAAGACCTTATTAGTGAGATAATAGAGAAGAATCATTGTTAGAAAACATTTTTTAATGAAATGTAACATTTATATGTATTTTCTGCCAGAGAAGAAATTAATTTAAAAGTTTCCACAATAACCACTAATAAACAATAGTACAAGTGAAGGATCATAGGTTCTGTTTGCTTTAATTCACCTCTATTTATATGTTTCAGACGAAAACCCTCTTCTATCAAAGTTCTCAGATTTAATATATAATTTCCAAATAATCTACAATAAATATTTATAATATACATCCATACTACTTCAGTTCTAAAGGCAATGTTTGCTTATTTGTTTATTTGTTATAGTGAAATCTGCTCTTGTTAGGCATTTTTAGACACTTCAAAAGGTTTTGTTTTAAAGCACCTAAATTATTGAAAAATAAACAGACAAGCTCATATAGGCAAAACACATACACACATGCATACGCACACACACTCATCCTCATAGCTTTAACACATCGTTAATAATACTAATAGAACTATTGAGTGCTTAGTGCATGTCAACCTCTGTGCTGAACACTTGCTTCATGGATGTTATCTCCTACCACCCACTACTACTTTGTGAATCAGATTCTATTTTGTTCCCATTTTATCATCCTTTTATAATTCTGATAAAATATTAAGGCTTAAAAGGGTTAAAATTATGTCCATTAAGGATAATAACCTGGGTTAAATAAAACATTAGTCTGAAATGGAACAATTAATATGTAAACAAGCTAAATGATTTTAGCAGGGTTGTTGAGGGTTCAGCTTTACCACTCACACATATGCATGGTAACCTAAAATACCAAGAACTGAAAGAAGGAAATAACTACAGAACAAGCAACTTGCTGATTTACACATTATCCTTTCCATCCCCAATAAAGATTTCCATCTATCTCACTTATGTAATTATAATTTGAAAGCTCAAAACATAATCCTGTAGAAAATATCAGTTAATAGTTAGCTATGAATGAATGTTGACTTGGCGGTCTTTGATTAATGTTCTGGGAATGGTTAGAGTTTGTTCCAATGGAACAGCCTTTCCTGGTTGCTGAATGTTTACAAGTGCAAATTTAAAGTTCAATCTGAATAGACATAATCCTCAGAACACTGGGTGATAGTTGCTACCCTAGGTGATCACTGTCATTCTGTTTGTGCTTCTATTTCCCATTCAAGTTGTAGTTAAATTCTTAAACAGTCTCGTGTTAGGAAATGTTGCCTTCTCTAATTTAACAAAATGTTCCATTTGGGGGCAGAATTTGCCAGGTGATTACCACAGAGTGGTCACCTTATTTTGATATTCATCAGGAACTATCTTTATCCCTGTAGAAGGTATGTGTCCCCACTCCATTCTACTGCTCTGCACCATGAAGACCCTTCATGCTGCTCTTGGTGCAGCCAACATCATTCTTTTCTGTAAGCATCATAAAACATAGGGCAAAAATATAGTTTGGTGGGATCAACTCCTTGGACTGAGACACATGTCAAGTTAACATCAAAGCTAGACTGGCAACGCACTAGGCTGTCATAATGCTGTCTGCATTTCTTTAATCACAAGTTAAGCAGTCATTTTTCTGATTTATAATTCTCTTTTGAAAGTTATGATATGTATTTCAAAATCCCCTAGTGCTGTTAGAATGTTTTTCTCTTGACCTAGAAAGGGGAAACTATAATAGGTTCCCTGCTGAATTAACTCCCAAAAAAGAACTGTTTGGTAAATTTAGTTATTTAACGTATCTGTTTCTATTTTCATTAAGAAAAACGTGGCAAAATGAAAACACCAAGTTTTACTTTTGTCCAGTGCTTCTATAGATGAACTCATTCTTAGCATTGGGTTCTAGAGAGAACTCTGGACTTGGTGCCAGCAAATGAATTCTAGATGTTGTGCCTTCTGCCATTTACTTTCAACCTGCTAAGGAACTTGAATATACTCTCCCTCCACAGCTAAGCTTATTCACCTTCAAAATGGGCATAGAGTGGAAAGCCTACACAATTCATTTATGTCATCTATGCAAATATTTATTGGCCTAAGTTTTCAAAGAACAAACGATAAACACTTAATTTAAGAAAATGGAAAAGATGACTGCCAGTACTGGTACTGTAGTTTATGATAATTTGATTAGAACACTTTAATGTTCCATAAGAGTGTGTGACCAAAAACAAAAACAAAAAAACAAAAAACAAAAGCAAGCAGCTTTGCTAAGCTGGGCTCACTGAGTCAAATAGAGTTAAATATAGTGGTTGTTCTTCAACAATTCTGCACTCAATATCTTATTTCCTGATACATTTTCAGAAAGATTCTCAAAAAGCTTTAGACTCTCTTATCTTCCAATATGTCTATAGAGATATTTTTGCGTGGATGAAACATGTTTTCAGGGGAAGTCACTAAATTAATAGCATTTAATTGAGTCCTTTTTTATTGATAGCTACTGCAACTATACATCGTCCAAACAACAGTCCGTCTAACTGAAAATGAATTTAGATAATAACAAGCTTTCCACACAGCCTACAGATAGTAGTTTATTTCACAAAGGTCAGTGGATCAGTTTCATTCGTCATGCTCTGTGGTAGTTAACAAGAGTGTTGATAACATGTTTATCACCAGAATGTTGTGTTTTTCATTCATCATTTCAATTACTTACATAGTGTGGAATAACAAAGCACTGGCTTAAAATGCAGCAGCCTTTCTGATTTAAAAGCTGTATGCATCTCTGACAGTTCTGAGCAATGCTTTTTATGGCTTTGTTTACCTTGTTCTAAAATGAAATGACAATTCATTTTTCATAAATAATCTGAAGAGTCTTTGCAGCAGATATTTTTTCCTTTGAAGTAAATTTAAAAGAGGGTTTCAGATGTGTACATGTATTTTTTCTTAAGTAGCAAATAGAAAATACCTCCAAAAGTTTTTCCTTGTGACATCTGATAGAAAGTCTTGTAAAGCAGAAGCCACTCTATAGGTAAATGACAAATATACTCTCTAAAAGCCATAATCTATACCTCTTTTTGAACACACAATTTTCCACATGCTAGAGTTTGGATACTACTCTCCTGTTACCTGTATATTGGGAACACAAGCAAATCATTGCCTTAGAATAAGAAAGCATTAGGCTCTTGGATAATGAACCTTATGTTATAAAGTACACATTTTGAAGTGTTCTGTTTTTCATTTTTGAGGTAGCTGTGCTTTGAATTTAGTTACTAACTTTGTTTACTCAGTGTGGGAGCTATGGGAGAACTCCAGAGTAGAAAGCAAGAGATTTCAGGTTCTGGTTTGGGCCCTAGCATTCGTTTTTTGGAAATAACTAGTTAGTTAGTTAGTTAGTTAGTTAGCTAGTTAGTTAGATTGATTGATTGATTTTGAGATGGAGTCTCACTCTGTCGCCAGACTGGAGTGCAGTGGCGCAATCTCAGCTCACTGCAATCTCCGTCTCCTGAGTTCAAGCGATTCTCCTGCCTCAGCCTCCAGAGTAGCTGAGACTACAGGCACACACCACCAAACCCAGCTGATTTTTGTATTTTTAGTAGAGACGGAGTTTCACCATGTTGGCCAGGATGGTCTCAATCTCTTGACCTCGTGATCCGCCCATCTCAGCTACCCAAAGTGCTGGGATTACAGGTGTGAGCCACCGCACCCAGCTGGAAATAACTAGTTTTTGAGAAAATATTGAAATTCCTTGGGCCTCAGTTCTCAGAACGATAAAACTAGACAAGAGGGTCTTCAAATCTTCCAGGTCTATAAGGAGTCTATGATTTCATAATCCAAAGAAAGCAACATGATATAAGTAAAACACTTTAAATTCATAAAGAACATTTGTGAATTCTGCTATTAACTAACAAGAGGGGTGAGGTTTCACAAAGCATAGCTGTGTCTGATAAAGAAAGGGTATATTTAGAATGAATCCTTTTCATTAATTAAGGCGTCTTTCTTCTTTAATTTTCCCAGGGCATTACATCCAATACAATCACATCTGTTTTCAATAATAATATCTTTTAGGGAATTTTTTTTAATATAATAAATTTAGTTTTACCATAAAAGTATAATAATGTATGCATTTTATTACATTTTATCTCCTACAAATATATAAAAGAAAGAAAATTGTTCTGTACTTTCCACATAATATGTATACTAAAATAGCTTATAGGCATACTTTGCATTTAATTATACTGATGTCATCAAGGAGTCTCATAAAATTTTAATATGTATCTGTATTTGATACACGGGGAAACAGGCAGAAGATAAACATGGGACCCGTTCTTAAACACATAGTAATTGCTGAGCAGGCCAAAGATGAAAATTCTGACTCTACCACCCTGGTAAAAGGCTTTAGGCTTAGCTCACTATTGCTAGCTTTTCCTGTCTCTGAAATTTTACACCTGATATATTTCCAAATGTCTTTATAGTACTGACAAAATTTTGAGTGGGACCACTAACATCATCAAAATCATAACCAAAAATCATAAGCAAAAACTAAGAATAATATGAGTATAAAATAAGACAAGTGGCTAATATACTTAATATATAAATTTCTGGAACTCACGGAAATAAAGATAGGACCCCTATTGAAAGCATAATAGATAAGTGAGTATACTATATGAACTGGCTATTCAAAAATTAGGAAAACAAATTTAATGAATCTATTTTAAAAGTGCAAACTCATTAATGATAAAAGAAATACAAATTGACACTGCAAGAAACACCTTCTTTAATGTGTCAAAGGAGAAAAGATTTGAAAGAGGGATAGCACTCAATGAGAGAATATGATGAGATAGCCATTTTCATATGCTGCTGGTGGGAATTTAAATGATCATATTCTCTTCTGGAAAGCATTTAGGGAAATAATATGCATTAAGAGACCTAAAGATGTTCTATACTGTTTGGCCCAGTAATTCCCCTTCTAGGAATGCAGCCAAAAGAAATAATCCAAAATGCACATACATATGCAAAACAGATTTTATTACAAGTATAACAGCAGAGAGAGAATAATCTGAATGTCCAAAAATAAAGGAATCATTAAATAAATTACAGCACATCTATAGCATAGAAAGTCACACAGCTCCTAATATAATTTATGAAGTATCTTCAATGACATGTGAAAAGATGGATGAAATAGTGTTGGAGGTGGGAGAACATTACAAAGCTATATACACAATGTGATTTCAAGTGTGTTAATATTAACATAGATCATAGGCCTAAATGTAAAAACTAAAACCTTAAAGCCTTTCAAAGAAATCAAGAAGAATGTTTTCATAACATGAGGTAGGCAAAGATTTCTCAGGCAAAATGCAGTGCAGTAAGTGATAACTGTAGAAAAAAATTTTGATACATTAGACTTCATTAAAATTTAAAATTTGTGCTCATCAAAAGATAGCATATATTTTTCTGCATGTCTGTGGCTTGTGTATTCTTCTAAATGCTATCTTCTCTTCTAATATCTTCCTCTTCTTAAGAATAGGCAAGCCACAGACACACAGAAAATATCACAAATTATATGTCTGCATGCAGAACATATAATGAGTTACAACTTAATAAGCAATTCCAAATAAGTAAAGGCATAGCAGACACTTCACAGAAAAAAATATACAAATGACCAATAAGCACATTAACAAAGTGTTCTACATTATTAGTCATCAGGGAAATTTAAGCTATAATTCCAATGAACTACCACTACACATTCACTAGAATGGGTGAAACATACAAGTAGTCTTTGACCCAGCAATTTCACTTCTAGGCATTTATCCAAGAGAAGTCATAACTCATGTCCACAAAAAGGCTTGTACAAGAATGTTCATAGCAGTTATAGTCACAAAAGCTGGAATCAACTCAGATGTCTACAACATGAGAACAGATCAATTATACTCACACAATGGAATACTATGGAACAATGAAAAGGAATCATAGCACAGGTAAGTCTTACAGACAGAATATTGAATGAAAGAAAGAAAAAAGACAACATACTGAATTATTTCATTTATGTGAATTTCTAAAATAGGCAACGCTAATATAAGGGGGGAAAAAAGAACAGTGCCTGCCTCAAGGGTGGGAAGAAGAGCTTAGAAATTGCCTGGAAAGAGACACGAGAGAATTTCCTGGGTAGATTGCTAAGCTTCCTATCATGCTATTGGGCATATGTTAGTCAGCTCAGGCTGCTTTACAAAATAGCAAAATACTGGGTAGATTATTTCTCACAGTTTTGGAGGTTGGAAAGTCCAAGATCAAGGTGCAGCCATGGTAGGTATCATCTGAGGCCTCTTACCTTGGCGTGTAGGCACTGCCATCACACCATATGCTGACATGATCTCTTCTTTGTGTATGCACAGAAAGAGAGAAAGAGAGATATCTGGCATCTCTTCCTCTCCTGATAAGAACATGAGCCCTATCAGATTAAGGCCCCATCCAATGACCTCACTTGACCATTATTACCTCCTTATCGGCCCTGTCTCCAAATATAGTCACATTGGGAGTTAAGAATTCAACATATGAATTATGGAGGGATACCATTTAGCCCATAACAGTACAGTTATATAAGTAGATCCATTGGCCAATATTGTACGGTTAAGATTTGTATTTTTCATGATTATAAATTCTACCTTGAAAATTTTGTTGAAGAATAATAAATGGAGGGTTGGAGAATGGGTATTAGAATAGATGAAAAAAATAACTGGTTGAAATAACCATTCGAATGTTGAATAATTTTAAACTTGGGTGATATGTACATGGAGATTCATTATTCTATCTACTTTATATTTGTAATGATTCTATTTAATTTATATATTTAAAATTTTAAAAAATAAAGTGTCAAACAAAGAAAGCAAAGTCAAATAAGCAAAGAAAATAAGCAAATAAGCAAAGAAAAATGAATGTGTCAATGTCAAAGATACTTTGTAGAGATGAAAATTCTGCGTGACATTCTTCTACATTGAGCTCCATCTTAGCTCGGGTCACATTATGCGTCTTGGGCAGGTCACCTACTGGGCTTAATTCATTCATCTAGAGAATAAATTCATTATTTAGATTTATTGAGTATTCATTAGGTGCAAGATACTACGCACGGTGAGTTTAGCTCACACAATCACCAAAATCTTATTCAGCATTTAAATTATATAACAATTTTTATGTCATGTATGCAGGTCACCCTCTCTTTGGCTGTATGTAATTCTCAAGATGTTTTGCCTTTATATCTTGGGTTGATTGTTACCACTCGTAGAGATAGGATTCAATAGGCCAGGACAGCAGTCATCTTCCAGTAGATTTGTTTTCTGCTGAAGTCTTTTGGTCTAGTGAAATTTCTAGAATAGTCATAGGGTCGAGAAAATAGATGACTATATGAAGAATTTTATGGAAAAACACAACTCTATTTCAAGGAATTAAATTAAGTGTAAATAAGCAAATATAGCTAAATAAATAAATATATATAAGAAGTCAATAGATAATTCTAAAGACAAATCAAACTCAAATGACTATTAATGAAACTGAATAGTTCAGTATAAAACATCCAGACTGAAATACAGTGAGAATAAAAGAATGGAAAATTATTTTCCATTCTCTTATCTGTTTTCTGAAGATAACAGACATATACAATAGAGTCATACATTTAACCAAAGAATCAGAATAGAAAGAGAGAGAAAATTTGGCAAAAACAATATTTAAAGAGCAATTGGCTGAGAATATGCAAAAATGATCAACCTAAAACACTGAGCTTTAGGCTAAAAAAAAAAACTCTAAAATCTCAAACAGAATGCAAAAAATTATAGTCAATTTGCTGAAAATGAAAATAAAGAAAAAAATTTAAAAGAAACAGAAGAAAAAGGGGAACATTATCTTCAAGGACACTGCAATGAGACTTATAGTTAACTATTAAATATAAGCAATGAAAGCTATGGAATCAATGGAATGGCATGTTTAAAATGCTGAAAGAGGCTGGGCACAGTGGCTCACGCCTGTAATCCCAGCACTTTGGGAGGCCAAGAGGGGTGGATCACCTGAGGTCAGGGGTTTGAGACCAGCCTGGCCAACATGGTGAAACCCCACCTCTACTAAAAATACAAAAATTACCCAGGCATGGTGATAGGCACCTGTAATTCCAGCTACTTGGGAAGCTGAGGAAGGAGAATTGCTTGAACCCAGGAGGTGAAGTTTGCAGTGAGCCGAGACCAAGCCATTGCACTCCACCCTGGGTGACAGAGTGAGACTCTTGCCTCAAAAAAAAAAAAAAAAAAAAAAAAAAAATGCTGAAAGATAAAACTAACAGGTTAGAATTTGATATTCAGCAAAATAACCTTCAAAAGGTGAAATAAAATGTTTAAAGACAAACAAAATGAAGAGAATTTGTTCCTAGCAGACTTTGGCTAAAACAAAATACAAAGAGAGTTTTTTGGGTAAATTAAAAATGACCTGAAGGTTCTGTTCCAAGATGGCCGAATAGGAACAACTTTGGTCTGCAGCTCCCAGCGTGATCAACAAGGAAGATGAGTGATTTTTGCATTTCCAACTGAAATACCTGGTTCATCTCATTGGGACTGGTTGGACAGTGGGTGCAGCCCATGGCGGGTGAGCTGAAGCAGGGTAAGGCATCACCTCACCTAGGAAGTACAAGGGGTTGGGGGATTTCCCTTTCCTAGCCAAGGGAAGCAGTGACAGGTTGTACCTGGAAAAACGGGACACTCCCGCCCAAATACTGCACTTCTCCCACGGTCCTAGCAACTGGCAGGCCAGGAAATTCTCTCCCATGCCTGGCTTGGGAGGTCCCATGCCCATGGAGCCTTGCTTACTGCTAATGCAGCAGTCTGAGATCAACCTGTGAGGCAGCAGTCTGGCAGGGGGAGGGGCGACTGCCATTGCTGAGGCTTGAGTAGGTAAACAAAGCAGCCAGGAAGCTCAAACTGGGCGGAGACCACCTCAGCTCAGCAAGGCTTACTGCCTCTGTAGACCCCCACCTCTGTGGGCAGGGCATACCTGAAAAAAAGGTAGCAGAAACTTCTGCAGACTTAAACATCCCTGTCTGACAGCTCTGAAGAGATCAGTCATTCTCCCAGCACAGTGTTTCAACTCAGAGAATGGACAGACTGCCTCCTCATGTGGGTCCCTGTCTCCGTGTAGCCAAACTGGGAGACACCTCCCAGTAGGAGCTGACAGACACTTCACACAGGCAGGTGCCCCTCTGGGACAAAGCTTCCAAGGATCAGGCAGCAATATTTGCTTTTCTACAATATTTGCTGTTCTGCAGCCTCTGCTGGTGATACCCAGACAAACAGGGTCTGGAGTGGACCTCGAGCAAACTCCAACAGACCTGCTGCTGAGGGACCTGACTATTAGAAGGAAAACTAACAAACAGAAAGGAATAGCATCAACATCAACAAAAAGCTTATCTACACTAAAACACCATCTGTAGGTTACCAACATAAAGACCAAAGGTAGATAAAACCACAAAGATAAGGAGAAACCAGAGCAGAAAAGATGAAACTTCTAAAAACCAGACCGTCTCTTCTCCAAAGGATCACTGCTCCTCACCAGCAATGGAACAAAACTGGATGGAGAATGACTTTGACAAATTGACAGAAGTAGGCTTCAGAAGGTCGGTAATTACAAACTTCTCCGAGCTAAAAAAGCATGTTCTAACCCATCACAAGGAAGGTAAAAACCTTGAAGAAAGATTA
>NW_016804447.1:6849352-6851243 GCF_001698545.2 Rhinopithecus bieti | reverse complement strand
GGCTAAATGCCCCAACTAAAAGACACAGACTGGCAAATTGGATAAAGAGTCAAGACCCATCAGTGTGCTGTATGCAGGAGACCCATCTCACATGCAGAGACACACATAGGCTCAAAATAAAGGGATGGAGGAAGATCTACCAAGCAAATGGAAAGCAAAAAAAGGCAGGGGTTGCAATCCTAGTCTCTGATAAAAGAGACTTTCAACCAACAAAGATCAAAAGAGACAAAGAAGGCCATTACATAATGGTAAAGGGATCAATTCAACAAGAAGAGCTAACTCTCCTAAATATATATGCACCCAATACAGTAGCACTCAGATTCATAAAGCAAGTCCTTAGAGACCTACAAAGAGACTTAGACTCCCACGCAATAATAATGGGAGACTTTAACACCCCACAGTCAATATTAGACAGATCAATGAGACAGAAGGTTAACAAGGATATCCAGGACTTGAACTCAGCTCTGCACCAAGCGAACCTAATAGATATCTACAGAACTCTCCACCTCAAATCAACAGAATATACATTCTTCTCAGCACCACATCACACTTATTCTAAAAGTGACTACATAATTGGAAGGAAAGCACTCCTCAGCAAATGTGAAAGAATAGAAATCACAACAAACTGTTTCTCAGACCACAGTGCAATCAAATTAGAATCCAGGATTAAGAAACTCACACAAAACCACAAAACAACATGGAAACAGAACAACCTGCTCCTGAATGACTACTGGGTAAATAATGAAATGAAGGCAGAAATAAAGATGTTCTTTGAAACCAAGGAGAACAAAGACACAATGTACCAGAATCTCGGGGACACGTTTAAAGCAGTGTGTAGAGGGAAATTTATAGCACTAAATGCCCACAAGAGAAAGTAGGAAAGATCTAAAATTGACACCCTAACATTACAATTAAAAGAACTAGAGAAGGCAGAGCAAAAAAATTCAAAAACTAGCAGAAGACAAGAAATAACTAAGATCAGAACAGAACTGAAGAAGATAGACACAAAAAAAATCCTTCAAAAAACCCGATAAATCGAGGAACTTGTTTTTTGAAAAGATCAACAAAACTGATAGACCACTAGCAAGACTAATAAAGAATAAAAGAGAGAAGACTCAAATAGATGCAATAAAAAATGATAAAGGGGATATCACCACTGATCCCACAGAAATACAAATTACCATCAGAGAATACTATAAACACTTCTATGCAAGTAACCTAGAGAATCTAGAGGAAATGGATAAATTCCTGCACAATACACCCTCCCAAGACTAAACCAGGAAGAAGTTGAATCTCTGAATAAACCAATAACAGGCTCTGAAACTGAGGCAATAATTAATAGCCTACCAACCAAAAAAAGTTCAGGACCAGACGGATACACAGCCAAATTCTACCAGAGGTACAAAGAGGAGCTGGTACCATTCCTTCTGAAACTATTCCAATCAAGAAAAAGAGGGAATCCTCCCCAACACACTTTATGAGGCCAGTATCATACCAAAGCCTGGTAGAGACGCACACAAAAAAAGAGAATTTTAGACCAATATCCCTGATGAACATAGATGTGAAAATCCTCAATAAAATACTGGGAAACTCAATCCAGCAGCACATCAAAAAGTTTATCCACCAGGATCAAGTTGGCTTCATCCCTGGGATGCAAGGCTGGTTCAACATAAGCAAATCAACCAACGTAATCAATCAAATAAACAGAACCAATGACAAAAACCACATGATTATCTCAACAGATGAAGAAAAGGCCTTCGACAAAATTCAACAGCCCTTCATGTTAAAAACTCTTAATAAACTAGGTATTGATGGAACATACCTCAAAATAATAAGAGCTATTTATGACAAACCCACAGCCATTATCATACAGAATGGGCAAAAACTGGAA
>NW_016804447.1:6840627-6848793 GCF_001698545.2 Rhinopithecus bieti | reverse complement strand
TCCTTAAGCTGATAAGCAACTTCAGCAAAGTCTCAGGATACAAAATGAATGTGCAAAAGTCACAAGCATTCCTATACACCAATAACAGACAAACAGAGAGCCAAATCATGAGTGAACTCCCATTCACAATTGCTACAAAGAGAATAAAATACCTAGGAATACAACTTACAAGCGATGTGAAGGACCTCTGCAAGGAGAACTACAAACCACTGCTCAACAAAATAAAAGAGAACACAAACAAATGGAAGAACATTCCATGCTCATGGATAGGAAGAATCAATACTGTGAAAATGGCCATACTGCCCAAGGTAATTTACAGATTCGATGCCATCCCCATCAAGCTACCAATGACTTTCTTCACAGAATTGGAAAAAACTACTTTAAAGTTCATATGGAACCAAAAAAGAGCCCACATTGCCAAGACAATCCTAAGCAAAAAGAACAAAGCTGGAGGCATCACGCTGTCTGATAGCGTATAGTATTCAACCTATACTACAAGGCTACAGTAACCAAAACAGCATGGTACTGGCACTAAAACAGATATATGGACCGATGGAACAGAACAGAGCCCTCAGAAATAACACCACACATCTACAACCATCTGATCTTTGACAAACCTGACAAAAACAAGAAATGAGGAAAGGATTCCCTATTTAATAAATGGTGCTACAAAAACTGGCTAGTCATATGTAGAAAGCTGAAACTGGATCCCTTCCTTACACCTTACACAAAAATTAATTCAAGATGGAATAAAGACTTAAATATTAGACCTAAAACCATAAAAACCCTAGAAGAAAACCTAGGCAATACTATTCAGGATATAGGCATGGGCAAGGACTTCATGACTAAAACACCAAAAGCAATGGCAACAAAAGCCAAAATTGACAAATGGGATATAATTAAACTAAACAGCTTCTGCATGGCAAAAGAAACTGCCATCAGAGTGAACAGGCAACCTACAGAATGGGAGAAAATTTTTGCAATCTACTCATCTGACAAAGGGCTAATATCCAGAATCTACAAAGAACTGAAACAAACTTACAAAAGAAAAACAAACAACCCCATCAAAAAGTCGGCAAAGGATATGAATGGACATTTCTCAAAAGAAGACATTAATGCAGCCAACAGACACATGAAAAATGGTCACCATCACTGGTCATCAGAGAAATGCAAATCAAAACCACAATGAGATACCATCTCACACTAGTTAGAATGGCAATCAATAAAAACTCAGGAAACAAGAGACACTGGAGAGGATGTGGAGAAATAGGAATGCTTTTACACTGTCGGTAGGAGTGTAAACTAGTTCAACCATTGCGGAAGACAGTGTGGCCATTCCTCAAGGTTCCAGAACTAGAAATACCATTTGACCCAGCCATTCCATTACTGGGTATATATCCAAAGGATTATAAATCATACTACTATAAAGACATATGCCCACATATGTTTATTGCGGCACTATTCACAATAGCAAAGACTTGGAACCAACTCAAATGTCCATCAATGATAGACTGGATTAAGAAAATGTAGCATATACACACCATGGGATACTATGCAGCCATAAAAAAGGATGAGTTCAAGTCCTTTGCAGGGATGTGCATGAAGTTGGAAACTATCATTCTCTGTAAACTGTGACAAGGATGGAAAACCAAACATTGCATGTTCTCACTCTTAGGTGGGAATTGAACAATGAGATCACTTGGACACAGGGCGGGGAACATCACACACCCGGGCCTGTCAGTGGGTTGGGGCTGGGGGAGGAATAGCATTAGGAGAATTATCTAATGTAAATGATGAGTTGATGGGTGCAGTAAACCAACATGGCACATGTATACCTATGTAACAAACCTGCATGTTGTGCACATGTACCCTAGAACTTAAAGTATAATTAAAAAAAAAAGAAAAACAAAAAGAAAATCGCCCCAAATGGAAGCAGAGGAACGCAGCAGGGAATGAAGCGCAGCAGGAAGGGTGAAAGGACATCAGCATGAACAAATGCTCACTATATGAAAACGGTTATGTTCGATAAAACTTAAAATCGAGAAAGAATTAAGATACTTGACAACAAAAGCATAAACATTGAAAATGGAGTAAATGAAGTCTAAGTTTTTAAATTCTTGCATTATCCATGAAATACTAAAGTTCTAAATAATGATAAACTGAATAAGCCAAGCATACATGTTGAAATGTTTATAATAACTACTAGAAGACTAATACATAAATATATAACTGGCTAACATGGACAAATGAAATAACATTTAAAAATACTTGATTAATCCAATAAAAGCAAGATATACATATGTATACTATTATGTAAATGTAATATACATAATAAACATACATATTTACACATACATATGTATTTGTTATCTATATCATATTTATACACAAAATATCTATTATACACAATATATATTTATATTTCTTTTAATATAAAATATATGTTTATATGCTATATATATTCCTTTTAAATGGAAGTAAAACTTCAGCATCTGTTGGATATAGGCCTTTGGTTTGTTTTGAAAAAAAAATGAGGAAAAAATTAAAACTTGTAAGTCACAAGTATTGATAATATATATTGTCAATATATATGTGGCCTATGTAACTATTATATTTAAATCCACCAAGTTGCAGAAGAAAAATTACCCAGGATAGAAACTTTGTAGTAGAGTTCAATAACATATGGAAATTATTTCTAAGGAAAGAAATGTAATTTCAAAAACATAGCTAGTTCTGGGGAAGCCAATTTACTTTAAGAAGCTGAAACATTCAGGATAATTTAATGCAGAGGGAGAATGACAAAAATCACTTTTTTCAGGTGATGGTGGGAAGTGTGAAGTTTTATTTCTTCAGGTGAAGAAGGCTCTTATTTACTCAAAGGATGTTTGTTCCTAATCCCGGTAAATAGTATTTGATAGATGTGGTTTTATCTTCTGAGGCTTCACTGTAGCAATGTTCTGTGAAACCATACTAGAATTAAGAATTTTTATACCTTTGGTAACTAACTCTCCCGATGTGGAGTTGAAAGGGGATGTTTTTACTTGAATATATCGTAACAAATCTTTTTATTTATTTGTATGTACATACCCCATCCACACCCACCCCCTCACCACACACACATTGGTGTTAGTGAAAGTAACTGACTTATCACAGATGTTACAAATACTGAAGTTTCAAGATAATAGAAGTTTCTCTGATGAAGGGTCACCAACATCTTTTTTAAGAAAACGTATTAGCTACTTAGCAGAGAAGTTTGTATAAATTATTATACACTTCCCAATATACTTACATCAACTACAAATCACATAATATATACTTTTACTGATAATTAAGGACCATTATTATGAACACTGATCATTATACTAGCCTACAATGTTCTCAGGGACTGCAGAACTGCTCAAGGTGCTAAACTACTTCTTTTTTTTTAAGGAAAATTATCCTATCTAATTTTTGTGGTTTTCCTGCTTCCTTTCTTGACTCCAGGCCACAGCTGTAGTTTTCAGTACTGCCAATGTTCCTGCTTTGTCCAGTCTTTTCTAATATATTATAAATTTGAAAGCCAAGGTCCAACACAATAGAGCATAGGATCTTCATGCATCCTCTCCTGTGAGTTAGATGAATGCTGGACATGGAAAGTGCATAGACTTTTACCAAAATTACTTTTCTCTTTTTCCGCTTATGGGTTTGGGGTGGTATTTTACACAGCTGAGGTTTTCCTATAAGAGAACTACATGGAAGTGAAAAACACATGTTTGTCGATTTGTATTAATAATGCATATAATGTCAGAATCTACTTCCCTCTGAACTTCAACCCATTAACTCTCAGGAAATTGGTTCTACCTAGCTCCCGGAGGAAAGGGGGTGGAATGGGATGAGAAGTGAGGGAGAAAGGAGCTAGCACTCACTGAGCCACTGTTAGGGATCCTGCTAGGTAGAACCACCACTGTGTTACCTCATTTAATTCGTAAAGCCAGTCTATGAGGCACACATTACCAACTTCATTTTATAGTTAAGAGGGAAAGAAACTAACAGACAAAAGTAAGGCTCAGAGGAGTAAAGGAATTTATCAAAAATCACCCTGCTAGAAAATAGCAGAACTGGGATTCAAACCTTGCTTTGTCTCACTGCCTCCTTTATTCCCTTCCACTATATAAAAGCTTTGGAAAGTCTCAGGGATTAACTAGAAAAGACCAATGCTAGGGAATGTACTACGGTGAAGACATAGCTCCAACATTCTGGGCAATATTACTGTGATTCTAAAACTGCACAGAGGGGAAAGATGCCATAGTAATCTAAAATCTTCTAGAAGAAAATTGAACAATTTTAAGTAATAAAGGGTACATACAGGAAAAAAAGGCAAGAATAGATTTTAAATGAATCTGAAGTTTCTTTTGGTGGTATTTTAAACTTCCCTAAAGAGAAATTGTGGGTAACCACCAGGGATCAAAATTAACTTGCATAAGGTATAAGTAAGGCAAGGGCAGTGAACTTGAATCTCTAGGAACTCCTTCTAGTGACTCAGGGAATCATGTAAATTTGCATTAACTGGCTTGGTGTAGTTGGTAAGACCCTATTAATAAGTTACTAATGGGATTTATAAATTCCCTGATTTGGAGACTAAATGGTATAAGGTAAAAGGCTGTGGCTACCCTTCCCTGGGAAAGAGTAGAAGATGGGCTTTCACTGGGTATAATTTGAGTTGTAAATGAATGTCCAGTGAAAGAAGTGCATTTGAAAAAGGGCAATGTAAAAAATGGACAGAGGTGATAAGTTCAAAGGTGAAAAGATGAATTCAAATATCACTTGTGTAGACAGGAGCTGAGCTCACACCTGAGACTAGAGCCACTCAAAACCCAAATACACTGGAAGAAAAACAGAGGACATAGTTTTGAGGAGATTCCTGATATGGTTTGGATTTGTGTCCCTGCCCAAATCTCATGTTGAAATATAATCCCCAATGGAGGTGAGGCCTGGGGAAGAGGTGATTGGATCATCAGGGTGGTTTCTAATGGTTTAGCACCATCCCCCTAGAGCTGTTCTCATGATAAGAGTTTTCACAAGATCTAGCTGTCTGGTTGTTTAAAAGTATGTAGCACCTCCCTGCTCTCTCTCTTCCTTCTGCTCTGGCCATGTAAGACGTGCCTGCTTCTCCTTCCCCTTCTGCCATGCTTGTAAGTTTCCTGAGGCCTCCGTAGCCATGCTTCCTGCACAGCCTGTGAAACTGTGAGCCAATTAAACCTCTTTTCTCTGTAAGTCTCAGGTATTTACTTATAGCAGTGCAAGAACAGACTAATACACTCCCTGAGTCCAGCAGCAGTGGAGAAAACATTAGTTACAGATAATGAAAAGTGATTAAGCAAACTATTTCCTATGTGCTATATCCTATCATTTTGTGCTAACAGTTAATGCTTTGTTAAAACTTAAATCATATATGCTGGTTATGTTTTCCCCACCATGAATAACAACCCTTCCTTCTGTTTTCAGGGTAGCATTTCTTTCTGTAGGTCTTCTTTTGCTTTGGTTCAATTTAGTTTGTGAGTCTGTTGTCATCTAATAAACTGATGTGTGGGAGGCAACTCAGATGCTGCTAAAAATCAATTGAAGAATATGTAAATAAATGAAATGATATCTCATGTTTATGGATTAGAAGAATAATATTGATAAAATGTCCATACTACCCAAAGTAATCTACAGATACAATGTAATCCCTATCAAAATGCCAATGATACCTCTCACAGAAACAGAAAAAATACTCTAAAATGTATATGGAACTACAAAATAACCCAAATAGCTAAAACAATCTTGAGTAAAACAAACAAAGCTAAAGGCATGACCCTGATTTCAAAATCTACTACAAAGCTATAGTAGTCAAAACAGCATAGTAGTAGCATAAAAACAGACATATAAACCAATAGAACATAATTGAGAGCCCAGAAATAAATTCAGACATTTAGGATAAATTAATTTTTGACAAAAGTGCCAAGAACACACAATAGGGAAAGGACAGTCTAGTTGATAGTGTTGGGAAAACTGGATACCGACATGCAGAAAGAATGAATGGGACGTTACCTTACCCCATATTAAAAAACCAACTCAAAGTGAATTAAAGACTTAAACATAAGACCTAAAACTATAAAACGGCTAGAAGAAAGCATAGGGGGAAAATGCTATGACGTTGGTTTGGGCAATAGTTTTTGGATATGAACCCAAAAGCACAGGCAACAAATGCAAAACAGACAGAATTATATCAAATTAAAAATCTGCATGACAAAACAACAAAAACGAAAACAAAACAAAACAATCAACAGAGTGAAGAGACAACCGATGAAATGGGAGAAAACATTTGCAAACTGTACATCTGATAAGGGCTTAATATCCAACATATAAGGAATTCAAACAACTCAATAGCAAGAAAACAAATAATCTGATTTTAAAATGAGCAAGGGGGGAAAAAAAACTAACAAAAGCAAAGCTCAAAGGGGTAAAAGAACTTACCAAAAGTCACACTGAATAGACATATCTCAGAAAGACATACAAATAGCCAACAGTATATTTTTAAAATGCTCAACATCACTAATCATTAGGGAAATGCAAATTATATGATTTGCATAATAATAAAACATAAATAAAAACATGAGGTATCACATGTCAACCAAAACTGAGGCTGCTGAGGCAAAAATAATTTGACAAATTATTTCCGCATTCCAAGTATTGCATTGGAAGCCAGATGTGAGGACCGGACTAGGAAGACATACCAAAAAATTGGGGAGGGTTCTAGAGGCTATTACAAGGTGAAAGGCTTTTATAGGAAAATTGAGGAGAACGGAGGGGAACTCCCGGTAGTGGAATAGTCATTTTTAATTGGAGATTATAAAACAGAGGTTGCAATCTACATACAGATTGCAAAGCACAGGCTAAAATGTCTATATGAAAAATAATCAGTAATACTTTATGATTTAGAAATAAAATCAGTGTCCTTTTCAGAGTCAGTAAGTTATGCCTTAATCAACACATTAACAATTTAAGGAACTCATGATAAGATTCATCACTAAGGGACAGGATGTCAGCATGAATCACAAGACCTTCCCAAGGTGGGTTAATTTGGAAGCCTGTTTACTTTTAAAGTGAACTATCAAATGTGACCTGTAGGTTATTTCCCCCTTTTGATCAAAAATCTTCCCATGGAAACATTGATACTCAATCTCTGCTTAAGTTAGAGTGACAGACATTCTTTATTTCTCAGCACGGGGAAGGCCCATTCCTAGGAAGTCATGTCCCTCAGCAAGCGGAAATAACTTTGTTATTACAGGCAGGCAAGATTACTAGCAACATGGGGCAGGTCTTGAGACAGGCTACATGTTAGTTTCCTAAATAAGGAATCATCTCCACTCACTGGGAGACATTAGCCATTGATCTCAAGGAATCTAGTATTCAGTCCAAATTGTAGGCAAATAATAATAATAATAAATATCAAAAACAATGGGCAGGTCTAGAATCAAAAAGCAGGTATACTATAGTTTTCTTCTGAAACATAATTATTCTCTCTCCAGTCCTCCTTTGTTACCAAAGACAAATAATGAGACCAATTCTATTCACAATATAAGTTTTTGTCTTATCACAGTTGACCTAATTATTTGCATAAAGTACAACAAAAATAGTGATTGGCCATATAGGCTCTTTTAAGTTGACTTTGGTGGAACTTTTTCATAAGGGGTTTTAGATTAGACTTTTAAAAACCCCTTCAGGCTAGGGAGCCAAGCCAAGGATTCACCATCAGACTGTGCCTATAATACCTGTATGAAATGGGTGAATTTCTGTCTTTTTGAGGTACCCAAAATATCTGGAGGTTCCTGGGCCTGTCAGAAAGTGACATTCTTTAATTACTGCAAGGTCAGGAACTCTATAAAGGAACTATGTAGACAAGGTACCGGGCCAGTCTTTTCCAAGTCTATTGGCTTTACAAAGTCAGTTTCAATCCCTCAAAGCAGCCTTGTCATTAAATGTCTGGGTCATTTCCAACTAAGGCAAACATGTTATAAGAAAACATGTTTCTAAAGATTATAAAATGATTTTCATTTATAAGATACTGATATGTGACAAACAAAGATTCCTGTTGCCGAGGTTGTCACTAAAATGTAAGGTCACTAAGAGTTAAAAGTTCTAATT
>NW_016804447.1:6818813-6840098 GCF_001698545.2 Rhinopithecus bieti | reverse complement strand
TTTCAAGTTAAATGTATGGATATTTTGCCAAAACTCAGAAGATGGTTGTTTTATTAAATTAGTCTTGTTTGCTAAAAGATCTCTTCAGGTGATATGAATTTACAACGTATTTTGGCTTACTAATTGATGAGTGCTCATTTATTCATAAACCAATTTGGTACCATG
The DNA here is from genome assembly GCF_001698545.2 of Rhinopithecus bieti. Classification (NCBI taxonomy): domain Eukaryota; kingdom Metazoa; phylum Chordata; class Mammalia; order Primates; family Cercopithecidae; genus Rhinopithecus; species Rhinopithecus bieti. The sequence continues at coordinate 6,839,933 of NW_016804447.1, read as the reverse complement.
TAAACAATATACAAATACAGACATGTACACATAAAAATACAAACAGATGCAAATGAAGATTTTATAGTTTTGCCTTTAAAATTTTATTCATGAGTCAGGTAAAATTCACCAGCTTAAAAGGACAGTTGAATTAAATTTTGCCTCTGTAAATAGAATAAGTTAATCTGACTTCCATAGCCAAAGATCTTACTGAGTATAGCAAATTGACATCTCAAAGCACAGAGACATAATTTAAGTTTTCTAAAAGGCCAGTAAAGTTTTACATCTGCAAGGGACTATGAGGTGTAGCAACACATTTAAAGAGTATTGTCTGATATTGGGTAAAAGGTTTAATCAGGTTTACTTCCACTTTAATGGAGGTGGCTATATGTATTTTACTAATGTATATGGAAGACTGGGACCATAAATGGCCTGGCAAAGCTAGCAATAAATCATCAAATGTGTCGATCATTAGTCCCAGTTCAGAAAATTTGTGGGTCTGTATTTTAGAATCTTAGTAGTTTCATTCTCATTCTGTAGTTATTTCATTTGCTCCTTCTGTTTTAAATTTAAATACATTTTAACCACCTTGAAAGAAGTAAATGAGTGCATTGTGAAATTCCAAAAATCTCTGCCTAAGAGACATATGGGAGCCCAAGGAACAAGCAGAAAGGAATGAATTCATATAAGAGAGAAGATGAAAGAACAGGGATAGACAAGGAGGAGCCATGGGGAAGAAAGGGAGAGAGCCTTCTAAGTATTTTTCAACTAATATACAATAGTTTGAATGGTTTCAAATATCCTTTTGTTTACATCTTGAATGGAGACTTTTTTTTTTCAAAAGATTTCTTTTAGAAGCTTCTAGGTGCTGTTGGAAGTAAGTCTCCCATTAAATCTGGTTCTAAAACCAACTTTTTCCATTTGTGTGCACAAATAAATTATTTTAGGCATTTTCAAAAGATCTCCATTTTGGCCACTGCTGTGATGACCATCCTGAGTTAGCTGGATCCACTTATCTAAGTACTTGCAAGTAAAAGAACATGAAACCAGCTGGTGTCAACAGAGGTGGTGTACCTTCAGTCTGGATGCATTTTCCATCTTGGCTGCTTTGAGCAAAACAAGCTCTGTAGGGGGTCAGGTGTGCTGACTATGAATCTTTCTTCTGGAGATTTCATTCAATGGGCTGAAAAGAGCTCTTATGTGTCTTGGACGACCAAGTCACCTCCAAAGAAGGGTCAGGATGCTCAGGGGTAAGAGATGATCAGTCTTTTAAAGCCTGCAGGCTGAGCAAAAAGTTCAGTTTGGCCAGAGGGAGTGAATGTCTCTTATCTTTGGAGCAAGAGTGCCCTCATGTGATTGAGAAGGAGAAAACTAAGGAAAGGTTGTCTCACCCCAAGCCTCCAGGGAAACAATTCACTGAGCATTCTGCCCTAAAATTCCCAATAAAACACTTCCCTTGAATTGGTAGCAGTAACTCTTGTTCTGAAAAGAGTCATTGTACCTCCTGGCCAGGGAGGAAACTAGCTTTAACAAACCAGAACTTCAGCCAAGATGTGAGGGTTCCAGGAGGAACCCATCTGTAGCACCCGGGAGAAGCATTTAAATTTGGGAACACAATAGGTTCATTACTGGTACATGCACAATGGTAAAAGCCACATTGGATGGTCCAGGGAAGTTGCTCTGGAATCCTGCTGATTATGCCAGAATGTTGACTGAAATTAAGTCTTTTAAGGCAGAAATAATTTGATAAAGGTACTTTGGAAGCCAAATGTGAGGATCAACCCAGGAAGACACACCAACAAAATTGGGAGGGTTCCAGAGTCCCTTACAAGTTGGAAGACTTTTGTCGGAAAATTTAGGAGAAGGGAGGGGGACTCCTCATAGGAGTTGTCCTTTTTCATTGGCGAGTACAATATAAAAGGTACAATCAGTAGATACAGATTGCAACATATAGGCTAAAATGTCTATATACAATACAACCAGTAAAACTTTATAACTTGAAAATAAATCAGCATCCTTTTCAGTGTCAGTAGGGTATGTCTTTATTAGTACACTAACACTTTGAGGAACTCATAAGGTTCATTACTGAGGGACAGGATGTCACCATGAATCATAAGACCTTCCCAAAGTGGGTTAATTTGGAAGCCTGTTTGCTTTTAAAGTAAACTGTCAAATGTTACCTGTAGCTTATCACACCTCACACCTGTTAGACTGGTTATTATAAAAAAGATGAAAGATAAGTGTTGGCAAGGATGTGGAGAAAAGGAAATCTTTGCACACTGTTGGTAGGAATTAGTACAACCACTATGGAAACAATATGGAGGTTCCTCAAAAAACTAAAAACATAACTACCATATGATCCAGCAGTCCCACCAAGGGGTATATACCTAAAAGAAATGAAATCAGCATGTTGAAGAGAGATCTGCACTTCCATGTTCATTGCAAAATTATTCACAATGGCCAAGATATAGAATCAACTTAAGTGTCCACTAACAAATGAATGGATACCGAAAATTTATTATGTATGTCCAATGGGACAGTATTCAGCCTTTAAAGAAGAAAATCCTGCCATTTGCCACAACATAAATGAAACTGGAGGGCATTACACTAAGTGAAATAAGCCAGACACAGAAAGACAAATGCCATATGATCTCACTTATATGTGGAATTTAAAAGAGGACTCACAGAAGCAGACAATAGAATGGTGGTGGTTACCAGAGGCTGGTGGTGACGGGGGCTGGAGGATGTCTGTTAAAGAATACAAAGTCTCAGTTAAACAGGAGGAGTAAGCTCAAGAGATCTGTCATACAACATGGTGACTACAGTTAATAACAATATATTGTGTACTTGAAAATTACTAAGAGAAATTTTAAGCATTCTCACCATAGAAAGTATGTGAAGTAATACATATGTTAAATAGCTTGATTTAGCCATTCCACAAAATATACATGTATCAAAACATCTTGTTGTATACCAAAATATATACAATTTTATTTGTCAACTTAAGAAATAAAATAATTTTTTATTTTTTATTTATTTATTTATTTTTTATTTTTTTGAGACGGAGTCTCCCTCTGTCGCCCAGGCTGGAGTGCAGTGGCCGGATCTCAGCTCACTGCAAGCTCTGCCTCCCGGGTTTATGCCATTCTCCTGCCTCAGTCTCCTGAGTAGCTGAGACCATCCTGGCCAACACAGTGAAACCCCATCTCTACTAAAATTACAAAAAAAACTAGCCGGGCGAGGTGGCGGGCGCCGGNCTGCCTCCCGGGTTTACGCCATTCTCCTGCCTCAGTCTCCTGAGTAGCTGAGACCATCCTGGCCAACACAGTGAAACCCCATCTCTACTAAAAATTACAAAAAAAACTAGCCGGGCGAGGTGGCGGGCGCCGGTAGTCCCAGCTACTCAGGAGACTGAGGCAGGAGAATGGCATAAACTAATTTTTTAAAAGGAAGTCTGGCGCCTTTTGCCTTTTGGTCTCAGAATATAACAGATCATCACCCATCTCCATGGACTGATTTGACTCTGGTTCAAAATGGAATAGCCAGAAAACAGTGAAGAAACACTATTTTTTAGGACAATGGTAGTGATATGGATTTAAGGATGCAGATATGCCAGTGACTTCTGTCACAGAGAGGCCGAGTTTTGTTGGATATCAATCAAAACAGCCTTCAAAGAATGAAATATATCTGTTAGTCTTGTCAAAAAAATGTTTGGGGTCTCCCTACTAAGTTACTTAGAGAAGAGAGTTTAAATGAAATAGTGCATTTTCTGGATCCCTGGGAAACAAAACAGAATCAAATCTAGTTTATTCATTTGGATGTCTACAACTGTTATAAAGTGAACTACTATTATCTCCATTTTCAGATGAGGAGACTAAAGTGCAAGAAGCCAAATAACTTGCACAAGATTTTGCCAGAATCTAAGTTATGGCAACCATATAACAACTTGTTCCCTATTCCCTTTTCCAGGTCTCCTCCCTACTGAAACAACTGTCTCAGACCAATGAAATGTGCACACTTCGGCCTGTGGCCTTAGGTGTCTTCTTCATGGTGCCCAAGGATAGATGTGTTCCTGGATAATCTGAGTTAATATGCTGAAAGCATATTTCCAAAGACTACATATCACAGTGGTGTTTGAGTCATTTACTCTGCACTTAGCATAAACAGCATTCAGCTGTGTGCTGAGCTGAACCAATAGCCACCTTGTCTAACGCTGTTTCTTGAGGAAATATGCTTCAAATACTAAATATCAGATTTTTAAATTAATCGCTGGAACACAATTCCTTTCTAAATTGGGGTTATAACTCACAGGTAAACTCCCCTTAATTATGATGAGAATTAATAAAATTTTGTAACCATAAGTAAATCTTATATAAAAGATAATATCTCCTATGTTTTAAGCTTTTTTTTTTTTTTTTTTTTTTTTTTTTTTTTTTTTGAGACAGGGTCTCACTCCCGGCTGGAGTACGTGGACACTGGCTCACTGCAGCCTCCACCTCCAGGCTTAAGTGCCTCCGCCACCTCAGCCTCCCGGTAGTGGGACTACTACGGTGTGCATCACCTGCCTGGCTGATTTTTTAATTTTTTGTAGACGTGGGTTTCACCTGTTCCCAGGCTGGTCTCAAACTCCTGGGTCAAGCGATCACCTGACTTGGCCTCCAAATCCTGGGATAACAGTCATGAGCAGCACAGCCGGCTGCTTAAGCTCTTAAAAGTTTAAAATCAGCCCATTTTTATTCTACATTACTTGTGAGAGATTTTTTTCCCCTGGCAACTACAATGTCAGTTGACTCTCTTCTCCGTGGCTGTTTGTCGAAGGCCATCCAATGTACAGTAGGAAGCTTATCTCTCCTTCATAGGAGCTAATTGATTGGCGCTTATCCTTCATCCTGGCATGTGGGCCATTGAATGTAAGAAAATCGGATAGTCCACTATGACCCTGAGTGGGCACTGGTTACTAGGTTGGGAGGTTGTCCTAGTGATTTAACTTATTTCAACTCACAGATGAACATGGGCAGAGGTGGGAGAGGGGGAGATAGCATTGAATTGGAAACAAAGGATATTTCTTCCAGCAGTAAAATAATGGCTTCTCATTCTAGAGGCTGCTATGGGACAGAACCCCTTTATTTTGGCTTAAACAAATATCCAATGTGCAGTAAATGCTTTATAAGGCCACGGTAAATATATTGGTATGGTATTCTTAACAAAAGCCTTGCAGCTCTTCTTAAAGCTGGCCTTCTTATCCATACATTTGATTACCAAGGGGAAACAGCCGGAACCTATCGTTAGACACATAAACTTCATAAAAGAATGGTACCTATATTTAAGATATTCTTACCACCCATTTCCTGTACAGTCCCTGTGGATGTGTTGTCTTGTTTCACCCTTTGACCCACCTTGCACTAAACTCCTCTTCTTAACAATTCTTGAAAAAATTTAAAGGTCACAGTAAGTTTTCAGACTTTGTAACTTATGGAACATTTGGGACATTTTTAGGAGATATACACGCACACCATTTCCTCTTATCCTTTTCCCTTCTCTTTACGTTTATCAATCTCTTCTCCTTCCTGTTCAGTTAATCAGTATGCCCTCTGCTGTTTTAAGACAGGCTGGATTTTTTCTGTGGCCAATAATCTTGAAGACTAGGGCCTTAATACAACATTTATGAGATGAGCCTTTTCATTGATGTATTCCGAGTAGTTAGAGTTTGTAAGCCCTAAACTTCCATTTATATCTTTTATCCATGGATAGTTATTTGGTCTAAAACATTGTACAAGGTGGACTTTTAATGGTTCCTAAAAGGTACAGTTACTTTATTTTATCTAATGTTCTAAAAATTAGTAATTAGCTTCTTAAATCAAAAGATACTTTAAAAAATTCAGATATGGGCTTAATCTACTTAAAACATTTTGATTTCAGTGGCTTGATGTGGGGTCCTAGATCTAAATTTTTTTTAAGTTTTTTTAACTTTAAGTTCTAGAGTCATGTGCATAAACATGCAGGTTTGTTACATATGTATACATGTGCCATGCTGGTGTGCCGCACCCATTAACTCGTCATTTACAAAATTAAGTATATCTCCTAATGCTACCGCTCCCCCCTCCCCCCATTCCATGACAGGCCCCGGTGTGTGATGTTCCCCTTCCTGTGTCCAAGTGTTCATTCTTCAATTCCCACCTATGAGTGAGAACATGCTGTGTTTGGTTTTTTGTCCTTGTGATAGTTTGCTGAGAATGATGGTTTCCAGCTGCATCCACGTCCCTACGAAAGACATGAACTCATCTGTTTTTATGGCTGCATGTTATTCCATGGTGTATATGTGCCACATTTTCTTAATCCAGTCTATCATTGATGGACATTTGGGTTGGTTGCAAGTCTTTGCTATTGTGAATAGTGCTGCAATAAACATATGTGTGCAGGTGTCTTTATAGCAGCATGATTTATAATCCTTTGGGTATATACCCAGTAATGGGATGGCTGGGTCAAATGGTATTTCTAGTTCTAGATCCTTGATTTTTAACAAACTTCCTAGGTAATTACCTAGGTTTTGAGAACCACTCCTCCAGTTTAGGGATGCAAGCCTGTAAGCTACATTCAACCAGTCACCAGTTTTTGCAAATAAAGTTTTACTGGAATGCAAACACGCCATTTGTTTGTGTATGGTGTGGGGCTGCTTTTGTGCTATAATGGCAGAATTGAGTAATGTGACAGAGACTAAAGACATATTTACTATTTGGTCCTTTATAGAAAAGCCTTGGTGATCCTGCTCTTGTCTGTTTCATAATAATTTTCAGAGTCATGTTATTACTTGTGATGGGAACTAAGTAAGGCAGTGTAAATGATTGCTAATGAAGACAGCACCCAGACTGTCATCTTCACAAGATGATCCTTTTTAATATACAGCCAAATTATTTTTTTCCTGAGTTACACTGACCCCTAATGGTAGAAATGTTAAATTACAGCTGCTCAATCACAGTTTTCCCCTATTGTTAATTAGTTCCTAAAATTAGGGTCATACTTACAGACTTTGTAGTAGGAGACTTTAGAAGTCAGAGTTCACTTGGTAGAACTGAGCAGGACCAAACAGCCTGGGAGAAGGTTGGCAATTTTAGGGAGAGCTATAATTCCTTCCTTTTGCAGAGTTTCTTTTTCTTCAAAGACTGTTACTCAATGTAGCATTTCCAATTATACAGGTCATTTATTTCAAAGTGATAACTTTCATCAGGACATTATGACCATTCGTAATTCCATGTCTATCTCTAAAGTTGGAAGCACGATAATATCAATGTGGTCAAAATTACCTGTGCCTTCACTATGATGAACCGTGAAGAAAGCTCACAGAGTAATCTGGATACATGTAAACAGATACTGAGAAGGTTACCAAAGGGGATCTCACACGTTTTGGCAATAATGAGATGGCAGAGGTGAAACCATTAGTTTTTAACCTTGACTACTGATTAAAATCTCCTGGGGAGTTTTTAAAACTTGATGATGTTCAGACCTCAACTCCTGGAAATTCTGATCTAATTGGTCTAGGGTGAGGCCCAGGCAGCAGTCTTTTTTTTTTTTTTTAAAGTCCTGCAGGTGATGGTATGTGCAACAAAGGTTAAGAACCATTTTTCTACAGTAGTGCTTCTCAAATTTTAATCTATATTCAGATCACCTGGGAGATCTTTTCAATCTGCAAATTGTGATTCAGGAGGTCAGTGATAGCATGTGAGAATCTGATTAACAAGCTTCAGGGTGATGTTGATGCTACTGCCTGAGGACCATGCTTTGAGTAGCGAGGAATTAAATCATCCCTAGCCACAATTTTTATGCAGTCTCAGTGTTCTGAGAGCTTAAAGTACATAAGCATCACCTGGGAATGAACTAAACATGCAAAATCATCAAGCTCCCCAAATTTTTACCAAATGTACCTAGTGATTGCGAGATTCATAGTCTGAGAACCAAATACACCCTACCCTACCCAAATGATATTTATTCTACAAATCCCATTTTTTAAAAACAAATGGCAGGCCAGGCACGGTGGCTCAGGCCTGTAATCCCAGCACTTTGGGAGGCCGAGGCTGGTGGATCACGAGGTGAGGAGTTCAAGACCAGCCTGGCCAAGATGGTGAAACCCATCTCTACTAAAAATACAAAAAAATTAGCCAGGTGTGGTGCTGCATGCCTGTAATCTCAGCTACTCTGGAGGCTGAGGCAGAAGAATCGCTTGAACCTGGGAGGCAGAAGTTGCAGTGAGCCGAGATCGTGCCACTGCATTCCAGCCAGGGTGACAGAGCGAGACTCTGTCTCAAAAAAAAGGCAGTAGCATTGTTTATCAGTTTATAGGCTGTCTGACCAAATACAGAGAAATTTTTCTTATTCCAGGTGAAAACACAAATTACCAAGTTGTAATGGCTCAAACCAAGAGTAATTTTATTATATCTCATGATTTTGTGGACCAGAAACGTGGGCAGAGGTTGGTTGGATGATTTTCCTCCCTGTAGTGTATACTGAAGTCACTTAATTTCCAAATAGTGAATGCACTGGTCTGAAGAGTCCAAGATGGCTTCATTTTACACGCCTTGGTACTCTGGCTGGAAAGGTGGGCCCAGCTGAGGCTGTCACCTGGAATGCCTACGTATGACCTCTTAAGTTGGGCAGTCTCAGGTTAGTAAGTCTCTACATGGTGGCTCAACACTCCCGAGTGTTCCAAGACACAAGAAATGGAAGTTGCCATTCTCTCAAGACCTGGCCTTGAAAACTGGCACAGTGTCATTTCTGCCACATTCCACTGGTCCAAGCGGTCAGAGTTCACTCAGGTTCAAAGTGAGGAGTCATATACAGGCTTGCTTCACGGCCATGCAACCCCATGTGCAGTCGCGCAGGGCCCAAAACTCAAAACGGCCCCATACTTGGCTTAATGCTCTGCTGTTGCCATCTTGAAAATATTTATAATTTTTGAATGAGGGGCATTACACATTCATTTTGCACTGGGTCCCACAAATTATGTAGCTGTCTTAGCTGTCTTTTCTATGGGAGGACTATTTAAAAAAATGTGGCCATCTTTAGTAAGTTATAAGCCATCTGACAAATATTTTATTCTCACTATATTTCTGTATTAAAAGTTATTCTTCCAAAATGCAGACTGAAGCATGTGGGTTAAATTCAGCATGAAGAAGAAAAACAGATTATGAGGTTAGAAATAATGTCTTTTTTTTTTTTTTTTTTTTTTTTTTAAGACGGAGTCTTGCTCTGTCACCCAGGCTGGAGTGCAGTGGCGCAATCTCGGCTCACTGCAAGCTCCGCCTTTCAGGCTCACGCCATTCTGCTGCCTCAGTCCCCCAAGTAGCTGGGACTACAGGCACCTGTCACCACGCCTGGCTAATTTTTTGTATTTTTAGTAGAGACGGGTTTCACCGTGTTAGCCAGGAAAAAATAATGTCAGTTTTTAGGAATAAGAAATTTGGTCACTTCGGCATTGACCAACAGTAATCCAAGATCAGTACGCAAGTAGGGTGGAGAAATGTGGATTAGAGCGATGTCACTGGACAGAAATGACGTGGGGAAACGAGAGATGCATTGTTTCAGAGCACTCAGTTCCAGACTAGAATCTGAATGTACTCTCCAAGCTGTAGGAAGTTCGCATAGTGAGTTTGGTTATTTGTTGGAGAGAATGGGTGATGGCTATTTTATCTTATTACTCAAGCATAGTTATAGAAGTGTTCAGCTGAGGCCCATTCCAAAGGAGGTACTAAGATGCAAAAATGTTCAAAGGGTTTAGTCAGAAATCTAGTGGATGATCCTTAAAACCCTGATCCACATGGAGAATTCAAAAATTAGAAGTTAGAGATCATAACGGATGTGAAAAGGTAGAAAGTTCTTAAGGTACTGTGATGGTGGAAATGTTTCCCTTTATCTCAGGAGACCACCTGAAGAAATTAGTATGTATACTCTGGATTTTGAAGAATGCAAAGGCCTGGCGTATGACTTCTTCCTGAAGAAAATCTAACGGGTAAGAGAAAAGATGACTAGCCACTTTGATGGAGGGAATGAAGAAGAGATTGGTGTGCGGGCTCCAATGTCTCATGTTGCAATGAGTTAAAAAAGCTACTCGGGAGGCTGAGGCAGGAGAATGGCGTAAACCCGGGAGGCGGAGCTTGCAGTGAGCTGAGATCCGGCCACTGCACTCCAGCCTGGGCGACAGAGCGAGACTCCGTCTCAAAAAAAAAAAAAAAACAAAAAACAAACAAACAAAAAACAAACACTTAACCTTGTCTAACGATTGTCCCTGGTGGTTTCAGACTGTAAAATCTAAAAGCTCTTTCTTGGCTGGCATTAATCCTTGCTGTTCATTCTATCTACATGCAAACTAAGAGAGAGACATCGCGGGAAGCACATAGCAGGCACTCCATAAATTTTTCAGATTTCCCAACTGCTTCCAGAAAGGAGTTTCCGGTAAGGCACGGCGGCAGCGAAAGAAATAGCTGCAGCATTGGTGGAGCAGCTGGGACCCAGGCCTGTGCTCCCTGTGAGGCACGCCCGCCAGGGAGCCTCGAGCGAGGCGGAGACAGCGGAGAGAAGCCCCGCGTCGGAGCACCACTCCACTAGCGTCCAGTCCGCTGCTGGTCCAGCACAGTCGCCACTAGCCCCTTCCTTCCTGCGAGCCCCGCCTTTCTTGCTAGCCTGCCTCGCCCTTTTTGCTTTCTTGACCCACCCCGTTTGCCCTGCCCCGCCCATATGCCCCGCCCCACTTGCCCGGCCCCTCTGTTGTCCCGCCCCCGTTCCTGCGTCCGCCGCCCCGCCCCGTCCCCGCTCCCCACACGCTTTCCGCTGCCCGCCCTCGTCTGCCGCACCGTCCGTTCCCCGCCCCCGCCCCGTCCTGCTGCCCAGCGCCTCCAGTTGCCCCGCGCCTCCAGTTGCCCCGCCCCATCCTGTTTTCCCGCCTCGCCCCGTTCCGCTGCCTCGCCCAGTCCTGCTCTCGGGCCCCGCCCCGTTCCGCTGCCCCGCACCGTCCTGCTCTCCAGCCTCGCTCCATCCCGCTGCCCCGCCCCGTCCCGTTCCGTTCAGCTGCCCAGCCCCGCTGGTACCCACGAGCTAGTGGCTGCCGTGGACACCATGGGGACCGCCTCGTCGCTCGTGAGCCCCGCGGGCGGGGAGGTGATCGAGGACACGTACGGGGCGGGCGGCGGCGAGGCCTGCGAGATCCCGGTGGAGGTGAAGCCCAAGGCCCGCCTGCTACGCAACTCGTTCCGCCGAGGCGCGGGGGCGGCGGCGGGGGCCGGGCCGGGGTCGCTTCCCCGCGGGGCAGGGGCGGGCGGGCTGCTGGGGGCCAGCTTCAAGTCCACCGGCTCGTCGGTGCCCGAGCTGGAGTACGCGGCGGCCGAGTACGAGCGGCTCAAGAAGGAGTACGAGATCTTCCGCGTCAGCAAGAACCAAGAGTTGTTGTCCATGGGCCGCCGCGAGGCCAAGCTGGACACAGAGAACAAGCGGCTGCGGGCCGAACTGCAGGTAACGCTGGGCCGGGCCGCGACGCCGGGAGACCCCTAGGAAGCACGGCCGTCCTCCTCCCTCTCCAAACCGAGCGGCTTTGAAAGTTCGGCGGAAACTGCCCATTTTAATTTGAGAGGCTACATTCTCTTCGAGTCTGAAATGATTCCTTAACTCCCTCCCCTTTATCTGTCTCTTTTTTTGGAGACAGGGTCTCGCTGCGGTGGCACGATCGCGGCTCACTGCAGCCTGGAACTCCTGGCTCAACGATCCTCACGCCTTTGCCTCCTAAAGTTCTGGGATCACAGGAGTGAGCCACCGCGCCTGGCCCCCGCTTTTCTATTTCTGGTTTATTCAGACACCTAGAAGAAATTAGCCGTAAAGTGTCCTGAGGAGGCAAATGCCAATCTCCAGCTCCACTCCGGCCCCTGCGCCCACCCCCTCAGAAGGCTGGTGACATCTGTTGAAGCAACTCAACAAACTCTTCCTAGGAGTTTTACCCTCCTCCTCCTCCCCATAAAAATTTTACCTGGGGCTCCAAAGTGGGGCTCATGTGTCAGTTTCTTTGTGAAGTTTCATGGCTCTTGCATTGTAATGGTCTTGACATGAAATTTTCAGGAAGCCTCCTGGTTCTCACCATCTTAACTGCTATGATTGAAAACCTTTTCTAGATGTAGTCAGATTTCCTTAGTCCATTTGATTAATTTACTCTAAAATCAATTATTGCATGCCCTCCATGTAGCAAGTCGATTATAATTCACTAAAATAGTATATAAAGCAGCTGGGCATGGTGGCTCACGCCTGTAATCCCAACACTTTGCAAGGCCTATGCGGGCGGATGACCTGAGGTCAGGAGTTCGAGATCAGCCTGGCCAACATGGTGAAACTCCGTCTCTACTAAAAATACAAAAATTAGCCGGGCATGGTGGCAGGCGCCTGTAATCCCAGCTACTCGGGAGGCTGAGGCAGGAGAATGGCGTGAACTCAGGAGGCGGAGGTTGCAGTGAGCCGAGATTGCACCATTGCATTCCAACCTGGGCAACAGAGCTAGACTCCGTCTCAAAAAAAAAAAAAAAAAGCATATAAAGCAAGAGGTTGCTTTTCTATGAGCAAATCTCTAAGACTTTTTGCCATCAGTCTGGGGCCCCTCTGATCGTTGTTGTGTCGTTTGTTTATTTACTGTGGGAGAGACTTCTAGGCAGCCTAAGAGTTCCTGGAGTCATTACAGTAGGGGTGAAATAAATACCTCAGATTTTTTTATTTTTTTATTTTTTATTTTTATATGATTTTTCTAAAAGAATAAAAGCCTCCTGTCTTCAAGACTAGACGTTCTTCTAGTCAGGTTTTGTTGTTTTTATTTTTAAACTCCCTCATTAGCGGTTGTGTAATTATTGTGGTTGTCTGGGAAGAAGTCCGTATAGCAGTTTATCTGTTGTCTTATCAGTTTTCCTACTGGGCAGCCTTAATGCACTTGCATGTATAAAAGGGACTCGCGCATTTCAAGTATCTGATTTAATGTGTCCAAGCCACTGCCCAACAGACATTGTACGTTGGAAACAACTAAACAACTGCACGGTGGGGGTAGAAAAGGCCAGACCAAACAGGGCGGAGTGCAATAAGGGCTGGCAAGTGTTACAGTCACTCCTGTCACAAGTCCTGGTTTCCTGTGAAACATACTGGTTCCTTTCTCATATATCGAGGCATGAAAAAACTCTTCTATATTTCATTCATTGAGTCAGACATTTACTGGAGACCTGCAGCATACTAGGCACTGTGAAGTGCTCAAGGGATGGTGAGATGAATAAGACATAGTGCCAAGGGGCACACAGTCTCCTAGAACTAAGTATCCTTCAAGTTAAGCCTTATAAAATGTAATTTTTACTATCACAAAGATGGAAAAGGCATAAGGAAGTTTAAGAATTGATGCAGTAGGCCAGGTGCGGTGGCTCAAGCCTGTAATCCCAGCACTTTGGGAGGCCGAGACAGGTGGATCACGAGGTCAGAAGATTGAGACCATCCTGGCCTACACGGTGAAACCCCGTCTCTACTAAAAAAAATACAAAAAACTAGCCGGGCGAGATGGCGGGCGCCTGTAGTCCCAGCTACTCGGGAGGCTGAGGCAGGAGAATGGTGTAAACCCGGGAGGCGGAGCTTGCAGTGAGCTGAGATCTAGCCACTGCACTCCAACCTGGACGACAGAGCGAGACTCCTTTTCAAAAAAAAAAAAAAAAAGAACTGATGCAGTGTTTCAAAAAAAGTTAATTTCCATTGAAAGCTTAATGTTGAAGTCTTTATTTGTTGTAGTTCAAGCATGCTTGCGGTTTTTTTCCCATTATGTTTTGAATAAAATGGCAACATGAAGTTTCTGATAATTGGTAAAATAATAAGTAGACTTAAAATTCTAAGATACGTAACATATGTATATATATATATAAGAATGTAAAATTGGGGAGCAAGACTATTTTTGTTAGGAAATAACGAGGTAAATTATTCTAGGCACTTCAAAAAACATACCAGAAGATACTTCGAGAAAAAGAAAGTGCTTTAGAAGCAAAATACCAAGCAATGGAGAGAGCAGCAACATTTGAACATGACAGAGATAAAGTTAAAAGGCAATTCAAGGTAAATTCCTTACATTTTTACCCCCAAAGCAACATGGAATAAAACAGTATATTCTAAAAGTATATATAATATATAATGCGGTGAATAAATAGAAGTAAGTTATGTAGGATTCATGAAAATTGTAAGAATTAGTGTAGGGCACTTTCACATTTTTGAGTTAGACGTGGTAAACTTGAGATCATTTCAAAGAAAAATGTATGAAAGTGAACATTTTAATAATAATTTGGAAAAGAAGGGAAGCGTTTCTGTATGGGGAAAAGCATGTGGAAATGTTTAGGGATGTTGTATTATTGGTATTTAGTGGGAGAGAGAGACAGATTTCCTAAACATCATGCAGTGCACATGACAGACCCACACCACAGACATGCATCCTGCTGGAATTCCAGTGGCTTCCAGTTGCAAAACAGTAAGGTAAAGGTACTGGGACATTCACTCTGTGAAAGGGGACATCGAGGACCAAATGAATATTGGTTTTATGAATGAAATATTTTTCCCTTAAAGTTGATGACACAATTTTTGATTATAAAAAAACTTTCAAAATTAAAATTATTCTTTTAAAGATTTTAGAGAGACCAAAGAAAATGAAATTCAGGACTTACTGAGGGCCAAGAGGGAGTTGGAGAGCAAACTTCAGAGGCTACAGGCTCAGGGCATCCAAGTATTTGATCCTGGGGAGTCTGATTCAGACGACGACTGTACAGATGTCACTGGTAAGTGTATATCCTATTTATATTTTGAGCTTTCAACATAGCTCTAATGACATGTAGAGCCAACTTTGGATTCTGCTAGATTTCTTTTACTTATCTATATTAGGTTATCGCTTTAACTACTGTTGCAAATAGAGTCGTGCATTATTTCTGTCAGCTGCTAAGACACCTCTTCTCCACGAAGTATATGAATTTGGGGACTAAAGTTCCTTCTGCTTTGTCACTCTGGCAACCCTAACCCATAACCTTTATTCTCTGGTCTGAGATAGCTATCCCAGCTCCCACCAGCACGTCTGCATTTTAGCCAAGGGAAAGAAGGAAGGGGAGAATACATTCCTTTCCCGGAAAGCACAACCTAAGATGACTTCTCAAATCCCATTAGTCAGAACTATACCTGGGAAGACTGGATAGTGTAATCAGCAGCCAGGCAGACAAGAGTCCTACTCAAATGTAGGGTTCTGTTACTGAAGAAAGAAGAGAAGAATGGATATTGGAGTTCGTAGTCTCTGCAGTGTTATTTCTTTACATAATGATGTATTCTTTGCTTTAGAATACTTGCATTATAGTTCACTGAGTGGTTTCCAGTATAGCTTTGTGAACTGTTCAAAAAGTGTTTGTTTTATAATTAAATGAAATATGTTTTCTGGAAATAAAAGCTTGAAATCACAGAGTGAAAGGATTTACATATTCTAAGAAAATGTTAATAAAGTGTGATTGATACTGAAAAAAGAAAAGATTCTATTTTAAAATGCAGTGGAAAATGTAGTCACCCTCCCATTTATAATGAACTGTAAGTATACTCTTTCAAATGGATGCATTTTGGAGTAAAATACAGTAACTGACAGTTCCTTCTTAATTTTCATTTTAGTATCATTGAAATCTGACCAACATACTGGAATTTTTATTGCTCACTTTTTTTTTTTTTTGAGATGCCATTCTTCTGCCTCAGCCTCCCAAGTAGCATGAGCCACCGCGCCCAGCCTTTATTGCTAACTTTTAAGGAAAAAAATGAAGGCTGGGTGCAGTGGCTCATACCTGTAATCCCAGCACTTGAGGAGGCCAAGGCGGGCAGATCACGAGGTCAAGAGATCAAGACCATCCTGGCCAACATGGTGAAAGCCTATCTTTACTAAATACAAAAATTAGCTGGGCGTGGTGGCGTGTGCCTGTAGTTCCAGCTACTCGGGAGGCTGAGGCAGGAGAATCGCTTGAACCCAGGAGGTGGAGGTTGCAGTGAGCCAAGATTGCGCCACTGCACTCCAGCGTGGTGACAGAGCAAGATTCCATCTCAAACAAAAAAGTGATTGTTAACGGCCAAGAGTAGCTGAGAAAATGCTTTTTTATACCCCAACATAAGTCTTAGTGATTATTTCAGTATTGACATATTCAAATGTACAGTGTTTCAAAACTATTGTAATTGTCTCGGCAAATTAGAAACAAATTCCTTTCTAGGTCTTTTTTCTTCGTATTTTGTGTTAAACAGGCAGAAGGAACACTTGAGGGGGAATGTCACCCGTTTGAGACTCAAAGAGCTACAAATAGTAAGCTCAGTTTTGCCAGAGATGTAGACATTCTGGCAAATATAATTTATTAGAAAATCATCAAGTTCATAAGTTCTTAATGATTCAGACATTAATTTTGTTGCTCTGGGAGGTTGAGAAGGATGTATTCCCTGCTGCAAAGAGTTTATGTCCTAATAAATTATGAATATTTTTATATTCATGTGTGTTAGTAACAGTCTGCCTTTGAGGCTTTTTTCCTTCAGATTTTAATTGATGCCTAAGCTGTACAGTTAGAAATGGTTTTTAGAATTTTTTTTGTGTGAAATGTTTTTAACTTCCCTCTTATTATGATTTCTATTTTATTGTTTCTTGTTTCTTTTATCTTTTCTTTTAATCCGCTCTTTGAATTTGAGATGATAACCAGAATTATGTTAATCAGTATCTTTGAACTTTGCCAAAAGTCAATGGCAAAGTATTTTCAAAATCGTTTGAATATTTATAATATTTTAGTATTTTTTAAAATTAGAAATCCTGTTCAGTATATGTGATGAGGTTTTGAACGTTCAGTAAGTTGGCTTTCACAAGATAAAAATCTCTTGCTGAACAGCTGCTGGAACCCAATGTGAATATTGGACTGGCGGAGCCTTGGGAAGTGAACCTTCCATAGGAAGCATGATCCAGCTTCAGCAGTCCTTCAGAGGCCCTGAGTTTGCCCATAGTTCTATAGATGTGGAAGGACCCTTTGCAAATGTTAACAGAGGTAATACATGCTCTTTGTCAATTACTTGCCTAGTGGTAGTGATTGTTCATGTTTTATAATCTTGTGCTAGAACTATTAATACCATTAGCAAAGCATGAAATTTGTGTTCCTAGTGCTTTCCATTGACAAACCATCATACAGTGGGGCTGTAACTAACAAGGAAGGACGAGGTTACGTAATTTAGATGGGGATCAGGTGGTACTCCTGCCAGCCTGGCCAGCCAGGTTCTGGTAACTGTGTTCTGGTCTGAATTCTCCGGTGTTTTAGTTGAGCAGCAAATCTAATGTAGATTAACTGAAAAATAGTAGGTTTTAATCTTTCCCTCTACTTCTTTGATAATGCTAAAGATTAGAGCAGGTTACGGAACAAAATACCAAAAATCTCTATTAGGTAATATAGTACAGTTTTCCCTCCATATCCACAGATCCACTCAACCAGTGATCAAAATATTTGGAAAATAACAAAGAAAATAACAATATAAAATAAAAACAAAAACAAGAAACATTACAGTATAACAACTATTTACATAGCATTTACATTGCATTAGGTATTGTAAATAACTAGAGATTATTTAAAGCAGGGGTATCCAATCTTTTAGCTTCCCTGGTCCACAGTGAAGAAGAATTGTCTTTGACCACAAGTAAAATACACGAACACTAATGATAGCTGATGAACTAAAAAAAAAATTGCAAAAAAGTCTTATAATGCTGTGCTGGGCTGCAAAGCCATCCTGGGCCACATGAGGCCCACAGGCCACGGATTGGACAAACTTGATTTAAAGTATATGGGAGGATGTGTGTAGTTTATATGCAAATACCACATGATTTTATATAAGGGACCTGAGAATCTGTGGATTTGGGATGTGAGGGGAGGTGCTGGTACCAATCCTCCACTGATACCAAGGGACAACTGTATTCATACCCAAAAGAATATTTTCATTATTTTTACATAACACAGTGTCCAGAATAGCTCTTAAGATCTGTTTGGAATTTCAATATCAGTGCAGACCTAAGAAGTTATAAGTAGTTCTACTCTTTTTCCTTAAAACCATACAATTATTTCTCTATCAGCAAAATGAAAATCATTTTTAAAATTGTGCTTCTTGAACTAGCCAAATATATGTTAAATTTTTATTCTCACTAAATATAGTTAGCATAAGGCTACTTTTCATTTTATGCCATTCTTGAGCTTTCTTTTAACTCAATATATTTCAAGAATAATAGGAAAGTAAAGCTACAGATCCTCTTGGTAATGTAGGCTAACTTCAAGTAACAAACTAATCAAAAAACTCATGTAAAATTTTTTCATGACACTTGACTGGAACCACTGGTGCCTCAGGGAAGACCACTGGTGACATTCATTGCTTTAAGTCCTAGGATAGACTTTGTGTTTAGAAAACTAATTGCCTTTGAATATATTACTCTAGAAGCTATGGCAGTATTAACATGTAAGATGAGATTCCATTCTATGATGCCTGATATGTTTTTTAAACTTTTTTAGAATGATCAAATATGTTCTGGTAATTTTTTCATGAACTTGAGCAATTTTATTTTCAGATGATTGGGATATTGCTGTAGCTAGTTTATTACAAGTTACTCCTCTGTTTTCACATTCTCTGTGGAGTAACACTGTCAGATGTTACCTCATTTATACAGATGAAACCCAGCCTGAGATGGATCTTTTCCTTAAGGTGAGGATATTTATAAATTCTGTATCCACCAATTTAAAATATAAGTTAATATTATATTCTGTTTCTGATACTACTGTTTCTGAACCAAATAGTTTCCTACTAGATTTTATGTCTTAAAGAATAGGAAGCGTCTTGGGCTTTTCTTAAGAGAAAATATTTTTCAGTATTATATGCAAAGAAAGGTAGTGAATTGAGGGTTTATTTATTTATGTTTACTTTCTGGAATTAACTTTCCTAGGACGGGAGCTAGGACAGAAAAAGAAGGTTTTAACTTGTTTTAGTTATAAATGTCAGACTAAGGTGTTGGAACTTTCTGGAGTTTTTGTGTGTGTGTGTTTGGTTGTTTTGAGACAGTGTCTTGCTCTGTTGCCTGGGCTGGAGGGCAGTGGCACAGTCATAGCTCACTGTAGCCTCAAACTCATGAGCTCAAGCAATCCTCCCACCCGGTCCTCCATAACAGCTAGGACTACTGCAGGCACACACCACCAAATATGGCTAATTTAATTTTTTGGTTTTGGCTTTTTTTTTTTTTTTTTTGTAGAGAAAGGGTCTCATTGTGTTGCCTAGGCTTGTTTTGTGAAATTTTCATTGCATATTCTCCACAATGTTTAAGACTCTTGTTGATTGTGTCTGCTTTAGTTACTGTCTCTGCCAGCTCTATCCTTGAGTCTGTCTCAGGTAATAAAATTTTCTCCCTACCATGGTTTAAATTTTCCAAGGCAGCCGTTGGAGTTATTCTAAGGCGGGGGTCACTATAGCCTGTTGGTGAAATCTGGCCTGCTGCCTGTTTTAAATGGCCCAGCGATAAGATTGGTTTTCACATTTTAAGTGGTAGAAAAAGTCAAAAGGAGAATAATACTTTATGACGTGAAAATTATATGAAATACAAATTTTAGTGTCTATCAAGTTTATTAGAACATTGCCACGCTCATTCGTTTACATATCATCCATGGCAGCACTACAACACCAATTCAATGGCAGAGTAAATTGTGATGGAAGCCAAATAAACCACAAAGATCCCTGCTAAAACAGCCAAGTTGTTAAGCGATTATTATTGTTGCAGAAATATTTGCTATCTAACCCTTTATATAAAAAGCTTGCCTACCAGGGTTCCAAGGGAATTTTATAGAATGTGTGTCACATGCTATACCTTCTATATTAACATCTTCCATGTTGTTGATTACCAAACTCATTTAGCTTTCCTTTGTGATATTATTCAATTTTAGTAAAAAGATAAAATATTTTAAAGCCCAAAGCTTCCATCCAGTAATTGAATATATTATTCCCAAGGACATTTTGAGGGTATTACTAATTTCTTTCATAATAATAGTCATCATTACTTACTCTCTTAATTGTAGATTTATGTGTTTTA
This sequence comes from Rhinopithecus bieti, assembly GCF_001698545.2. Lineage (NCBI taxonomy): Eukaryota > Metazoa > Chordata > Mammalia > Primates > Cercopithecidae > Rhinopithecus > Rhinopithecus bieti. The sequence continues at coordinate 6,819,826 of NW_016804447.1, read as the reverse complement.
ACTTACATCTCTCTGCTTTAGCGTTCTGATGTATCATAGTGGATGTTTTTTACTATACAGATCTATGGATCTGTATTTTGCACTCTTTATGACAATAAAACAGATTGTTCATGGTAATAATACCGAAAAGAAGCAAATACCAAAGCAAAATAGCCTAATACTGTCTCCTGTTGTTCTAGGTTTATTATGAAATAAGTCATCTTCTGAGCTAGAAAAAGGCCAGGTTGCTAAGCTATTATTATTTGTATTTGAGAGAAACATGCCTTTTCTCTTTAAGATTTTCTTTTAAAATGTGATTATTTTAAAAGTTTATATTAAAAGATATCCAGTATAACCTGTTTTAAAGCATACTTTTTATTTTAAGTAGTATGAATCTCACTTGGTCTTTAGTTAAATACATTAAGCTTTTATATGTTTTCATTTGTTTTTAGGACTATTCACCTAAACTTAAGAGAATGTGCGAGACAATGGGATATTTTTTCCATGCTGTTTATTTTCCAATAGATGTTGGAAATCAATACCTCACTGTAAGAAAATGGGAAATTGAGAAAAGTTCTTTAGTTATTTTATTTATTCACTTAACATTACCAAGGTAAGCTGAAAAAAATTAATTTATTATAAGCAGTAAACTGTAAATAGAATTGAGATTGCCAAATAAGCTTCAAAGATAAATTTTAATTGCATCCTTATAATAAAAAAGTCCATGAAATTATTAATTCTACAACTGTTTCATACTTAAATAAAATCAAGAATTAAAAGTTTTATGCTGTTAGATTTTTAATTTAAAAAGTTTTATGCTGTTAGATTTTTTCATAGGTCCTATGATCAACATTAATTTATAACTTATTATAAATCAGAGTTTGGCAAATATAGCCCAAGGGCCAAATCTAGCCAGGAGTCCGCTTTTGTAAATAAAGTTTTATTGGAACACAGCCACATTCATTCATTCATTCATTCATTCATTCATTCATATATTTTCTTTTTTTTCTTTCTTTTTTTTTTTTTTTTTTTTT
>NW_016804447.1:6800590-6817323 GCF_001698545.2 Rhinopithecus bieti | reverse complement strand
AAAAATTACAGCATTAAAAAAAAAAAAACTTTCTGGGTGACAGAGCATGACCCTGTTTTAGAAACAAACCAAAAAAAACCCCTTACTTTTTAAATAAAACATTGTATACATTATATTTACCCTTTTAACATTTATTTTTCTTTTCCAATTTTAAACTCTTCTTGATGTTTTCCTCCCCATTTATTTCATATTTTATTACTTTTGCTTAGTAGTTTTCAGTTTATCTCCTTTTAGTAAAATTTTATATTGTACATTTTAAAAAATTTTATTCTTGTTAAATAAGGATTTAAATTTCTTAAATTTAATAATTTTAGTCTCTACTTTGGCTTTATTTTACTTAAACTTTTCCTATTCCAGCTGCTTATTATTTTATTACTTGTTTCTTTCATGCCTGTCAAGAGGTATGGCCGTGGGGATGGACTCCACACCACAAACGGGCTGTTGGAGCCTTTGTTTCTCTCAGATTGCGCCTTCACCCACCCCAGTGACTACCCCATCCTTCCCAAAAGATGAATCTGGAAAAGCCTCTCCGGAGCAGCTTGGAAGCTCCGTGGGGAAACACTTTCCTGGTCAATAACTATTCCCTGTGTGCAGATGGTATCCACAGAGTTATTTGAAGATAGTGTTCACTGGCTTCTCACACTATTCAGGTCTCTTACAAGAAATTATGAAACTCAAAATGCATGGTTTTGGGGTATGAAATGATTGGATTTGGAGCAGCTATGCTAACAACATGCTTAGTTGTAGGTGGGGAAGGTAGGCAGGAAGTCATGCTTAGTGAGGTGCACAGGCACTGTGCCTCTCAGTGTCACTGACCGGAGAAGGTGCATTAGAGGGAAATGGCCAGGCTCCTGCACTGCTTTTCCAGGGGTTCTTCTTTAATGCCTTTGATTTGACCCGCCTCCCTTCGTGGAAGGAGAAAAATCCTGGGAGAAATCTCCTACAATGAAGGATGGGAACTGAAATATGGCGAGTCCAGGAGAGGCTGGCTGAGTAGGAATATTCCAGATAAAGGTTTTAAAATGAGGAATTATTTGCCCATGATTGGCCCTCCTTCATTACATCAGCACCTTTGCTGGGCAGACCAGGCTCACTAAGAATGCTTGAACCTACGTAGAAGGAGTAGAAGGAGAGGTGCCTCTCCCTTCGCACAGCAGCACAGAGGGGCGACTGTGACTGGTTTTCCTCAGGGCATCATCAGTCTTTCTCAAGGGATGGGGAGGCCTCCGTGCCTAAGGGGTAGTTCAGTCACCTTTCAGGACTTCTTAGGCCCTATTATTGGTTTCAGGTTTTTTTTGTTTGTTTGTTTTACCAAATCGCCTATAGAGTTTCCTTATAGAATTTAGGCAAGTGGAAGCTCTTGTTTGTTCTATAATTGAACTTTCCTCATTATGCCTCAGCCTCACTGTTTTAACTCCTCCAGCCCCACAAAGCTGCATCTTCTCTAGCAGCTCCTCCCCTACATTTTTGTCTGCTCAGGCTACTTTCTGAAGGGATCTTAAAGTGCAGTTTATCAACATATTAGCTGGCCTGTCATACTGTCTAACTTCAGCAATTATCAACTCATGACCAGTTGTTTCATCTGTAGCATCTGCTTCCGTTCCACCAAATTATTTGAATAAAATCCCAGAGATCATATCATTTTATCTGAGCCCCATGGGTCAGTTTTGTAGGGAATGTTTTGAAATATGTACATGTGCCTGAGCAGCATTTGGTCTTCTAATGGGCCACAGACTTTTCCCCCAAAGCACTGACAGATGAATCATTGGAATTCCAAAATTCTATAGAACATGGTCAGAGTGATTTTAACATAGAAAACTTCTGTGGTTTGGGTAGAATGGATTGGCACAGAAATATACAATAGAATGTTTCTTAATTTTTAATATTTTGGGCTAGTAGTCTAATTTGCAAATTCTGAATCATATAGTATCACCCTTCTACACATACACACACATACCCCACACACAAAATTTGTTTCTCTAGACAACTTTCATTTAATGCTTTCTAGAAAGGGGAATTGGTTGCAGTGTCCTTTGTTGTGTAGAAAACCCCAGTAGATGTGGGCTGCGCGCCTTGACTCATGCCTGTAATCCCAGCACTTTGGGAGGCCAAGGTGAGAGGATCACTTGAGCCCAGGAATTCAGGACTTGCCTGGGCAACATGGTGAAACCCCATCTCTACAAAAAATACAAAAATTAGCTGGGCGTGGTGGCATGTGCTTGTGGGCCTAGCTACCCCGGAGGCTGAGGTGGGAGAATTGCTTGAGCCCAGGAGGTTGAAGCTGCAGTGAGCTGTGATTGTACCACTGCACACCAGGCTGGGTGACAGAGTAAACCCCAATCTAAAAAAAAAAAAAAAAAGAAAAAAGAGGGAGAGAAAGAAAGAAGGGAGGGAGAGAGAGAGAGAAATACCTCAGCAGATTATTAGTTCTAGGATTTTTTTTTCTAGAATTTTCATTAAAAATATAATTTTGGTTCCCTGTAACAAAGTTGTTTTTTGGAATTTTTTTTACCTTCACCTCAGTCAAGGTTTTTTCCAGTCATCCAACCTCTTCCAATCTGTCTCCAGATCTTTCTTGTAGTATATATATTGGGTATAAGGATTAGGGTCATTTATTAGATGAGAAAAGACTAAAAGAACTGGGAAAGAGAAAACTCTCAAAACTTTGGGGCTGCCATCCAAACAGAGAAGCTCCTCTCCTTCTATGTAGGTTCAAGAATTCTTAGTGAGCCTGGTCTGCCCAACAAGGGTGCTGATGTAATGAAGGAGGGCCAATCAAGAGCAAAGAATTCCTCATTTTGAAACCTTTATCTGGAATAAAGGCCTCTCCTGGACTTGCCATATTTCAGTTCCTATCTTCCATTGTAAGAGATTTCTCCTGTGATTCTGCCATGAAGTGAGGTGGGTCAAATTAAAAGCATTAAAAAGAACCCCTGGAAAAGCAGTACAGGAACCTGGCTGTTGCCCTGGATGGTGCCTGTGTACCTCCCCATGCATGACCTCCTGCCTACTTGTGTTAACATGGAAATTATACATTTTTAGATGGAATTTTGTTTGCCATCTATTTTCAAAGTCTCATGAGTCTAGTCCATTATTTTGAGCCAAGTTTAAGAGTGTTTTTGAGATCTTTTTTAGTTTTAAAAAATAAAGTTCTATGGGCTTTACAATTTAATGCATAATTTATTATATTTATGCTCACTATGGGTTAATGAATATATTATATTTTAAGACCAAGCTGGAAGAGAGCTGTAACACATCCAGTTTTGGAAAGCTTCACTTGTTCTGCAATTGGACCTTTTCTGGCCACTTGTCACTGTAGTAAAACTCCATTATTGATATAGGTTGATTAACTAACTGCTTGCTGCCACATGCAGTATAGCACACAAAATGCTGATTTCCAATCTAGCCTTTTATTGGAAGATTGTGAAGAAGCTTTTCTGAAAAACCCTGAAGGAAAACCTCGATTAATCTTTCATCGTTTGGAAGATGGAAAAGTCAGTTCTGACTCTGTCCAGCAATTGATTGATCAAGTTTCTAATCTAAACAAGACCAACAAAGCCAAGGTAAAATTCATAGGCATTTTTGAATAACACTCAGCTGAGGGAAAAACTGGAGCAAAGGCCATGAGATGGACATGAGCCTGGCATGTCTGGGCAGGGGAGAGAAACCCATGTGGCCGGAGCAGATAAGTGAGGGGAGGAGAAGGAGAGGGGACCTCATTGATTGTGAAGAACCTCAGAGGTCATTTTGAGGATATTGGCTTTTCACTTGGAGTGAGATTGGGTGCCATTGCAGGACTATAAGCAATAGAATGAGGACCGGCGTGATCATCTGACAGTCATCTTTTTGGCTGCCACGTTGAGAATAGGTGGTCATTCAGGGGGTAGTGTGCAGAGTCTCAGAGCCATTGCCGTTATCCAGGTGAGAGATGCTGGTGGCTCCAAGCAGGGTGGTGGTAGAGGAAATGATGAGAAGTGGTAGGATTCTGAATACATTTTGACAGTAGAGCCAATAGCATTTCTTAACAGATTGGTTGTGGGTTGTGAGAAAAAGAGAGAAATGAATCGCAAGTGTGGCTAGCACGAGTATGATCTGTATGATCAGATGGTATTTTGTGCTTTTCTTGCAAGCATAGAGTTCTTCTGTCTACTGACCAAGGATTAGTGTCAGGAGGAGATTTTTTTTTTTTTTTTTTAAGAGACAGAGTCTCACTCTGTCACCCAGGCCGGAGTGTGGTGGCATGTTCATAGCTCATTGAAGCCTCGGATTCCTGGACTCAGATATCAAGCAATCCTCCCACCTCAGCCTCTTGAGTAGCTGGGACTATAGGCAGGGGCCACCATGCCTGGCTACTTTGTTAACATTTTTATAGAGATGGGGTCTCATTATGTTGTCCATGCTGCAGGAGGAGACTTTTTATAGTGACTTTTCCTGAGAGCATTGGGGAAAACAAAAGCTGATGATGGGATGAGAGAAATTTGATCATTCCTAGATGCATGTTGGGATAATTTTAGAATAGATATTATAGGCTTTTTATTACTGTACATGGAGGCAACTTGGTAAATGTCTGTAGTTAATGTCAATAATACAATTGAAAACAATTCTAGGATTTTTACAGTTTTCACTTCCCTGTGCCCAGCCAGGAAATAAAATCAAATATGAATACAAGCATTTTTCTTTCCATCATTTAGTATTGAAAAGATAGCTTGAGACCAGCATGCCATATAAAACTAAAGAGGCTAAGACAAAAAGGAAGTGCATTTTAATTATCATTTCCAGACCCATTTCATTCTTTAATTATTGTAGTATCAAGTAGTCCACTAGGTCCCACAAAAAAAGATATTTATCTTTTTTATTCTGTGTATTCTATAACCTTTACTTTTAAAAAATTAGTATGCTAGAAGGATGAGTTTATTTTATAAAATAGGAGTGAAATAAGGTCTCCCTACCATGATTATAAATGTAAATGGAGGGTGAATCTCCATGCTTGTTCACTTGGTATTTATTGTAAAATCATTGCCTTATTCTCATTTTATCAAATATTATTAGTAGCAGTACACATGTTCTTACAGATTGGGCGTTCTTCTTTCAGCAGACTCAGTAAGACTACATAGTAAAATACTATTTTGCTTTTGTCTTTTGTAGAATTATAGTTTTATTGACATAAAATTGTATTTTGATGCATTTTGAAGGGTAAATATATTGAGTGGTGTGGAAATACATAAGAGAAAATTTGGAGACAGGGCAAAAAAATGTATAATTCTTTTTATTTATTTATTTATTTTTTTGAGACGGAGTCTCACTCTGTCGCCCAGGCTGGAGTGCAGTGGTGGGATCTCCGCTCACTGCAAGCTCCGCCTTCCGGGTTCATGCCATTCTCCTGCCTCAGCCTCCCGAGTAACTGGGACTACAGGCATCCGCCACCACGCCCGGCTAATTTTTTGTATTTTTAGTAGAGATGGGGTTTCACCGTGTTAGCCAGGATGGTCTCGATCTCCTGACCTCGTGATCCACCCACCTCACCGCCTCCCAAAGTGCTGGGATTACAGGCATGAGCCACCGCACCTGGCCTACTTCTTGTTTTGTTGCTCCATTTTTCACACTAAATCCCTTATGTGACCTTGGACAAGTTACTGTGCCTCAGTTTACTCTTCTATAAAATGGGGATAATAATAGTATCTCCCTCCTCAGATTGTTGTGAAGATAAATTAGCTAATATGTGTTAAATATTTAGAATAGTTCCTGTCACATAAGCACTATAAAAGTGTTTACCACCACTTCTTTCTGATATTATGGTTTTCTCATTGTTCTTAAATGATTTTATCCAGATCATTGATCACTCAGGAGATCCTGCAGAAGGAGTATATAAAACTTACATTTGTGTAGAAAAGATTATTAAACAGGTAAATATGCATTCTCTGTAAGATTTCATCTAAAATATTTTAAGATCGCTTTCTATAAAATTGAATTTTCCAGAGAAAACCACTTGCTTGTCTTTTTGAACACAGTGCCTGAGGAAGGCGCTATTGTTTCTGTTGGGAGTCCATCCTGTGGTATGTTCTTAGCATTACTAGGATCATGTATTAATATCTTTCCCTCTGATCTATCTCACAGGACTATTTGATGCTTCAATACCTAAGTGTAAAACATATTACAGAAGCGCTAGCTAAAAACTGTTTGAGAGAAAGTGTTCATTTTATTCAATAGGGAGGCTCTTCTGTGTACCCTTTGAGTTTTTATATATGAGGAAAGTCCCTTTCAGGTTTTCCCACCATGTTATCCCTAACAGAAGAGGAGGATGAAAGCATGCCTCCAGGGGGGATGAGAACATGGCCCAGGGAGGGGCCTTAAGCTGGAAGTCTTTATGAAGTTTCATGTGCTGTCTTGAAAATTTATGTGAGTTATATATTCTGCCTGATATTATGTCTATGTTTGTGTTTAATATAAAAAATAATTTAAAATTATGTATTAGAAAAAATAGTAATAATGATTATTTATTACTCCCCTCTTCCTCAAACAGAATGGGCACAGTGGGAAGATGTACCATGTTTAGCCTGTGGTTGCCCACACCTTCTGACACATCCCCCAGGCATCCAGGGACCCTATTTGAGAAGTAGGAAGTATGAAGATTTATTATTAGAGAAAGAGAGTGAGCCCCAAAATGATATGACCTCTGGCAGCACATTTGATATGGTATATGGTATTCTCTAGTATGACGGTTGTCTTTATCAAATTCATCTTCACAATCTTGTGAATTTTAGGACCAAGATAAATAAAATTCATTGAGCAGAAAGAATGGCAGCAAGTGAAAGTAAATATACTTAACATCATTAGTGCTTGAAAGAGAACATATTTTCAGTAACTTAATATAAAGACTAAGTATGACAGCAGAGATACTTGAGATCAAGAAATCACATCTTAGTAATTCAATTCTTATAACATATTTCCTAGTCGTTAGTACTTTATAACTATTCACCAGCCAGATTCAACCAAAGATGTTGAGTAACATTTTTCAAGAAACAAATTCCATGGGATTCAAAATATTCCTTTAATTTTATTTTATAAAAGAGGTATTCATTTCTATTACTTTAATATTTTTATTTCTTTTGTTTTAAATTAGAGATTTTTTATAGTTATAAGTTTATTCTTGTAGGTGTTATACAAGGGCCATATGTTTGAACTTGCCCTCCCGAAAGTAGGTGAAGCCCACTTTGGGCCTGGGTGCCCCCGCTGTAAGATCTTTATTTTCTTCATTCATTTTTGTGTGGTTGTTCTTTGTGTTCAGGATATACTGGGTTTTGAGAACACAGACCTGGAGACTAAGGATTTGGGCAGTGAGGATTCCATTCCAGAAGAAGATGATTTTGGTGATGTTCTGTGGGACATACATGATGAACAAGAGCAAATGGAAACTTTTCAGCAGGCTTCTAATTCAGCCCATGAGTTGGGATTTGAGAAAGTAAGTGCTTGGAGTATTAGTCTAACAAAGATCTGTCATCACTTAAAGGCTGTATTGTGATTTTATTTTCATCTAAATATAGTTAAGGTTTATGATTATTCTAGTTGTCTAATCTCATGGCTTGATTATCCATGTTGAGACATGCTTAGGTTTATGTCATAAGAAAGATAGATTCAAATATGCTTATAGACCAAACATTTTTAGTTACAGACCAAAATTTATCAACCACATGTTTATTATGCCACCATCTGCAACTCACTCAGACTAGAATTAGGATAGCTAGGAAACTTGATAAGGATACTATGGCTGAGGCCTGGTGCAGTGGCTCACGCCTGTAATCCCAACACTTCGGGAGGCTGAGACAAGCAGATTGCTTTAAGCCCAGGAGTTTGAAACTAACCTGAGCAACATGGCAAAACCTTGTTTCTACAAACAATAGAAAAATTAACCAGGCATATGGTATGCACCTGTAATCCCAGCTACTAGGGAAGCTGAGGTGGGAGGATCAATTGAGCACAGGAGGTCAAGGCTGAAGTGAGCCATGACCATACCCCTGCACCCCAGCCTGGGCAACAGAGCAAGACCCTGTCTTAAAAAAAAAAAAAAAAAGATAAGAAAAATGAATAGGAAGAGTATCTGTTCTCCAATTCTTGACTCAAAATATTACATTCAGAAAACAAACCATAGTAGTTCATGAAATAGGCAGATAAGTCCTTCTTTATCAGTCTTATCAACATCCTTAAATATCTAAACAAATTATTAGAACTTGAGGTATACAATGAAGTCTATGTGCAAGTTCAAAAAAATTTAATACTTAATAGTTAAAAATTAATGTAAGAACTAATATTTTAAAGAATATTATAGTAGCTAATACTAACAGTTGTATTTTTACAGAACTTTTAAAATTTAGACTGTCAATGTCCTGATTCCATCATTTACTAACTAGATTTTTCAAGTTACTTGGCCACTCTAAAGTTTGACTTTCTTGGCTGTAAAATGAGAATAACTAATAGTAACTACCTCATGGGTACTTGTTGCAAGGATTAAACCAGATAATGCACATGAAGTGCTTAGCACAGTACCTGATACATGATAAATGTTAGTCGTTATTTTATGAGAAGTATTGCTATTGTTATTTTATAAATTAAGAAACTGTGGTTCAGATTATGGTTTGCCTAAGAGTACACAGTGAGTAGATTGCAGATCTGGGAGTTGAACCTAGTTCTTTTCTGGCTTCAGATCCATGGTTTTTCTTTTATAGCCAGGGGTCTGAACTTGGGAAGAATGGATCCTATAAATGGACTTCCTGTGGGACCAAGAACTAAGTCATTAGGACTTAGAGGTAGTAAATCAAGACTTTCTTTGCTCCTTCAGAAGAATCATTTCTATTCAAATTATTTGAGTTCCTGGGGAATATATTCTTTAGAGATATAATTTTTCTGCTTGTTAATTAAATATAAGAAGTAGAAAAATTGATTGAAAACCTATACCAAGTGATTCATTGTAGTTGCTGGAGAATTGTGCTATTCTAAAGCTAGCCTAAAGCTGGCTGCAAACTACTTGCTATACACTTTTTAAAATTCCTCATCAGCTATCACTTCACTGGTACACTGAAGAAAAACTCAAGTCTCAAGATAACTTTTGAAACTCCTTAATAAGTACTAAGATATTTTGGTTTTGTGTGTGTCCTTTTAGCTTTGAACCAGTTTTGGGTTTCTGGGGAAAGCTTGGGAAATAGGAATTCTTGGACTTTACACCGAACTCACTTAGTTTCAGAAAGATCTCAGGCAGCCTAGGCTAACCTGATTCTCGGGCAGGTTGGGAGACTCCAAGTCCCCACACAAAACCTCTTATTTGGACCTTTTCTCAGCAACCCCCGGAAACTAAGGTGATTCCCAGAACAGGTGTTTATTCCTCTGACCAGGAGATCTAGGTCGCCTGCCAGTACCTTCAAGGTCTTCTGCAATATTTTCTGTGGTTTGGGGGCTACAGTGAGCTCCCTGAAACATTCTGCAAACATTTGAGTGTTGCAAAACCCCACAGGGACCTGAAATGTTGTCCTTTACCCATTAATTTGCAGCAATACTATGTGTAGAAGAAATCGTGGCCCATTCTTTTTATTTATTTATTTTTTTTTTCGAGACGGAGTCTTGCTCTGTCACCCAGGCTGGAGTACAGTGGCGCGATCTCGGCTCACTGCAAGCTCCGCCTTCTGGGTTCACACCATTCTCCTGCCTCAGCCTCCTGAGTAGCTGGGACTACAGGCGCCCGCCACCACGCCCGGCTAATTTTGTTTTTGTATTTTTAGTAGAGATAGGGTTTCACCATGTTAGCCAGGATGTTCTGGATCTCATGACCTCGTGATCCGCCCGCCTCGGCCTCCCTAAGTGCTGGGATTACGGGTGTGAGCCACCGCGCCCGGCTGATTGAGGCCCGTTCTTAGTTTACTAGTTCAGTCATGGTTTTGGCAGCCATAAAAATAGCCAGTTATGAGGGTGCTGTCAACTAAAAGTAGATTTCATTTTCTCACGGAGCTTTTCTCCAGTATTTTCAGAGAATAATCAGAAGTTGACTCTTCAGTAGTCTCAGAGGCATGTGCTTCCTTACAATGTAAATTCATTTTTTTTCTAGTATTACCAGCGCCTTAATGATCTAGTGGCAGCACCAGCCCCGATTCCACCTCTTCTGGTGTCTGGAGGACCAGGTTCTGGAAAGTCTCTTCTTTTATCCAAGTGGTATGATGCAGTGCAATTAAATTATTGTTGTCATTGTTTGAATTACTGAATCTATTCAACAAAATGTATTGCATGCCTGCCTTCCTGCGTGGCCTACAATAAACATTAACAAAGTACAAATGAATAAAATAATAGGTTCATGCCCTGAAATGCATAGAATTTGGATGTCAGAGAGAAGACACAGAATGAGAAAGCAATAGGAAGCATGAACATTCATGATTATGTACATAAATCACATAGGTAACAGCTATGGGAGTGCTATGTAAGGAAGTGATCATATGTGACATAACATGTCATATAACACATATGACATGTTAAGTGGATTGTCGAGTAATGTGCCTTTATTTTTAATTATTGCCTTTATTTAAAAGTTTCATTGGGATTTTAAATATTGGAAACAAGACAAAAGCAGACTAGTTAGAGTGAAATACATTCTACAGAACATCAAAATTAAGGATAACCTTTACTATGAATGCAATCTAGTTCTTCAAATTATGGACTAAGGTTCATATAAGCTAATAAACTTTATTCTTTCATTATGTTATTTAAAACAAGCAGTAAAATACTTTCTTTCATTCATAATTATTTACATTGAAGGGTTAGCATATGTAGTTGTTTCCTTTTATTACCCTTTTAAAGTTATGTTTGGAAAATAATATTTTGTACCTAACAAATTTTCCTCTAGTAGGAATTTTAATTAAAAGTTAATGCTTATTTTACTAATACCTTACCCTTATATGTAAAGTACTTTGGTTTATGTTAATTAACATCTATTTGTAATTAAAATGAATCTGCAATTTTTTAAAAGATTATTTAGAAGGATCTAAAAGTGGAGTAAAACAGAAACTTCCATATTTATTTAAAAGTAACAGACCATCTGATTCTTCAATTAGGCAACATTTGATATTTACTGCATTGTGAATTCTTTTTTTATTGACAGTCAAGGAACTTTATCAGTTTTATAAAAGTGCTGCCTTTTTCTTTTAGGATTCAATTACAACAGAAGAATTCCCCCAACACACTGATTCTTTCCCATTTTGTGGGAAGGCCCATGTCGACCAGCTCAGAGTCCTCCTTGATTATTAAACGACTAACTCTAAAGGTATAGTATTCCATTTTTTGGAATTACAGAATTTTATTTAGATTCAGAAATTGTTGGGACTAATAAGTACCTACTGGTAAACTGATTTTCAGTATTAACCACCTGTTCTGGTTTTGTATTAGGTTAAAAATAATATTCGATACAATCAGATCCTCTTGGTGACTTGATTTGGGTTTATAAAAAACTGAGAATAGCTCTGTAACTACTTCAGTAACTATGTGTAACTACTTCAGTTTGTGTATGTTCTTATCTTGTAGTTGATGCAGCACTCTTGGTCAGTCTCTGCTCTGACACTGGATCCTGCTAAGCTTCTGGAAGAATTTCCACGTTGGCTGGAAAAACTGTCTGCTCGTCATCAAGGCAGCATCATCATTGTTATTGATTCTATAGATCAAGTTCAGGTACCGTTTTCTATTTGTTACCTATTGATACACTCAGAAAGAGATGCAAATTCAGTAATAGCTAGATCAGGCATTTAAATTATATGTTTGTGAGAAGAAAATATGATGTTATTTTTTATATTTCTTCTTTATTTCTAGGGAGGAAACATGGATTTAAAAAATATATTGTATGTCCACAGACACTAATATTTTATTGACAAAGACCAACTGAATTTACACAATTAGCAAAGACTATGAGTTTTGACATATTTTTAGGGCCTTGACATTTCCTGACATGTCCAGAGTTCAACTGGTGATAATAATGTTTGCTACTTGTTCTTTTAAAATTCTAAAATAAATCACCCCAAAATAAGATTTTTGTCCTTAATAAGATAAACTTAATGAGAATTTCATTTTATTTGGGCAGCTATTATTGGATTGTTTTGAAATATTTTGATTAATAGATTGAATTTTGTTTTATATTTTAAGCAAGTTGAAAACACATGAAATGGCTGATAGATCCACTGCCAGTGAATGTAAGAGTAATTGTTTCTGTGAATGTAGAAACATGCCCTCCAGCATGGAGGTACGATGCCAACTTTAGTTCTTTCAGAGTACATGAAATGTTTTAAGTACAAACAAGGAAAGGTTTTAAATATGCATTTATGGTTTTCATGTTTTTTATGTAACTTGCAGCGAGGATGGGGAGAAGTGGGTGAATTTATGAAAAAAAAAATCTATAGGTTTTGGGGCTGGGCGCGATGGTGTGAGCCTGTAATCCTAGCACTTTGGGAGGCCAAGGCAGGCAGATAACTTGGAGCAAGCAGTTTGAAAACAGCCTGGCCAACATAGTGAAACCCTGTCTCTAGAAAAAATACAAAAATGAGCTGGGCATGGTGGTGCATGCCTATAATCCCAGCTACTTGGAAGGCTGAGAAAGGAGAATTACTTGAACCTGGGAGGCAGGCAGAGGTTGCAGTAAAGCAGAGATCGTGCCACTGCACTTCAGCCTGGGTGACAGAGGGAGACCCTGTCTCCAAAAAAAAAAAGGATTTGGTGGGAGGTTAGATAGATCTGGGATGCAAGGGAAAAAGAAAGAGCCAGGATGATGATTCTGGAGTTTCTGACTTAAGAAATTAATTAATGTAGCTTCATGAACTGAAATAGGAAACACGGAGGACAGGCAGGTTGTGGGGAAAAGGTGATGAATTTAGTTTTTAATCATGGTTAGTTTGAGTAGCTCCACATAACAATGTCTAGTAGGCAGTTAAATTTATAGATGAGGAAAATAGAGAAAAGGCTGGGCTGGGAATAATAGACACCTGTTATTTTGAAATGCAAGCTCACTTTAATGGTCCTTTAAAAAGTAGTAGAGTGGCTGGGCACAGTGGCTCACACCTGTAATCCCAGCACTTTGGTAGGTCAGGGCGAGTGGATCACCTGAGGTCAGGAGTTCGAGACCAGCCTGACCAACATGGCGAAACCTGTCTCTACTAAAAATACAAAAATTAGACAGGCGTGGTGGTGGGCACTCGTAATCCCATCTACTTGGGAGGCTAGGGCAGAAGAATCACTTGAACCCAGGAGGCGGAGGTTGCCGTGAGCTGAGATCACACCACTGTACTCCAGCCTGGGCAACAAGAGTGAAACTCTGTCTCAAAAAACAAATGGCTGGGTGCAGTGGCTCATGCCTGTAATCACAACACTTTGGGAGGCCGAGACAGGTGGATCACAAGGTCAGGAGTTCAAGACCAACCTGGCCAACAGTGAAACCCCATCTCTACTAAAAGTACAAAAAATTAGCCGGGCATGGTGGTGGGTGCCTGTAATCCTAGCTATTTGGGAGACTGAGGCAGGAGAATCACTTGAACCTGGGAAGTGGAGGTTGCAGTCAGCCGAGATCGCACTACTGCACACCAGCCCGGGCAATAGTACGAGACTCCACCTCAGAAAAAAAAAAAAAAAAAAGTAGTAGAGCAATTGGATCACATGGAACAGTGTTTCTCAACCTGTTTTGCTCCTATAAGGAACCTTTTTAGACATTTTATTTGTAAATTGCCTCCCCCAAGAAATTTTAATGCCACACACATACTGTGTATCAGCTTGTATATATAAATGGATACATGTGTCTCTGTGTACTTTATACATAAAAAGAGTAAGCTTAACTCCCCCACAAATCCAATTTTCACTACCACATCGAGAATGTTATGTTGTAATAGTTCAATTTCAATTGCATTACAAGTGCTTGTGGACAATAATTGTGTCTGGTGCCACTCCTGATAGATACTCATACCTATGCTTAGTTTTACTGATAGTATGGAATATAGAACTAGAAATGTTTGCCACATAACTATCTAAAGTATATACTGTTTATTTTATAACTTTGTTGTGATTCATTGCTGAAAGTAATGATACACATGTTAGAATGAGTGAGATATATTAATTACTTAATATGATTAATAGACATTAGTTTTGCTTATTTTACAAAAGCAGTATAAAAAGTTAATTCCTGTGGTGGATTTTAAATTGTGTTGTGGGTAATTACAGTTCTTGTATTATTAAAATTTCATTTTTCTTTTCTTTAAATAAAAGGTTGTGGCCTACACTTCATCTTGATCCCTTAAGTCCAAAAGATGCAAAATCTGTTATAATTGCAGAATGCCACTCTGTAGACATTAAATTGAGTAAAGAGCAGGTGTGTATTTTTAATTTTGATGCAATCTTTTACTCTTTCTTATCTTTCCTATGAAACATCTTATATGAGACTTAAAATTCAATGTAGGGGATCTGTTATAAGGAAAACTAGAGTTTAGTAATGACTTTGGTAAATGTATTGCCTCTTAAACTAATGACAGGTAGAAAAGAAGCAATAAAAAGATGTTGGTCTTAAGGTTTACTTTACTATATAGTATTAAGCAGGTATTTTAAAAGCAAAAAAGCATTTTCCTACTGGCCACATCTGTGGTCTGCAGTTGGAAGGCTGACCACAGGCGAGGATCCACCATGCAAGGTGTGATGTCACGGATGGCAGCAATGGTGTTACTTCTGTTGGGGTATTTGTTGATGGCTGGATAGTAAAGACCGCTTAATTCCAGGGTGGTTTTTGTGTTTCTGTTTTGTTTTTCTTGGTAAACTGGTGCAGGAGAAGAAGCTGGAACGACACTGTCGTTCTGCTACAACCTGCAATGCCCTTTATGTCACCCTTTTCGGCAAAATGATCGCGTGGTAAGTGTTGGTTATTTTACATGATCTTCTGCATGTTTTGTGATTGCTGCAGACCCTTTCTCACCCTGCAAAACTGCGAACCAATCACTACACTGGTCTCTTGAGCCACTCAGATTTTATTTGAATAGTGATACTAACATTTGTGAGAACATGGCTTACAGGTGAAGATTGAGTACCTACTGCCCATGATTGTCAGAACTTGATAGATTTGTCTAATTTTCTTCACACTAATCTGTTCCCTATTGGAGGTTGCAAAAGAAAGCCATCCTCACCCTCATTTGTGGCCCCTAGCTTTGGGAAAGTGAAGGAAACAACTGAGGGTTAGAATATTATTTCAGGTGTCTTTGAATATCAGGAGGTAGATATAGATACGAATTTTTAATTGTCTCTGTTCTCAAGTCCCGATAAACTTTTATTATAAAATAGTTTTATTTTAGATATCCATTAGTAATCTGCCTTTAGATTAGATAAGCATTAGGGTATCACTACTTTTATTTCCTCAGTATAGCTTTACCCTATTCTATCTATTCTCAACCATTAGAATGTTTTACTACTTTTATTTCTTCTTCAGTATAGCGTCACTCTACTTTGTCTTTTCTCAATCTGCGGTAAAAAAAAAAAAAAAAAAGATTAATACATTTTTTGTTACTCATTGCAATAGATGGCAATTCTAGCACACATATTTCCAGACATTGAATCTAGTACTTCTTGTCTCTTTATTCCATGATCTCGTCTTCAGCACCAAATTTGAAATTAAAAAATCTTCTGAAACTTTACATTGCCCACAATATTTCATCTTTGTTTTTGTTTTTGAGACAGTGTCTCACTCTCTGTTGCCCAGGCTGGAGAGCAGAGGCTCGATCTCGGCTCACTGCAACTTCTGCCTCCCAGACTCAAGCGATCCTCCCACCTCAGCCTCTTGAATATCTGGGACTACAGGAGCACACCACCATGCCTGGCTAATTTTTGTATTTTTAGTAGAGGCGGCGTTTTGCTATGATTGCCAGGCTGGTCTTGAACTCCTGGGCTCAAGCAGTCCACCTGCTTAGCCTCCCAAAGTGCTGGGATTACAGCCTGTGAGCCACTGTGCCCAGGCTGCCTGTGATATTTCCACCGTCCTTTTCCACTGTTAGTTGTGGCAACACATCTGGCCTCTGTGAACATAAGTGATACAATGAGTATGATTCAGGAGTGTGAGTCATTTTTCATACATTTAATAATGTTCATTGAAAGTATCTTTTATTGTTTTTATTTTTGAAAGTACCTATTTTTTTTCTCTTTTTTTTTTATTTTATTTTTTATTATACTTTAAGTTCTAGGGTACATGTGCATAACGTGCAGGTTTGTTACATATGTATATTTGTACCATGTTGGTGTGCTGCACCCATCAACTCGTCAGCACCCATCAATTCATCATTTATATCATGTATAACTCCTGAATGCAATCCCTCCCCCCTCCCCCATCCCCATGATAGGCCCCGGTGTGTGATGTTCCCCTTCCCGAGTCCAAGTGATCTCATTGTTCAGTTCCCACCTATGAGTGAGAACATGCAGTGTTTGGTTTTCTGTGCTTGTGATAGTTTGCTAAGAATGATGGTTTCCAGTTGCATCCATGTCCCTACAAAGGACGCAAACTCATCCTTTTTTATGGCTGCATAGTATTCCATGGTGTATATGTGCCACATTTTCTTAATCCAGTCTGTCACAGATGGACATTTGGGTTGATTCCAAGTCTTTGCTATTGTGAATAGTGCCGCAATAAACATACGTGTGCATGTGTCTTTGTAGTAGAATAATTTATAATCCTTTGGGTATATACCCAGTAGTGGGAT
>NW_016804447.1:6788589-6795987 GCF_001698545.2 Rhinopithecus bieti | reverse complement strand
CTGGGAGTTGGAGACTGGAGCTGTTCCTATTCGGCCATCTTGCTCCGCCCCCTGAAAGTACCTATTTTAAAGACACTATGGACCCTTTGTTTTTTCTCTTTGTACATCTTTATATTATTTTTAAAAACTGGTAAATATTGTGTAATCTTTTAAAACAAACCCCCCCCTATTTAATGATTTTCTTTAGCCTTGTGTTTTCAAAATTCTGGCTCCACACAAATTTAATTTGCATGGCTAACTAACAATACTTACCATCGTTTCCCTGCTTCCTGTATGTAGGTGGCATGCTTCTGGATAATAAGAACCATAACTGACTCATTTTTATGTTCCCTAATGCCTAGTAATTGCTTGACAAATAATAGATTTCAGCATGTTTATTGCACTGAATTAAATTATATATAGTAAAATAAATCCAATGACTCTAGCAGCCACATAAAACTACCACTTTCCTGTATCATGTTTTATTGAATTTGTTATTGGTTGCAGTACAAAAAATAAGAGTTCACATTGTTTTAATCGATCTCAAAATTTTATAGATGTTGGCAATCTGTAAGAAATTAAATCTCTTCTCAATCCCAACAGTGCTGGGAGAGCAGGCAATTTAGATAAAATCCTTCATCAGTGTTTCCAGTGTCAAGATACTGTTTCATTATATAGACTCGTTCTGCACTCTATCCAGGAGTCCATGGCAAATGATGTGGATAAAGAGCTAATGAAGCAGGTAAAATGTAAAATGAAGCAGGTAAAACTTATAAAAAGGAATGTTAGTTTGCTTTATGTGTGTGTGAATGGAAGTAAGTAACAATTCTTTTAAAATTTGTGCTTAAATATGTTTCAGGCGTATGCAGGAATGCTGATAGCCAGAGTGTGCTTATGGAAATTTGTGTTTTCCTGATTATCATTGAGATTTATCATCTTTTCATGTTACTGGCTATCCTTGTTTCCTTTTTTTCTGAATTGCTGGTTCAAGTCTACCATTTTTTAATTGGGTCGTTTGTCTTTTCCTTATTGATCTGTAGGTGTCTTAAATGTTCTGCGTACTGAAAACAAATCCTTTATTAAAAAATTTGCAAATAAATGTCTTTTTCCTGTTTGTTTCTTGTCTTTTAACTGTATAGTATCATTCATTATGGTTTCATCCATTATACAGAGCTTTGTTTCATATATATATGCTTGTGTTTATACACACACACACACACACACACAATTTCCTTCAAAAAGTTTTAGAGTTTTGTTCTTCATGTGTGAAGTCCTTAACTCTTGTTGGTATCTTTTTGTTTACTGTGTGAGCAAGGGATCTACTTTTTAATCCTCTGTCATGTGGATAATTAATTGTTCTTTTTACTAAATAATACATGTCTTCTGCTCATTTGCAATGCCAACTGACAATATCAAGCTCACGAATAAATGTGGGTCTATTTCTAGGCTCTTCTGTTCTGATTTTGCCTATTCTTTGCCAGTGCCACACTGCTTAGTTATTAGAACTTTAAAGTAAGCTTTCGTAGTTACTTGGGTAAATCTCCTTTTATTATTACTCTTCACAATTGCTTTGTCTAATTTTCCATATATATTTTTAGAATTAAGTGCTATGTAATTAAAATAACATTTTAGTTTTGTTGATGTATTCAGTTTTGGTTTTTGAAAATGTGTATCTAGCAACCTCATAGTTTGAACCTGGATCTATTTTTATGTTAACTTTTCAGCTTGGTGGTTCCCGGGGTTTGGACTTCTCAGCCCACTCCAACCCTGCAAGCTTCCTTGTATTCTCTCCATGACTGTGGGCTAATGTTTTTCTCATGCACCCCTTCACTGAGCGTGAAGGTCCTTCAAAGCCCTTCAACGGTTCTGTTGTTGACAAGAAATCTAGTTCCACCTCCTTGCCTCACACGGCTTAAGGGCTAACCTTCCATCCCACTGTGGGTGTGAGAAACCTAAACCCTTAAGTTCCTGGGGGCTGCTGCCTGTCCTCTAGCTCCACTGCCCCCATAGCCAGCAGTTTCAGCTGTCAAAACTCTGATTTCAATTTCCTATTCATTTTTGACAGTTGGAGGATTTTCCTATCTTTTTTCCAGGATCAACTGTGCTTTTAGAAATGTGTCTGATATCCATACATGTTTATAATAGGAGGGCTATTTTCTTCCACTGTCTTCCTGGAATTGGAATTCTGCCATTAATTATAATAATACATTTATGCAGTTTTAATTTTCACTATACTTTTTTCTATAAGAGTATTATCTTTGGTGTGCTAGATTTTATAGATACACTATCTTAATCTTGATTAATGTCTTTTGGACAGTGTTTTAAGAAATCTATTTTTTGATTTATTAAATCATTTGGATTATAAGTTTTGGTAAAAAAAAAATAGCCTTAAAAGAATTATGGAAATTTTAATGGCTGTTAGTTACTTATAGAGGTGCTTTATGATTACTGTTAATTTGTTTTGCTACCTAGATTCTCTGCCTTGTCAATGTTAGTCACAATGGTGTGAGTGAATCAGAACTGATGGAACTCTATCCTGAGATGTCCTGGACTTTCTTGACCTCCCTTATTCACAGTTTATACAAAATGTGTTTGTTGACTTATGGTTGTGGCTTGCTCAGGTTTCAACATCTGCAGGTAATGTTATTTTAGGCA
This sequence comes from Rhinopithecus bieti, assembly GCF_001698545.2. NCBI lineage: Eukaryota > Metazoa > Chordata > Mammalia > Primates > Cercopithecidae > Rhinopithecus > Rhinopithecus bieti. The sequence continues at coordinate 6,793,353 of NW_016804447.1, read as the reverse complement.
TCTTTTCATTTATTTATTTATTTAAGAAACAGGGTCTCCTCTGTCACCCAGGCTGGAGTGCAGTGGCAAGATTGTTTCTGCCAAAGGAATAAATTCTAAAGATCTGCTATACAACATTGTCCCTAAAGTTAATAATACTGTAGTACACTTAAAAATTTATTAAGAGGGTAGGTCTCATGTTAAGTGGTCTTACCACAATACAATTTTTAAAATTAAAAAACAAGTCAGATACAAAAGATCAAAAATAGTTTCTTAAAGGTAGTTTATTTCTTGAAGAGAAGGAAGTTTTTTTCAATTATGTTTCATTGAATTGCTGGTATTATTATACAGCTATTCATTGCTTAACAATGGGGATATGTTCTGAGAAACTCATCATTAGGTGATTTTATCCTTGTGTGAACATCATAGAGCGTACTTACACAAATCTAGATGGTACAACCTACCACACTTGGAGGCGATATGGTATGGCCTGTTGCTCCCAGGCTATAAACCTGCACAGCATATTACTGTACTGAATACTGTGTGTGACTGTGTTTGTGTATCTAAATACAGAAAAGTTACAGTAAAAATGTGGTATAAAAGTTTTAAAACGGTATGCCTGTATAGGGCAGCTTGATTATAATTTTATAGCATCATCATCATATATGCAGTTTGTTGTTGACCAAAACATTGTTATGTGCATATGACTGTATATGTATTAAGAGTTTGTACTCTGTAAGCCAGTCAGCCTCTTTTTCCTGGATTAATACCTATCTAAACTTGGGCAAGTTCTAAGCCCTGGGCAGACTTTAGCAGTTTACAAAAGGGGTTGTGAAGCAAATTAATTGAGGTGGTTCTTGGTCCTTGTGAGGAACTAGAAAGATGTTTAGCACATAGAAGTAAATCTTTAGGATGTTTTGGATAAAATGATTCCTATCATCTGCAATGCCATGGTTGATTTACATATATACACAATTGCAAATTAAGTCTTACATTTGAGTATGCTGTATCGTATTTGTAGATGTGAAATGTTTACAATTTCACAGCCTTTTTCCTTTATGGTGTATTGTTTGAATATAATTTATTCTTTTAGTAACTTTTCATTCCACACTTCTGAGATTTTAATGTGTTAACTCAAGTTTGAATTAAATTGTGTTTTGAGCTTATAAATATTAGTACAGGAATTTTATTCTAGTAACAGTTTATCAAATAAATATGTCCTAAATTTAAAACATTTAAGTGACATTTCTAATATACAGCTATAAAATAGGAATAATTATGAATTATTTTTTGCAAATCTATTGTTAGATGTACAGTGACTTACATGAAATAGAACTGAGTATTTCTTCTTTTTTTCCCTAGGCTTGGGAAACAGTGAGGCTGGAGTACCTGAAAGACCCCACCATTACTTCTTCATACAGGCAAAAGCTGATCAACTATTTCACCTTGCAGCTAAGGTGTTGTGAATGTTCCTATTGTTCTTCTGTGACTTCTGCAACACCCTCTACCTTTGTGTCCTTATTTCTGTTTCTTAGCTTACAACTTAAAGTATAAAAATTTAATTATTACAAAAAAGATTAAATCTTCTCCCTATTCTGTTAATGTCAAAAGAGCAAAAGATGATTTTGTCTTTTAATATTATGCTAAAAGTTTAAACAAGGAAAATCAGTGTAGGATCATTTTATTATTTTTATTTTATTCCAATAGTTTGTGTCCATGTATCTGTATGTGTGTATATGGGTCCATTGAGGGTTTTTTTTAAAATAGTTCAATTTCAGGAAAATACTTTTAGAGTTTGGTTGATGGTTCTGCATGTCACTGAATTTATTTTCTTAGATTGGTAAAGTCTCTGATTTTGACCTAACTTTTTTAGTATTAAATTATACTTAAAGAATCAGAGACATGTTAAATATATTTTTCTTCCTTCAACATTTGTTTGAAGCCTTTTTGAGGCAGTCTCATTGTAGGAAGATATTGAATATTGTCTCCTCTCTCACGATAGTCAGGACAGAGTGACTTGGAGAAGTGCAGATGAACTCCCGTGGCTTTTCCAGCAGCAGGGAAGTAAACAGAAGCTGCATGATTGCCTTCTTAATCTCTTTGTGTCTCAAAACCTTTATAAAAGGTAAGAAACATTATAGAACATCCTTCCCCAGAAAGAGAGATTTAAAGATGTTCAGTTTAACAAAGAAAATGGTATTTTAATTTAAAAATTAGTCCAGGTATCTGAAGTACAAACAATGTAGGAGAAATCTTGAGACAATTTACAAATCTCTATTAGATTTACTTTTCCCAGGAGGAAAACATGGAGTACTGCTGCTTTATGAAATCAGAGCTGGAATGATTTCTGTTCAACTTTTTATCTTATGCTTACATTTAAGCAGGTCTAAATGTAAACCACCCAGAGAGGTGGTTCATGATGTCTGTTTCTTTGGGCCTTCAGATATCTGAAAGCATTGGCTTCAGAGTAGACTCTGGGCTACAATAGAATCTGTCTGGTGTTGAATTTATTTGTTTTTGTTTGTTTGTTTATTTTCTGTCTGGTGTTGAATTTAAATAAATAATTACCCTAATTCAAAATGTATTCTGTTTGTCTCTTTTGTTGTGTTCTGGTTTGTCAGTGGCAGAACTACCTTTTTATGAGCTAACTGTCTAACCTACTAAATTTCATGAGGGTTTTCTTCTGCCTTACTTAGAAATTTAGACATTTCTTATACAATATGTACATAATTTATTTTGCTCCTATATAAACTCTTTCAAATTTGTTGCATCTCTTAAATTATTTCTGATCTCCATTCCAATTTTTCATGATTCCTTTGAAATCAGATTATTTTACCAGCTCTCCCATACTACTTAAAATCACCTACAGATGAATAAGCTTACTTTTGTCATTCAATTTCTTGATGAAAATGCAAAGTAGATACTCTGTGACAGTTTATTTTTCATTAGTTTCTTCTCTTTGAATTTCCATACTTAAAATAATTTTGGGAGTGAACTCAGCAGTTGGCTCCATATTGTAAAATGTATAAAAAGGATTCAAATAGATTCCCATTGGTAAGTAGCCATGATGGTCTTAAGGATAACAGCCAACGCTGTGGATTACTTACTGTGTGCCATAATCCCCCTGCAGTACCAGCCGAGGCAGGTAGTGTCTCCATTATTTCTGCAGATGAAGGTGACAGGTCTAAGAGGTCAGACAACCTGCTCAAGATCACATAGCTAGGATAGTGGTGGAACTCAGATAGTGAGTGGTCTGAGTCTCACCTCACTACACAATACTCGCCTACTAATAAATTGTCAAAAACTTGATATTAATTCTGGAATTGTAATTCTGTAGTGGATTTTAAAGTGTGTTTTTCATTAAAGTACTGTTATTTGTTGAAACAGGGGACACTTTGCTGAGTTGCTGAGTTATTGGCAGTTTGTTGGCAAAGACAAAAGTGCAATGGCAACAGAATACTTCGATTCATTGAAGCAGTATGAGAAAAACTGCGAAGGCGAGAACATGAGTTGCTTAGCTGATCTTTATGAAACCTTGGGGCGATTTCTCAAGGATCTAGGCCTTCTCAGTCAGGTAAGCTCAGCACATCAATGGCAAACCAGAGACAGGTGGGATTTTTGTGTTCACTCTTCTATTTTTCCAAGATGTTAATGTAGTTTTCATTTGTTGTGCTATAATCTTTAATATTTAATCAGATGACAGATCTTGTAGCATTTCACTCACTTTAATTGGCCTTTCACCCTTTTTCCCCCCAGGCTGTAGTACCTTTGCAGAGGTCTTTAGAGATTCGAGAAACAGCTTTAGATCCCGATCACCCAAGGGTAGCCCAGTCCCTCCACCAACTAGCAAGTGTATATGTGCAGTGGAAGAAGTTTGGCAATGCAGAACAACTGTATAAACAGGCATTAGAAATCTCAGAAAACGCTTATGGTGTGGACCATCCATATACTGCTCGTGAACTGGAGGCACTTGCAACTTTGTACCAGAAACAAAATAAGTAAGATTTTTTAGATCGGTAATATCTGATTTTATGAAGGGGAATTATAGTTTTAATGTACTTATGGGGTAGGCTTTATTTTATCACTGTGTGCTTTTCCGTACCCTGTGCCTAGTCTTCATGTGGTAAACAGAGAAAATTAGAACTGTAAGATTCATCTCTGTTTGAAGATGCATGAAGGACAGAACATGGACTTTCGAGTCATGTAGTCTTGGGTTTGAATCCTGGAATCCTGGCTCATTCGCTGACTAACTTTGAGTGCTTTACTAATATAGGTTTAGTATCCTTTATCCAAATGTGGAACCAGAAGTGTTTAGGATTTTGGATTTGTTCAGATTTCAGAATATTTGCATATATATAATGAGATTATCTTGGGGATGGGACATCCCCCAAGTCTAAACATAAAATTTATTTACGTTTCATATACAACTTATACACATAGCCTGAAAGTAATTTTATTTATTTAGTAGTTTTCATTTTTTAACTTCTAGAAGCGTTGTTTCATACAAATTTTGTGTGAATTTCACATTTAAACTTGACCAGAAATTAGTCTATGCAGAAAAGTTGTTAAAATTAATAGTGCACTATAGAAAACTAAAATTGTGGATTTTCATTTAGTTAGGTTGCCCTTCAGAGACTCAGGATGAGTTAGTTAAAGATTATTAAATGTCAGCTACTTAGAGGACTAGACTTACTTTGTTTTGTCAACATTTTTTTAATTGAACAGAACTTTTATTAGAAAACATCCATGATAGACTAAAATATCTTAATGTTTTGTCATATTTTG
>NW_016804447.1:6737681-6788428 GCF_001698545.2 Rhinopithecus bieti | reverse complement strand
AAAAGAGTGCTTTCATTTCACTGAAGTATACTTTGAATATGTTTCTTTTGTTTGACTTACTGTAATTTTTTTTAAGATATGAACAAGCTGAACATTTTAGGAAAAAATCCTTTAAAATTCGTCAGAAAGCTATAAAGAAAAAAGGCAACGTGGTAAGGAGAGATTTCTTTTGTGTTGTGTTTTGAATGTAAGAGGAAAAGAGCATCATAAATGCATACACCCCACATGTTTAAGAGCTTTAGATTTTAAAATCTTCTAGTTTTTTAGAAGAGAACTACTTAACATTTTCTTATTTATGTGTTAAAATATATTACTGAGAAGTACAATGTAGACTTTAAAAAGTGGAACTCTAAATTCATTTGAAGGTTAGACTTTGAAAGACGGAATTTAAAGCTACCTCAGTTCTTTAAAGGATTGGAAAAGGGAATAAAATAAATGTAGTTAACATTTTGTGTTATGTTCAAATGTGAAGAAAGCCTTTCCCTCAAATACACAATAAAAGTTATTTTTATTTTTTTAAGTTGCTGATAAAGTCTAAATGTAGCATATTTCTTTAATTTAAAATGCTGTGTGCATTTTTATGGACCTGATATTTATGTATTTACCTATGGGGTTGATAAATATCTGCAAATTAATTATATTCTATTGTTTCTTGAAACACTTTGAGATATAGTTTACTTTCTAAAATACAATCATTTTCATGAAATAGTTTTTAACGAATTTTAGAATGTGTTGCCATGTGGAAATATTTGTATTTGTAATCATCAGGTTAATTTACTGTGATACTTAAAATAAGTTATGTAGATTAAATGGGAAAAAAGGAAGATTTTTTAGGACCCTCATATATTGTTTCAGAATCAAGGATTGCACCTACTTAGTGACTGCTTTTCACTTTTCATGTTCGCTGCAGTATGGATTTGCCCTTTTACGTAGACGGGCTCTACAGTTAGAAGAGCTTACATTAGGTAAGGACACACCTGATAATGCTCGGACCCTCAATGAACTGGGTGTTCTCTACTATCTTCAAAATAACCTGGAGTGAGTACCATGGGGTTAATAATGAAAATAATTAACCATTTTCTCTTTGATACAATGTTTTACATTTTTATCAAGTCTAAAGCTAGAAAAAAATTGATAATGCCAAATTTCGTGTATGATGTCATATAATGAGCATACACGTACCTGAAGACCATGGTATTTTCTCTACTGTGTTTCTTTTCACATTCTTTTTTTTTTTTTTTTTCTTTTTTGAGTCTCGCTCTGTTGCCCAGGCTGGAGTACAGTGGTGCGATCTCGGCTCACTGCAACCTCCACCTCCCATTCAAGCTATTCTCCTGCCTCAGCTTCCCGAGTAGCTGGGACTACAGGCGCATGCCACCACCCCGGCTAATTTTTTGCATTTTCAGTAGAGACGGGGTTTCACTGTATTAGCCAGGATGGTCTCGATCTCCTGACCTTGTGATCTGCCCGCCTTGGCCTTCCAAAGTGCTAGGATTACAGTTGTGAGCCACCACACCTGCCCCACATTGTTTCTTAACTGAAAAGGTATTCTGTAGCTTCCCTGGTGTATTTTATATGTTTATGAAAAGTGAGTTTGTGTAGATATTGTGCATGAGACCTCACAGAAGCAGTAGCTTGGGACTAATGGTAAATCATGCAGATGGTTTCTAGTTTTGTCAGTTTATTTGGGCAAAAGGATTCAAAATGACATATTTATATGTTATAAAAAATAAGTATTTTGGATGTCAGATATCAGAAAATATAACAAATTTGAAACTTTGGATGTCAGAAAAGTATAATAAATCTTTAGCCCACTTACAGAACCTTACGTAAAAAATAATGATTTATTCTTTTGTTAAAAATTATTTAGTACTGGCTGGGCATGATAGCTCATGCCTGTAATCCCAGAGCTTTAGGAGGCTGAGACATTAGGATCACTTGAGGCCAGGAATTCGAGACCGGCCTGGGCAACATAGTGAGACCCTGTCTCTAAAATAAAATTAATAAATTAGCCAGACATTGTGGTACACACCTGTAGACCCAGCTACATGAGAGGCTAAGGTGGGAGGATCACTTGAGCCTAGGAGTTCAAGGTTACACACACACACACACACACACACACACACACACACACAAATAAATAAAAATTATTTAGTACTAACTCCAAACGGAGGAAGAGTGAATACCAAAATCTTTTATTTGACCTAGGTCTAATAATTTTAAAGTATAAAAGTTTGTTTTGGAAAATGTCAGTTTTCTTTCAGAAGTGGAGAATTGAGGCAATCATCCACACATTTTAGGGCCTCAAACTGCCATGAAAAGGGCAGGAAGAGATAGGGGTGGGGAAGAGGGGGAAAGTAAGATTTTGAGCTGAATCTCTTATTTTAACTTGAATCTAAGAATAAAGATGATTCAGTTCTCCACTCAATTTAGGGGTCAGTATTCCAAACTCTAGAGAATAGATAGTTTAAGCCATTTTGGGATTGTGTTCACAGAACAGCTGACCAGTTTCTGAAGCGTTCCTTAGAAATGAGGGAGCGAGTTCTAGGACCAGATCACCCTGACTGTGCTCAGTCTTTGAATAATCTGGCAGCTCTGTGCAATGAAAAGAAACAGTATGATAAAGCAGAAGAACTTTATGAAAGAGCTTTAGATATTCGGAGACGTGCATTAGCTCCTGATCACCCTTCTTTGGCATATACAGTGAAGCATCTTGCCATCTTGTATAAGAAAATGGTAAGTAATCCTTGGCATTCTTACATGTTTTACAACACATCAGTTAAGCCATAACTGCTATCAGCAAAATAATTCATCTTTATCATGGATAGGTTAGTTTACATGAGCTTGAAAATCATGATTTAACTTTTAACAAGTAACTGAGCAGAACATGTAAAATAATTATTTCATACTGAACTGGTTACATTGATTATTGATTCTGAAATAATACACTAGTAAATTAATATGCTGGTTTTGTTTTGTTAAATACATTCCAAGTACAAATGCATTTATTAGCATTCTAAATCAAACTTATTTTACATTTCAGAAGTTCTAAAATTCCACCAATATTAAGTTTGCTGTGTAAAGCAACGTAAACATAAGAAATCAGGAGACATCTTTGTAGTTGATTAAGTGAACATTTTTATTTCATTCTTTCTTGGCTTTGCCTGTAATTAAACGTAACCATTGTTTGCCATAAGGTTCTATACTGAGTGATATTTGGAATTTTTTAGCTGTTCTCAAAAAAAAAAAGAAAAAATCCAGGGAAGTCTGCTTTCATTTAGCATAGTTACAGAGCTTTGTAGACTATCTTTAGACTTTGTGGAACCATTACTGGTCATCCTGACACTGAAGTTGTTTTATTAACAAGGGTACATTGCTGCTATTTCTGCCCAACTTTCAGGTGAAATGAAGTAGTTAGAAAAATCTGGAAAGGATTTGGCAAGAAATGAGCTTTTTATTTTGATGCAATCTCCAAATTATGTGCAGTATGGTAAATCTACTTTAGCTGATATGTTTTTACTACACTAGAAACAGTAATAGTGGATGATCCTAAAGGGTGTTCTGAATTATCAAAGGAAATGCTTTTGTATACAGTGTAGCTTTAGATTTTCAGTTATCTATAAGCTTAATCATTCCGCTGAGAGGAAATGCTTCTGAGGTTTTTTTTCCCTCAAAATTACCCTTTAATATGAAATTTTACATATGAAGAAAGCTCTGATAAGATAGTATTTATTGCCTTATATTTTTGTTAGCTTTAACTTTTGTTTTTTAGGGGAAACCTGACAAAGCTGTACCTTTGTATGAATTGGCTGTTGAAATTCGACAGAAATCTTTTGGCCCAAAGCACCCTAGTGTAGCTACTGCTTTGGTGAACTTAGCTGTTCTTTATAGCGAAATGGTAAGTTCCCATATTTTAACGTTTTATCAGTGAATGATTTTATGGTATAAAATATAGATAAACATGAATTAGATAGGGAACAGTAAACAGAATGAAAGACAATTTAAAGATATTTCTACTACTTCCTTTAGTACTTGAGAAACTACTGAAGTTAGACTTGTATGAAGTCCCTTCCTCTTAGTGTAAAATACTGTTTAGTTCAGAGCATAGGCTTAGTTTCTAAAGTTGTGGAGATACCCTACACCCCTCCATATAATATTGTATTTAAGCCTGTGGCATTTGATTATGATGGGCAAGAATCAGGTGGGGGACCCATTGGGCAATAAAGGAACAGGTTTTTGCGTACAGTATTGGACTATGGTCAGAGGGTTACCAAGCTAGGTCTAAATCTTAAGTATCTGACTTTCTATTATACTGCTTCTTCGATGATTATTCATAAATTAATCTATTTATTCCCATCTTTTAGAAGGATATTAACATTTTAAAGTACTAATCAAAGTCAGTTAGCTTAGTCTAGAATACATTAATTTCAGAAACCCAGTGTGCTTAAGTGAGCATTATTATTTTTTTAATAAGAAAAAACATGTTGAAGCTTTGCCATTATATGAAAGAGCATTAAAGATTTACGAAGATAGCCTGGGTCGGATGCATCCTCGAGTTGGAGAAACATTGAAAAATTTAGCTGTGCTTAGGTAAGAATTTTTCTCACTTTCTTTATAAAGCCTCTGTTATTTGAAGTAGCTTTAATTTGTCTAAGAAGAGCACAAAATATGTATTACTGAATGTTTTCTTAGAGTGGGGAGGGGTTGTTTTTTGCTGATCGACTTCAAGAGGTACTAAAGTAGTATCCAGAAATGAAACGAAGGCTGCATGATCTGTTTTGCAGAGGAGTGTATATATGCATCATGGCAAATAGTGAAGGATGGTTTACACTGCAGCTGGCTCTGGGAGTAATAGGGTAATGTGCTGTCCTCAGAGTGAATTTGCCATTAAGTATATGTTGACTTTTGCTTGCTCATTTGTATTTTTCTCAGGATGCAGAGAATACCTAACTTTCCTTAGCAATTTCACTGCCTCTATTACAACATGGTTTTAATGACATCCATATGAGACACAAAATACTGATATTGGTAAAAGGAGAAGAGTTTAGGTGTTGTTTTACTCATCTGCTTGAGTGAATACACTGGGAAAAGGGGGGAAATGGGCAAATATTTATAGCTTCTTTTTCTGTATCCCATAAGGTCATTTTGAATTAGTAAGAGGTTATATTTTCATTTTAAGAGTTGTTTTTTTCTCTCTCTCTCGCTCTCTCAAAGCTATGAAGGAGGAGATTTTGAAAAAGCTGCTGAATTATACAAAAGGGCAATGGAAATAAAAGAAGCAGAAACATCACTCTTGGGTGGAAAAGCTCCTTCACACCATTCATCAAGTGGAGACACGTTTAGCTTAAAAACAGCTCATTCTCCTGTTTTCCTTCAGCAAGGACAAAGGTAATAGCAGCAGTTAGAATTCTTTGCAAATGTACCTTAAGACAAAATAATTAAACATTCAGAACATTTGAATTTGAAACTTTAAAAAAATGTTTTAAGAAATTTTACTCTTACTATGTGTGATTTAACTGCTATTTGTATGAAGTTGTATTGGAATGCATTAAGTTGGAATTGTGATTGTGTCTGCTTTAATTGTTTAAAAGAATTTTCCTGTCATCTGGTATCCAAGGATGTAGACACATTAGAATTGTAAGATGACATGAGGAGCAAATCATGAAAAGTGGATTGGTCTTTGTTCAACAAAAGCTGGCACAGCAGTTAAGACAAGGAGTTCAAGAATTCCATGAATCTTGGCCAGGCATGGTGGCCATACCTGTAATCCCAGCACTTTGGGAGGCTGAGCAGGAGCAGGAGGAGGCAGGAGCAGCACTTGAGGCCAGGAGTTTGAGACCAGCCTGGCCAATATGGTAAAACCCAGTCTCCACTAAAAATACAAAAAAAATTAGCCAGACAGGGTGGTGCATGCCTGTAATTCTAGCTGCTCGGGAGGCTGAGGCATGAGAATCACTTGAACCCAGGAAGTGGAGGTTGCTATGAGCCGAGATTGCACCAATACATTCCATCCTGGCCAGCAGGGTGAGACTGTCTCAAAAAAATAAAATAAAATAAATAAATAAATAAATAAATAAATAAATAAATAAATAAATAAAAAGAATTCCATGTTTCTTTTCAGCTCTCAAGAGCTACTTTAGCCTCGCCATTCCTCTTGCTTTTCAGCAGTAGTCTGGCCCAATTCTCTACCTCAAAGGAAAGTTTCAAGGATTAAAAGGATAATGTTTATGAAAGATTCAAATTGTCTTCAGTGAAACACATTAGTCACAAGAATCCCTATTGCTGCATTTTAAAAAATTCTTTACTCTTTCCTTGAGCAGACTGGTCCAGTCCCTCTGCTTTCTGCTCTGTCTACATTGTGTATTATTTATTACTATATAGTATATGTATCTGCATAATGTCTGAAGTCATTAATGCAGTAACAGGTCAAGCTCTTTAGCATTCTTTGTCTTTTCCCAAAATAGAGATATGATATTCTCCTTTATCTTCCTCCTTAGATGGCCTAAATCTGTCTCTTCATTTACCTCAAACTCAAATTAGTATGCCATTTTTATACTGAAAATTATTTTTATGAATTTTATAAATATTGTAACATTTTAGATATTGTTTTGGACCATTTGTATATTTATATATAATAAAATCATCAATTTAATACTTGTAAGATCCTAACATGTATTAATTGTAAAAGTGAAATAGGTAATAGCCACACTTCACTGTTTTAAAATAAAAGTGCAATTTTAAGTTCTTCTTTCTCCACTCTAGTTTATACAAGAGGGCTGTTCTGCATAATTTTTAAAGAAATATGTTGAACGTTTTTTTAAGAACTTGAAATGGACCGGGTGTGGTGTCTCATGCCTGTAAACCTAGCACTTTGAGAGGCCAAGGTGGGCGGATCATAAGGTCAGGAGATCGAGACCATCCTGGCTAACACGGTGAAACCCCATCTCTACTGAAAATATAAAAGACTAGCTGGGTGTGGTGGCACATGCCTGTAGTCCCAGCTACTTGGGAGGTTGAGGCAGGAGAATCGCTTGAACCCAGGAGGTGGAGGTTGCAGTGAACCAAGATTGCACCACTGCACTCCAGCCTGAGCGACAGAGTGAGGCTCCGTCTCAAAACAAAACAAAACAAAAACCTTGAAATGTTATCAATACTTGCTGCTCAGTAGTTTGCTCAGCTTAAGGTTTTGGTTAATGTTCTCTTAAGGCCGAGTTACTACTCACAGGGTGGTCCACAAATCATTATCACCACCACCTGGCAGCTTATTAAAAATTCAGACTCTCAGGCCTCTCCTCAAACCTACTGAATAAATCTATTTTAACTATATCCCAAGGTGACTAATGTGCACATAAGTGTGAGAAGCAGTGGTATAACCCTACAGCACTATAGTGGTAATTTAAAAAGAAATGAGGCAGTATATAATGAGCATCCTTCTTCCTCCTTTGGGAGTAGTCCAAGAGGGAAAAATACAAGATAAAACTATAGCCATTAACATACCTTTCTGGGTTTGGCAGCTGTGAAAGACACAAAGTAATTGAAAACACAAATATACCAGACAATGATTTTAGAATTAAGTTGTTAGAGCTTAGAATTTGATTATTTAGGGGTACAAGTAATTTAATATATAGCAAGTAATGTGTTCAGTTTATCACCTTAGAAAAACTGCTTTAGGAAATAATCTGAGACTAGTACTCTAGAAGAACCCTGACAAAAGGAAAAACTACCTTAAGAATATTATGTATTCTTTGTACCTCCAAAATTTGTGCCTGAATAACTATAGATGGGGACATGATCACTCAAAATTATGTATTCCAAAAGAATGAAATCTAAACATAATAAACTATATTTTGATATTACTACTTATTTTACTACCAACCCAAATGCTCTCATGTAGAATGTGTACTTAAAAAGATAAAAATAGCTGGAACATCTTTGTGTATGCATATTTGAAGTTCTCAAATAGGAATATTTTATTCACATTAATATGCACCTTCACAATGAAAAAGGTAGCTTTCATACAACTCAATTATAAATCTGAATTGGTAGAGTACTTATTCATTCTAGTTATAATTTTCATTCATTAATACTGTTTTTTTTGGGGGGGGGGAGACAGAGTCTCACTCTGTTTTCCAGACTGGAATACAGTGACGCTCTCTTGGCTCACTGCAACCTCTGCCTCCCGAGTTCAAGCGATTCTCCCGCCTCAGCCTCTTAAGTAGCTGGGATTACAGTCATGCACCATCACACCCGGCAAATTTTTGTAGTTTTAGTAGAGACGGGGTTTCACCATGTTGGTCAGGCTGGTCTCGAACTCCTGACCTCTTGATCTACCTGCCTTAGCCTCCCAAAGTGCGAGATTACAGAAAGGGAAATATGAAAAAAATGTGATGCAGGGGTCAAAGCTTCCTTTAATAAATATTCTTGGCTGGGCATGGTGGCTCACGCCTGTAATCCCAGCACTTTGGGAGGCCAAGACAGCTGGATCACCTGAGGTCAGGAGTTGGAGACTAGCCTGGCCAACATGGTGAAACCTCGCCTCTACTAAAAACACAAAAATTAGCCAGGCATGGTGGCGGGTACCTGTAATCCCAGCTACTTGGGAGGCTGAGGCAGGAGAATCGCTTGAACCCAGGAGGCGGAGGTTGTGGCGAGCCGAGATTGCGCCACTGTACTCCAGCCTAGGCAACAGAGTGAGACTCTGTCTCAAAAAAAAATAAAATAAATAAATATTCTTAAGTGGCTATTAGGTTTTTTGTGTTGTTCAGTGAAGAAACTAGTAATACTTATTTTCTGTACAACATTTTAGAAGAACCATAACTAACTTCCCATTAACAATGAGACAGGAATTAAAGTTGAGTATGTTGTTTTACTATCATTTTGAGTCTCTGAGGTAAGCAAATTTTGGGACTGCTTTTCCATCTTTCACATTAGAATCATTTAAATTTGATTCTCAGATTTGTAGTGTTTACAAATTTGGACAAATGCTATGAGTTTAGTAATACTAAATTCAATGATGATTAATTTTTCATAATCTGCTGCCTTCTTATGCAAGTTTTCATGGCCTGCAGACTGTCAAGAGTATTCTAGGATAGCAACATATCTATTACCAGATTTTTTTTTTTCTGGTAAAATAATCCAGTCGTTTTTAATGAAAGATATTAGACAAAAAAAGTTAGATTAGGTAAGATTTGGTGCAGTGTATGACACAGGCAGTGATGCAATGCCAACTTGAGAGCAGATAAAAGAAGGCAGTGAATTCTAGATATGATACTTTATCAAATTATAAAATTTTATAAAACCTTACTAAATTGATATGCAAGAATTTCCACAGGAAATTTATTTTTGAAAAACTGCATTTCATTTTTTAAATTCAAAACATCTCTTATACTAGAAATGCTATTTTACAGTTGAATAAGCTAAATTTTTAAAAAATGATAAAAGACTCACCAAGGCAACATAAATAAGTCTCAAGGCTAAAAAAAACTATCCTCCTGCTTTCCAGACTTTACTATAAACATAAGAATCACAGTATAATCCTAGCATCTTAAAACTAGTGTATTGAACACATTTGGTATTTGAGACTTTCTGAAATCAGTTTTTTGAACTTTATTTTACAAATCAGGAATGCACTTTTAATTTTTTACAACATTTTCTCCCTAGAGATATAATTTAGATATTCCTATCTTCAACGTAAAAGTCAAAATAGGAAATAAGCATAGAAACAGCCTACTGGCAATGGCTACACCTGCATGGTATTTATGAGTTTCCAAACTATTGGAAATTTATTTCAACCAAGGTTCTCTTAAGTCTTCATTACTTGGATGTAACTCCAGAGAAAACTAATTTATATCAATTTACAGTTTAGTGGTCATGATCAGGGAAAGTGATACTCTACCACTGACTACAAGTCATTGCAGAGGCAGTTTAGAATTTTTCCTTTATGCCTACTATACAGGACAAACCTTGCCAACGTCTCATTACCTTGAGAATCAAATTTAAATGAAGTATCCAGGAGCGGCCTAAAGAATGCGTGTAATCTGGATGGATTTTAGTCTAAATTAATGCCTTGCTCTTCAGTAAAGTATAGTAACTCCAGATATATGTTCCACAGGTGCAATAATTTCTATTCCTGGGTCGGTGCAGAATATAATTTATACTTCCTGAAATCAACTTTGTCTATTCATGAAGATAGCTGCTTTTTATTTGCCTTTGTCTCACTTTGAATATATATAATCCACAGGTTACAGACTTTTCCAATAACTACATTTCAACTTGTATTTCATCAGCAAACATTTGAGAGGACGTTATTTCATAGATTAACTATTTTGAATTCATTGTTGATCAAGTTAGAAGTAGTGGGCAATTTTCTTATAGAAAGCAATTCCAAACATAATGAGCAGATGCTTGCCAGCTCTAATCAATAAGCTGTATGCCTTGTCCTTCTCCCTGTATCTGAGAATCATGTACTGCTTTATTGTCCATGTCCTCATGCAACAGACACAAGGGATTACTGGAAAGAAAAAGATTACAGGATCAGATTTGTCCTTTCCCCACTCCAAAAGGCCAAAACATTTCAACAGCTATGTTTTCAAGTAAGATTTATATCCTACAATATCCTTTGAGGTTTTCTTACTAGAATGAAACATACGTTTTAGGAGAGTTAATGATTTCACTGGAGCAGGGAGAAATAGGCAAGTCACAGGATTTTCAAAAAGTATAACAATTCAGGTAAGAATATACATTAATTAATGTTGCCCTAAGTTTTATCAGTTAAATTTTTTTTTTTAATTTCAAGGGAAGAGGCTTTAACATGAGAAATAAAATATATCCCAGTCCATTATCTACATATTCTTCATCTTGGCCATGAGGTCTTCCAAGCTTTCACCAGAATCTTCCACTGTTACCTCAGTGACAGAATCTTCTTGCTATTGACAAATAAGGGAAATACAGTGAAAAAAGAACCATATAGAATTCTTGATGCTTAGGAATATATAATCAGTAAGTTTTGACCGTGCTCAACAGGGTTATAAAGTAAATTTTCTTTTTAGAAGACAAAGTCTTTTACATTCCCCACCAGTCTTTTGATTTACAAGGCAGTAATTTCAATATTCTTGACAGCTCTAGTATTTTTAAACGACATTGTAGCTAAAACTACCAATAAACAAAAATGAGATCTTCATTTAATCAAAATCTATTATACTTGGTTCATTAATGAGTGAATAAAACCATTTTATTCTATGTTTTAAAAGTCTAAAATAAGCTATAAATATTTGCATATTAACACTGAATACCTCTCTCACATCTTAATGCCTATAGCATAAAGTATCTTAAAACAGGAAATACTTCACTGGCATTACAAATTAGAATGAAGATGAAAGAAGAAAAATATTTTATATGATAGTTACATATGGGTAAATCATATTTTTGAAGTACCTTTTTTGGAATTGTGTATGCCACTGTAATTCCTTCAGGTAAGTCTGGAACTGGACCTGAAGAATTTTTCAGTTCCTCTTCTGAAACCTCAGATACCAGCTCAATACCTGTAAATTTGATCCTGTATCAGTTTTTAAGGAATTTAATAAGCAATAATTATTCAATTTGTATAATCTTATTTGATTGGCTACCATAAAAGGTTTTGTTTTATGCTGCCATTTCAATTTATAAAAGAACACCTACCCCATTCATTATCTTCATGGATTATCTCTTCTTCTTCTTGCATAACCTCTTGTTTAGGCAGTGCTGCTACCTTTTTCTGTAGAAATCAAACAGCATCAAAGTGTTCTTACTCATTCTCAGTTCTCTAAAGCATTAATCAAGAATTTTCCTTTATGACTAATATATACGACATTACAAGCATTAATCAAGAATTCAGACAGGCTTTTTATCTTACCAAAAGCAAGAAAGAACATTCATTTTTGAAGTATGGTGAATAAATTAATCATTTATCTTGTATTCCAAATCTGTTTAAGTTATTTATTGTCCTATGCAATATGATCCCTCATGCATTCTAACAGATTGCCGTATACCTTATATTCTTCCTGCTGCTTCCTGCAATTTTTGTCATCACACTGGGGATTTGGCTTCATGGACATAGTAGGAAAAAAATCCTGCATTGCATTGTATCCAAGGTAAAAACTAACAGTACCAAAATTTAACAGAAACCTAGAAAAATCAAAGTAGACTTAAATAAAGAAATTAAAACCATGAAAATACTAGAACAGTTAAATTTTTTAAAAATAACTTTGAAATAGGTAAATGATATACTTTTTAAATCAGAAAACAGAAATCTGCATCCAGAAAACAGCAATTTTCTCTTATTTACAGTGCCTGGCTCACAGTAGATGCTTCAGTGTTTATTGAATGAAGGAAAGAAAAGATTACTCCATTTCATCAACTGTAGAACACACTATTTTTTTGAACTTCTAATAAAGATTAAATGCTGGCAGCTAAACTATTACATGTCAACAACTTCAAGAAGCATGCTGATTTCAGAGAAGCTAAAATGTGGGAGAAGTGTATTTTTTAAATCCCTGAGATATGGTATTAAAGCTACTTAATTTTTAACATTTTATATGTAATTTACTATAAAATGCACAATCTTAAATGTATAGCTCAGTAAAATTTTGTATGAGTCTTTCATGGAACCATCACCAGATCAAGATATAGAACTTTTCAGCATCCCATGGCCTCCAGCTCCCTCCTGTCATCTTCCCAGTCAAATCTGATACTTTTTACTCTGTTGCCCATGCTGGAGTACAGTGGTGTGATCATGGCTCACTGTAGCCTCACCCTCCCAGGCTCAAGCAATCCCATCTCAGTCTCCCAAGTAGCTGTGACTACAGGCAAGCACCACCACGCTTGGCTAATTTTTGTATTTTTTTTTGTAAAGATGGGGCTTTGCCATGTTGCCCCAGGCTGGTCTCGAATTCCTGGGCTCAAGTGATCTGCCTGCCTTGGCCTCCCAAATTGTTGGGATTACAGGCGTGAGCCACTACACCCAGCCAATCTGATTTTTTTTATTAGGTTGGCGCAAAAGTAATTGCAGTTTTTGTCAAACGTAATGGCAAAATCCGCAATTACTTTTGCACTAACATAATAAAAGTTTCTATACAGAGAAAATCACATAAAAAAGATAAATGACAAAAGAAAAATATTTGCAAATATACATTCTTAATATACAACAAGACAAAAAAGAGCAATAACTATTAGCAGACAATTCACAGATGAATGTAAGTGTTCAACTTTTTTTCACAAATAAAAATAAAACTTAAATGCCTATTTTTTACCCACCAGAATGACAAAGGTTACAGAGTTTGATGATACCCAAAAAGGTATGGGTGAACCAGGTACTCCTAAACTATGATACAAATGTATAATCTAAACTATGATACAAATGTATAATCCTTTTGCAGGAGAAATTTAGTAAATATTTCATAAATTCAGAAATTCTACTTTAAAAAATGTGTACTATAGGCCGGGTGCAGTGGCTCATGCCTGTAATTCCTCGCACTTTGGGAGGCCGATATGGGCAGACTGCTTCAGCCCAGGAGTTCAAGACCAGCCTGGGGAACATAAGGAGACTCTGTTTCTACAAAAAATACATAAAAATTAGCTGGGCGTGGTGGTGGGTGCTTGTAGTCACAGCTACCTGGGAGGCTGATGTAGGAGGATCACTTGAACCTGGAAGGTGGAGATTGCAATTAGCTGAGATTGTGCCTCTGCACTCCAGCCTGGGTGACAGAGTGAAACCCTGTTTTTAAAAAAAAAAAAAATGTACTATAGAAAACTCTAGGCTGGGCACAGTGGCTCACGCCTGTAATCCCAACACTTTGGGAGGCTAAGGTGGGCAGATCACTTAAGCTCAGGAGTTCAAGACCAGCCTGAGCAATGTGATGAAACCTTGTCTCTACAAAAAATACAAAAATTAGCCAGGCATTGTGGCATACACTTGTACTTCCAACTACTTGGAAGGCTGAGGTGGGAGGATCACTTGAGCTCAGGAGGTTGAGGCTGCAGTGAGCCATGATTGTGCCACTGAACTCCAGCTTGGGCAACACAGTGAGACCTTGTCTCCAAAAAAACAAGAAGAAGAGAGCTCAATCTAGTATTCAGAGATATATACAAGATGTAGCCTGTAGCATTGTTAATTAAAAAAAAAAAAAAATTAAGTAGCCTACATGACCATCAACAGAGGGGCTAGCTAAATAGGACACATCCTTAAGAGAATACTTGGTTAGCCATGATTCCTTGCTTCTTTTTTGTATCAAACTATCAAATGTTTTGTTTAGACAGGGCCTACTGCTGTCTAAACAGGCTATTTGCTCTTATATGAAATAGCCCTAGACCATTAATTTGAGAGTTTATACGTATGCTTTTTTCAATTTCTTTGCTAGCAACTGACACTTTTTATTGATTGGTGCCTCCATGTGTCTTGTTGCAATTTGTTCTTATTATATTGGAGGCTTAGGGTATACAACTAAGCTTATTAAAGTTGTAAAATGAGGGAAAATAAATAGCCTGAATTAGAGAACACCTAAAGGGGATCTGCTTTTAATAAAGTATGAGTTGATTCATGAACTCTGACATAAATTTTAGCAGCAAAGAAATATTTTCCCTTCTTTTTAGCTATAGTTTAGATAGTACAGTTGCTGGATGTTTGTTTTTGGATAGCAGAGGTATCCAAAAGCAGATTTTAAGAATCTGTTTTTTTTTTTTTAAGTATTGTTAATGTGTTTTATATTAACACTAATATAAATGTTAACATTTTATGTATATATAAGTGTAAAATTTATAGTAACACTAATGTTTAATTACATTAACATTAATAATTACTCTTAGTCACATTTGGGTTATTTTTGGTAAGACTTAAATCAATATAGTAGAAACAAGTGTGCTTAAGTCTCCATCCACTGGTCAGACTTGGAAAGATTTAAATCATTTGGTTAATGCTTCATAAAAAAATATGCCACTACCATTGTATCATTTCATAAAAGCTATTCCAAATGCAGGGAGTAACTGACATTCATATATATTCATGTATGAATATTAATATATGTAATATTTAATATAGCAATATATATGAAAAGTAGACATACATATATAAAATAGAATGCACATGTATGCATATAGAAAACATTTAAAACTACATTTAAAAGTAACTATATACTTAGCTTATAATTTCAATTTCTGAAATGCTTTGTGAAATGTATTTATTTTTATTGAAAGCATATAAGACTATTCAGAAAAATTAGCCCTGACTTACTTTAACACGTTTTGTACTAAGATCCCAGCAACAACACCCATAGTGGTAGGAAGACTGGCTGCACAAACACCTTCTCGTTTCAGAGTCTTTTCATCAATATTTGCAGCAACTACAAGTGGTGGAGCACACTACATGAAAAAGAATAAAAGAAAACACATTTCGAAAAAAAAGAGGAATAGTATGAGATGTTCCAAATAGTATTCCATCCAAGTTTGTTTTTTCTTTGAATTGTAATACATTTTCAATGCCCCTAAGAACTCAAGTACCTAACAGTGAAGAATAATCCAAAAAGAATAATGCATACCGCAAAACAAGCAGATTCTCCAGGAATTATGAGCTGTATATGCCCTGAAACTGCATTTTCACTGACCCCAGATTCCATCCATGTTTGTCCAAGTTCATTACAAGCCTTAGTAGAAATGGGTGAAAACATAAGGAAAAAAAATAAAAGGGCAAGAAGTAATTTACAATACATTCTTTGAATTGAATGGATTACCAAGGTCTTTTAAAATTAATTTTCAGAACAAATGAGGTAAGTTGTAAGATAATGGAATTCCTTGGTAATTACCATACTCTATTAAAAAGTAAAGTGACAGTATTCAAGATGCAGTCAGTAAATATTATTAAATTGAATCAAAGTTTATTGGATTTCTTGTCAAATTAATGTGAAATTTCACTTTTCTAAAATAATTTCAGGAACAAAAAAAGGCAAAATATCATCTGAAAAGTTAAAACAATATTCAAAAGGAAAATAATTATTTTATTTTGAGAAACCAGGTTTTAGGCAATTTATACATATTTATACATTTATAAAATAAAGTAACAAAAGCTAAAACTAACGCTGACCAATAATTATTATAAGATACCAATTTAAGAATTATACATTTTGCTGTTTCACAGTTTACCAGCAAAAAGAGTAGGATACTGTAACACATGTCACAGCAGCAAGGCTAGACAGGTATCACAGCTATTAGAATAGATTTTAAGAGTAGGCTAAGAGAACATTACAAATAAAACACAGAAAAGGGTTTGCATTCAGAACTGTTTTTAGGATGGGGATTATATACTGATGGAATATACAGGAAAACAGCTAAATCCATGAATATATCTTGCACAGCAGGAATACTCACTGTATTTATTGTCATCCGAGCTTCAAAATTGTCCACACAGCTAAGAACTAGATCAACAGGTTTTCCTTCTTCTAACCCACCATTACTAGTCAAAGAAAATAAGTTTGAAAAACATCAGGACACAAAATACACTCTAATACATTATACTTTACTTGTTCAGTCCAACATTTATTCTTTCATTAAATGTTGGACTATAATTATCACATAACTGTGTAATATTAAAGATATATATATCAAGTATTGAGTAACATACAAATATAACATCAATGGTACTGTAGTATTACTTATTTTACAAGAACTACAAGGGTGAAGGAAGTACAAAGTATGTTCACAACAATTACTTTTTCACTACCGGCTTTCACATTTTTATTCATGCTTCATTACAAATGTAATAAAAGCTAATTGGATGCAATTCATTATTTCAGTGGTGGTCTGACAGTCTCTGAAGAAAACCATTTTCAGACAGAAGTACAATCTAGAACACAGAACTTAAAACTGACACTTTCTTCTTATATTGTAACTTACAGGGGTTTTTTGCTTGTTTGCTTTTTAATTGTTTTTGGACAATATATACCTTTAAATGATATTCTAATACATAAAATCACACAAAATTACTGTTCTAAAAAAATGGAAAATATATATCAATCTTCCTTCATTGGATTAATCCATAGATTTTCTAATAATTTTCTAATACTTGAGCTAGACATTATACAAAATATTCATAAATTAAAATTTTACCTTATTCTATCCATGAAATGTTGAAAGTTTTCCACTGTGGTTATATTATAGTTGTGTACTTCAAAAAGAACATCAGGATTAATGTTCCTAAGAAGGAAAAAGGGAATGATTATAAGCCTGTAATCCTAGCATTTCAAGAGGCTGCGGTGGGAGGATTACTTGAGTCCAGGAGTTCAATGACAGTGAAGCTATCATCGCACCCACTGCACCCCAACCTGGGGGACACAGTGAGACCCTGTCTCTAAAAAAAAAGTGTTTTAAAAGACCACTACTAGTAGCTGTAGTAAGAAAAGCTGTGAGGAAAAGAATTGAAAGAGCTAAAGGGCATTTAACATACCTTAGAGAAGCGAATTCAAGCTACTCAAAGAAAACCCAAAGTTCTTTTCTATCTCTTTTATCTCACACTTCAAGTACTAGGTTCATTTTTGTCATAAAGATTACAAAACTGTTCCCACCCCAATCAATCTAAGTGTTGGGAATTAAGACTTAACCATGTCCAGTAACTACTTACAGCTCAGCCTCACTTCCTTATTCCAGTTAAGAACAAATTTGGGGCCACAAAGAAAGTTCCTAAAGCAGGGATTGGGTAACTGTGGCCCATGGGCCAAATTTGGCCCACCACCTGTTTTTGTGCAGCCTTCAGGCTAAGAATTTTTTTCCATTTTTAAATGGTTGGGAAAAGAATCAAAAGAACATTTTATGACATATAAAAATTGTATCAGCCAGGCACGGTGACTCATGCCTGCAATCCTAGCATTTTGGGAGGGCTAAGTGGGCAGATGGCTTGAGTCTCAAGAGTTCGAGACCAACTTGGGCAATATGGCAAAACCCCGTCTCTGCTAAAACTGCAAAACATTAGCCAGGCATGGTGACAAGTGCCTGTAGTCCTAGCTACTCAGGAGGCTGAGATGCGAAGATAGCTTGAGCCTGGGAGATGGAGGTGCAGTGAGCCGAGATTGTGTTGCTACACTCCAATCTGGGTGACAGAGTGAGACTCTGTCTCAAAAAAAATTTGTTTTTTAATTTAAAAAATTAAAAATTGTATGAGATTCAAATTTTGGAGTCCAAAAATAGAATTTTATTGGAGCACAGACATGCTTATTCATGTTTGTGTTGCCTACAGCTGCTATCACACTACAACTAACAGTTGCAACAGAGAACATCTGGCCCTCAAAGACTAAAATATTTATTATATAACCCTATACATAAAAAGTTTGCCAACCCCATGTCCAACAGGTAAGAGAATTCTTTGTACAAGTGAAATCTGCATTTTATAGAGAAAAAGTAAGATCCATTTATATTAACTCATATCAAATACATAAAGTAAGATTTCACTGAATATGTTTCTTGATTGCTATTCCATTTACCTCAGAGTATGTTCTGCTGCTTGAACTTTACTTAATCCTGCTTGATGAGGTTGGAAGAAAAGTCTATTCATATTGGCTAGTTCCACCTTGTCATAATCAAAGAGTAGCAACTAAAATGAAAACAGTGGTATTCTGATGAAAAGCATACCAAAAAACTAAAAATATCAAAGAATAAATTAGAGAGCTTTACATTTAATTAGTGTAACAGTTTGATAATAATATTAGCTAACTTTACAACACTGAGTGCCATATATTAATTCATTGAATGCTCATGTGAGGCATGTAGGTACTATTATCCTTATTTTAAAAATGAGGCAACTACAACACTTGTCCAAAGGCCACTCATCTAATGTGAGGTGAAAATGGCATTCAAACTCAAGCATTCTCAATCCAGCATCTGCACCTCAACCACAATGCTTTGCTGCCTCTCTAAATAATTCACTCAAAAATTAATTCCCTTTCATTCCATTTTTTAAAACTGTGGCAAAATCCTACTTCATTTCCATTTTTTTGCTAAAAGCCAGGAATCTATTGGATAAATGCAATCTTTAAATAAGATAAAAACAAATGCTGTAACTTAAAATATAGTATAACCTGACTCCTTTTGTGTATATGACAGAATATATATACCAGTGACATGGCTAAAACATCATTCCAGATAGAATTACAAACCAGTTGTTTCCTGCTATATACTTAAGCCTGTTTCAAAAAGCATTTCACACACACACACATTAAAATGGCAATTAGATTACATTTCTTATCAATAAGAACAGGCTAGAGACAAGGACTTCCTAAGTCCCTTCTTGATATGAAATTCTGTGACTCTGTAATACAATTCTCAGCATACTAAACAATAAACACAAAAATGGGATTTTCTTCTCAATAAAAAAACTAAAAAGAAAAAAAATTAACCTAACCCATAACTCCTAGATAGCCCTTAATACCTTGCTAGAAAAGATCTCACTCTCCAAAATTTTCTAATCCTACTTAAGAGTCTCCAAAACATAGTTTATTTAAGCTCATCAATAAATATGTATTAGGTCAGGCTAAGTATTAAATGAGTTTCTGCCTCATAGCTTGTTTATACATAAGTTGCAGGAAACATTAAACTTGGGAACAGAAGGTCTGAGGTGTAACTCTGCCACTAATTAGTTCTGATTGTGGGTAAATCACTTTCACTTTTTAGGCCTGTATCTTCATCTCTAAAATAAAGAAGCGAGTATAGATCTGGTGATCCAAGGCACCCCAGATAACTTTAAAGAGATCCCAGAGGCTTTCAGGGATAAGAAATGGACTCTGGGTTTCCTAACATCTTCTACTTTCCTATTTAACCTCATTAATTTGCTTCGTATTTATCTGTTTTACAAATTAAAGAAAGACTTCCTGAAACTTACCTGTGTAGCTTCTGTTTACAAACTTGAGGGCACACTGGAATCACTTGGAGAATTTTTAAAAATACAGATGTTTGTGCCTCATCCCCAGAGATTCTTATATGGGGTGCAGTCTGGACACCAGAATTTTTTAAAACTTCCCAGGTGATTCTAACTACAGCAATATATAACTACTGTTCTACCTCTTTGCTACTCAAAATGTGGCCTGGTCTAGCTGCATTAGCATCACCTGAAGCTTGTTAGCGATGCAAGAGCACTTCTCCAAATGAATATGTAAATGATATGCAAATCAATCTTTGGGGATCGTGTTACAATACAGATTCTGATTCAGTATGTCTGGGGTAGGTATTGAGAGCTGATACTGATGTTACTACTTCAGGGACCAAACTTGGAGTAGCAAGGATCCAGTGGTTCTTACTAGTGTAAGCCTAGGAACATCATCATCAGGATCACCTGGGAGCTTGTTAGCGCTGTCCATTATTAAGTCCACCTGACACCTATAAAATCAACACCACCAGAGTAGGATCTGTTAATCTGTGCTTTAATAAGGCTTCCAACTAATTGTGATAACATATTCAAACTTGAGAGCCGCTAATCTCAATGACCTCTATTATCCCTGGTCAATAGAGGTCAGTGATCTCTAATATCCCTGGTCAGGGTGCTTAAGTCAGCTATAAGCAATTTTTATCCAGATTTTGTAAATCTTTTGAAAGATATTAAAATTTCAATAAACATTTTTAGTATTTTGGTGTTATTTCTATATTGATAAGTGAGTGCCAATTTTGAAATCACCTTCTTTTAAGAATTTGGGGTAGACCAACATATTAGAAAGCATTGGTAAACTGGGAGAATGCTTCCTTTACCAGAACAACAAATTAAAGGATACATAATTGTGGAAAGTTTATTTATTCAACCATTATGTATCTAACATCATAGACTTTGGCTTTGTAAATCTAAGAGTGGTAGACTGAATCCTGGTACAAGAAAGTTACTTCTTCCCATAATCTAAATAAATTTTAGAAAAAAGTAAAAAAGTACCAATTTTTAAAAATCCATCCAGAGCATTCTCTAGTTCAAAATCAAGAGTAGGAAAGGTACATGTTTTCTATTCTGTCTGGTATGTTTAATAAAATAATTGTTAGATGTTTCAGTGTTTCACACACTTTATCAAATTAACAGCCTTCTTTCCTAAGCTTCTATATCTAAAACACTTAAGTCCAAATTGTTTACATATTACTTCAAACAAAAACGTTTCTAAACACAATTAGACAATCTTTGTCTAATTAGAAATAATATCACCTTTTATTTGGGTGGGGATATGTCTCAACCCAAATAGAACAATCTAGATTAATACACTGCAAGGCAATAAGGCATTAGTAAAGAAAAAAAATCCTAATTTGTACCTGATTTACTCCAGGAGTGAGTAGTTCCCTATACAAGAGGCAAAGAGAAATGTTTTTACCTTACCAATGCCACATCTTGTCAGCATTTCAGCAGTCACACTACCTACTCCACCAACACCTACTATTGCTACGGCAAAGGTACGGATTTTCTGTGAAATACAAAATAGTATGTGCTGGTTAATAGCTCTTCATCAAATATGTCACCAGAAGTTATTTTAATTCACTGAATTCATCTTACAAAAACTTGGAAAGGGTTTATCATACCTCATAGTCGCTTACAATTCCCATTCGTTTCAATGCCATCAAGCGGCTTAAAACAAAGAAAAATATGTTTTAAAGCTTACAGTCTTTTAGGTAATAGTAATACAAACAGACATACATCATCACAGAAAATAAACACCAAAATATAATCATTACTAATCGTTTCAAAGAGGAGGATGCTTACAGGCTGGTTTTTACCAGATGAAACTAAATTACCCAGGTACCTTTAAAAACTCCCAAGTGTAGTCCATGAAACAAGATTGGTTTTCAAAAGCTATGTACTCTGATTTGCAGCCAAGATTGTGACTACTACTTAAATGTTAAGGGTCAAAGTTAAATTTCAACATTTTTCTATGCTTTGGTAGAATATGTAAATATTTAATGTTTTAATACTCAGATCTCCATCATCAGAGTAAATTCATGGCTGGAATTCCATTCTCGTTGCCTCTGCCCACAATGGATGATGTCTACTTTTAGTAAGCACCTACTGTATGCCAAAGACTCTAAGAGGTGCTTTAACTAGTTACTGGTAATCTGCAGTTTAAGTCTATAATTAATTCCCATTCATCTTCACTTTAAGGAGTCAAATAGTTCCACCATGCTTGTCAGGAAATTCAGCCTCCACCCCCATTTTCCACGCCCTCACTTTTAACTCTGTTACCATCATATTCCTAAACAACATGCTAACATTGTATTTCTTTTTCAGTTATAGTCAATTATCTGAATCAGATTTTGTTCTTAGCATTCATCCCTACTGCACACAGACATTTTCCATTCCACCAACCTCCCAATATTATTATATAGTCATCTTGGTTAGATGTTAACTCTTCACAACTGGGTCATGCAGTATATTAAAACTTACCCTTTCCTTTAACCCCCAACCCTGAAGTTAATAAGTGTGTTTCTCCTGATGCTTAATTTCCTATGTATTTTCACAAAATCAACTCCAACTTTTCACTAGTTGTCTAAAGTTCCTCTAGATACATTCATATTCATGAGGTATTTTATCAATTTCATCTTCTTAAAGATGTATCTCCTAGAATCTGACATGATATCTCTAGACTTACTGCACATACAGCTCCCTTCCTAAGCTCTTCCTTCATCATTATACTACAAAGTCTCTTAATTTCTTTATTCTGTATTAATCCACTGCTTCCTGTATGCTATAGCTCCCTAGTTCTAAAGTGTCTATGGATCAGCAACAGGACCACCTGAGAATTTAATAGAAATGAAATTTCTTAGGCCCTACCCTATAATCACCCACTGAATCAGAAATCTTGAATGTGGAGTCTAACAATTTGCTCTAACAAGCCCTCCAGTAATTCTGATGTACATGACAGTTTAAAAGACTGTCATCAATTATTTTTAAACTTACTCTCTTGCTGTGGTTAGAATATCTTCCAGTAGTTTTGCAAAGGGTACAGCAGAGGTAAATTTTGAGAACTTTCATGTCTGAAAATGTTCCTTATCAAAATTATGTTCTTCATAAAAATGACAAAGCAAAGGGCATATAATTTTGGGAAGCTACACATATACTCTTAATCGATAGTTTAACTTGGTAAAGAAGTCTAAAGTTAGAATTGTCTTTCAACATTTTAAGGTATTGCTCCAGTGTCTCCTAGCTTGTAAAATTTCACACTGTCCCTTAATGTGAATCTGTTCTCATCCCTTGTGCTGAGTTTTTAGTGAACGCTTTCAAAATGAAAACTCACATTTTCAGTTCTGGGAAATTTCCTTGAAGAATTTGGTTACTTCCTTGTTTGGTTTGTTTCCTGGACTGTCTGGAACTATTATTTGGAAGTTGGACCATTTGGATTTGTCCTTTATCTTCTTTCTCCAATTATCTACCATTTTAGTTTTCTGCTCTATTCTCTGGATGATTTCTTTCGACTTTATTTTCCAACACTTCTACTAAGATTTTCATTTCTATTACCATCTCCATTTGCAAGAATCCTTGATCATCTAACTACTTTGCACCTTGTTCCTGTATCATTTGTACTATATCTTCTCTCATCTCAGGATACTAATGATAATTTAGGGGGATGTGTTTCTCTTACATAGTCTATCCAAGTTGCTATTTTTATTTCTTTCATGTTAGAAGTTTCTCTCATCCTTTGTTCTGTTCATATTTAAGAGTGGGACACGATAAAGGTAACAATATAGGCAACACTGTTTGACTTCACTGGCCTGACTAGTTGAGAAATCCACAATGTCAGTGTCTTTCAGTCTTTCCTCTTGGCGCCATCAGATTCCCTAGAGAATAATCTTTCAAACTCCAACCTGAGTTGGAGTTCCAACCCCACGATCAGCTGTTGAAAGTGAAGAAGCAAGGCTGGGAGTCTCAGCATTCAGTATGTAAGCATTTAGTTTACATTCAGTCACAACATTCAGCATGTAAACAGTTTACCCCTTCCTTCAGGTACAAAGACCTGCCCCAATTCTTGGAAATCTTCTATTTTAGTCTTTCTAATGAAGAAATCTATACTTTCCTCTTCTGGTAGGGAAGGAGTGTTTGCCCAGTTACCCACAGTGGAGTAGGGGATCTGGGGCTTTGTTTCTTCAACAGATTTTCAACTGAAAGTTTTGGGTTTTTTTAGCCCTCGCTGAAGTTCTCCAAGTACCTGTGTCTATTCCTGAGCTTTTGGGGATTCCTGCAATAAACTGGGTTGCAAGCTTAAGATTAAACTTCTCTGAATCTATTAAATCAGTTACCTTCACCCATCCCTTCTCTAGTTTCCAAATTGTTACTATAATCAAGTACAGGGATGCACCCCTCCCCATAATTTATATTTTCAATGGGAGTTTTCTTTTAAAAAATTCCTTTACTGTCATTTTAGTGAGGTTGGTTAGAAAGTGATGGCAGATCCATCACAGGAATTTGCTATCCTTACCTTGATGCTCCCTTCAATCTTTAAATAACCTGAAAAGCATGGATGGTAACCCCCTTTTTCAAATGAGGGAAACAGTTTGGGTTAATCAACTGCCCAAGATTAGCTAACTGGCAAACAGTATTCTGAGCTGGGTTTCTGGGTCAGGATTTGATACCAGGTTTTCTAATCTCAAAGCCTCTCCAGTTTTTCCACAAGCTTATAACTGTATTCCATAACACATAATGTTACGGTTACTTGTGTTGTTTAATATCCCACATCCATGTAGTCTCTCAAACTGAAGCAAAAGTCAGGGGCTTTATATTTCTTTTGTATCTCTTGAAGCAGTTAAAATGGTGTTGAACACATACATACCCCTTTCCTATAACCTTCTGTACTTCATCATAATTCAATAACCTGTAATTTATCAGTAATAACGCTGTATTTTATCATAATTCTTACCACCTGTACTGCAATGCACATTTACTTTTCTATTTATCTCACACTCATCTGGTAAGCTCTACAGGAAAAAGACCATGTCTACTTTATATTCACAGTGTCTGCGCATAATAACTACTCAATACAAAGTAAATAATATTGTCAAGGAGGACTGGAGACGAAAAGGTACTCAGTAAATATTTGCTGTATGAACAATTCAAAAAATTAAAGCTGACCTTTATTAAACTTCCATATACCAGTGAAGAGCTTTGGGTATCAAACTGCCATCTCCTGTAGAGCAATTTTAATAAAGTCAATGGCGCAAATCAGATAGGAAATACAAAATATTGAGACTTGAGTTCTGAAAGTCTTGTTTGTCATCATTACAATGTCAAGGGATCATCTCATAGTAAAATAATGTCTGAAAGACAACTTAAGTTCATGACCCATATTCCTCTGCTTTTCATTCTGGAGGGAAAATTTCAAAGTCTTCATTTGTAAAATTTTAAAATGTTTTAAAAATGTCAAATAGTTTCCACTTATTCTGATTAGAGACGTCAGTTCATGCTTATTTAATCTCTAAAAATTTTGGACCATTAACCCTTCATATTTGGCAACACAGTTAAAACAGTGCACCCTAAGACTTCTACTGCAGCTTTATGTATCACAAACTAAAACCTGTTTTAAAAATAAAAACTCTTATGCTCTTTAAAGGAAAAAAGCAACAATAAAATCTTCCTTATCTACTTTAGCACTATACAATTTTTAGCTACACGACTTAATTGTTTTTACTGGGGAGATGGTTCATGAGAATTTTACATTAAGACAAATCTAATGCAAGACAGGCCGTATTATTTACTACCAAGGCATGAACCTGAGGTGGCTGTCTAAGCCTCAATTTTCTCACCTATATAACGGGGGTAAAATAGTAGCAATCCCATTGGGTTTTGGTGAGAGGAGACAATGCATGTAAATTGCTTAGCACAGTGAAAGCTCAATAACTGCCTGCTACTAAATGCACCTAGCAATAAAATCTTGTATAAGATTTACCATGTACAAGCGCTACTCTAAGACCTTTATACACACTGATTTTTTTCAATCCCCACAACTGTGACAGAGATAGATATTACTATTATCTTCATTGTATAGGTGAGAAGCTGAAGCGGAGAGTTTCACAACTTGCCTAAGGTTAGACAGTTATTAAGAGAGTAGTTAGATTTGAATTGCAATCAGTCTGGCGGTAGAGTCCCTACCCTAACCATTGCACTACATTCCATCTGCTGAATTGACAGGCTTTATTAGGAAAGAAGAAAAGAGAGACCTGGGCAGTCTTGGTAATGTCGAATGGTTTGAGATGTTAAGGAGCACCCGAATATCTCAGATTAGCGCTAACCCCGCTCTCCCCCACCCCGCCCCCATTTAAGATGCATTGATAAGCCTTTATGAAACTCAAAGTTTACCTTAGCAGGTTTTACATCTTCTAAAAGTTCTTACTATCAGTCTTATACACAGCGAGGTGGACTAATTAAAAGGCAAGGGCGATAGGAAACTGGACACACGTCCTCAGCAGGCACAGGAGCAGCACCATATGGCTGACTCACTGGAGGTTTATTAAAAAGAGAAAGAATATCTTCCGATCAGTACTAAGATGTGGCCTTGCCCATTTGGGAACAGGATTCCCAGACCAAGAAAAGGGTGGAGGGAGTCCGCATGAGCGGGACGTGGGAAGCTCCTCACTTCTGACCTCACGGAGCCTGACCTCGTCTCCCGCGCCTGCCTCCGACTGGCGACGCAGATTACCTGTAGGGATTCGAATCCACCACCTCTGAGCTCATCTTCTCGATGCGGACCCGGCCGCCCCCTCCTTCACCGCTCCCCGGAGCCCGCCGATTTCTCTCCTGGGCAAGTTCCCTCTCCAGCTCCTGGACCCGCTGCTGCAGCCGCTCCACAGACTCGGCCATGGCTGGGACTCCGGCCGCCAACGCTCCCAGCCCGGGCCTTCGCCGCCGCCTTCGCCCCACGCTGCTCGGCTGGGTTCGCGAAGGGTACTTGGGGAGGCACCCAGCCGCTGCCTTCCTAGCCCAGAGACCTGAGGAAGTGCACCCAGCGCCTCACAGACAGACACGTCTCCTTCACGCCTTCCTCGGAGCCGCTTCCGGTGCGTCGCAGACATCGCTCCCCCTTAGCAAAAACCTGGCTCTTTCGGCTTCCTTCCTCACTGGGTAGGCTAAACCCGGCCGCAGCAGGACCGGGGTGATAAGTGTCCAGGGCAGGAGGCCTGTGATGCTGCCTTTCTAACCGGGTGTCTAGGAGAACAGGGTCTTTTTATTCTTGGGCTCGAGGTCCTGACGGGCCTTTTTCTGAACCGGACCCTACAGTTCTTCCGCCTGCTGATGCATTAAATTTGAGGATGGAAGAGGCTTCTGCGTTGTTCCTTGTGCGCAACGATGACCGTGGCTTTGCTTTCTTTAAAATTGAGGCCTCCAACTCTGACGCTGACTGGAGAAGTGAAATCCGAACACACATTAGGCTCTTCTGGCACTTGGCTAGAGCTAAAACCTCCAGATTCAGCGGGCAAGCGTTGCTCAGCAACGGCGCGTAGGGTGTATGTGGTTGGCTGGAACCAGACCCCGCCCCGGCCTCTGCCCGTGCTCTGGGGGCGTTGCCCAATCCTGAAGGAC
Source organism: Rhinopithecus bieti (assembly GCF_001698545.2). Classification (NCBI taxonomy): domain Eukaryota; kingdom Metazoa; phylum Chordata; class Mammalia; order Primates; family Cercopithecidae; genus Rhinopithecus; species Rhinopithecus bieti. Next base: position 6,760,890 of record NW_016804447.1, on the reverse strand, counting down.
TTCTGCCCTCGAGACCTGTGGATTCTGCGTTGCAGTGGCCTGCGGGGACGATCATGAAGCTAGGTGCTACTGGCGAGCCAGATTTGGCCGAAATGCTGCCCCAGCACAAGTTCGACAGCAAGTCCCTGGAGGCCTACCTAAACCAGCACTTGCCTGGCTTTGGGGCCGAACGTGAGGCTACGCTGACCATTGCCCAGTACAGGTATCGACGCCAGCCTTTGCCTCCAGCGGAAACAAATTTGTGCATTGCGTTTTCCTTCCTTTGGCCCTGGGTGGTTTCCTAAGTTTCTCCCACCCCGACTGCTTTTCCTGCAGTCGGTGGACGCACCCTGCAGGCATGAGCTGCTATTGCCGGCCTCCCGAATTCGATGCTGGGGTCTTCCCAGTTGGAGGGCGGTAATGGAAGCGCAATAACGTTCACCATTCCGCTATCCAAAGGAGTCTGTGTTAAAGGATGGATTTATGTCCTTCGAGGATTCACCAAGGCGATTAAGGGTAGAAATTCTGAGAAATAGATGCCTCCTTTTGTAATACAACCATTAGATCTTTTTCTGAGAAGCTGGTGTAATTCCGTTTGGCCTTATTCCGGGAGGCTGAGTTAATGACACCAGATGGAGGATCCGAATTCGAGTACTAGCTTTTCCACTTAGGAGGTCACAGCACCACTTTGGGCCTCAGGTTTTTTGAAGTGAGGTAATGCAACTGGGTGAGAGGATCCTGAGAATACCGTTCCCTACCGGGAATCTGGCTTTAGTCTGATGTTTTACAATAGATGATACATTCTTAAAACTTTATTCTAAAAATAACATTGTTACTAATACAGGGCTATAGAAAGAGTCCTATCATTCAGAAAACTGGATCTGTCACTTGCTGTCTGGGAGTTTAAATATGTTACATAAACATTCTGAGAACCGGTTTCCTAAGTTGTAATACCTGTTTTAATTAGTCTTATTAATGAAATGAAGTACCGTAATATAGGTGAAAGGGCGTAAAAATTGCAACAACACAGTATGCTAGTGGTATTTTATCACTGGCATTTATATTCTTTGACTACTGATTTTGGTGAAAATTAAAATTGTAATAAATGAGATTGATCAGGGAACATTTTAGGGTGTAGAATCAAAAGGTCCCATGTCCCAGTAGATATTGGAGGATGAAGGAAAAGGTGGAATAAAGAATAGCTGAGATTTCTGGGCCAGAAGCCTTGTGTTGTGACAAACTAAAACAGATCAAAGTTCAAATTTCAACTATTTCAATTGCTGTGGAGTTTGGACAAGTTGCCCTTTGAGCATCTAGTCCTGCTTTGGCAAACGGGAGATAGTAACGTTCATATTGTAGGGATGTTGAAGAGGTACATAACTGAAAGAGACTTAATTCTGAACCAAGCTGAATGTTAAACCATAATCGTGTTAAAAAAATGAAATTAGTTTGGTATAAAAATTGCTTCCAGAAATGTTGTATAAGCGTGGTTTAATAAATATATACGGAACTCTGGATCCCACAGAGAACACGCATTCATTTCTAGGACACGTGAAAAGTTTATAAAATTGAAAACACATAGGCCATGAAGGAAATTCAAAAGAATCGATCTTTATATTTTGAATATATGTGTTTTGGCCAGGTGCAGTGGCTCACACCTGTAATCCCAGCACTTTGAGAGGCTGAGGCACGTGAAGCACTTGTGGTCAGGAGTTCAAGACCAGCCTGGCCAACATGGTGAAACCCCCATCTCTACTAAAGATACAAAAATTAGCCGGGCGTGATGGCATGTGCCTGTAGTCCCAGCTACTTGGGAGGCTGAGACAAGAGAATCTCTTGAACCAGGAGAGGGAGGTTGCAGTGAGCTGAGATTGCACCACCACACTCCAGCCTGGGTGGCACAGTGAGACTCAAAAAAAAAAAAAAAAAAAAAAAAAAAAAAAAAAAGAAAGAAAGAAAATGTGTTTTTTTAAATGCCAAAAGTTTAACAGAAGACAGCTAACAAATACATGTTTATAAATTAATTGATTCATGGATTAAAGAGCCAATAATCTACACAGACAGTAGAAAACTGTCAAAGTTCAGTGTACAGAAATCAACTGCATTTCTCTACTTTAGCAACAGTTAAAATGTAATTTTCAAAACTTATAAGAGCATCAAAATATAAATTACCTAAATAAAAGATGTGCAATACCTTTGTAGAGAAATGATAAAACTTTTATTAGGACCTTAAAAAGAATTTTAAAAAATGAGAGATGTCATGTTGTTGAATAGGAATATTCAGTATTGCAAACTTTTTTCTTCCAATCGATCTATTGATTCAAAGCAATGACAATCAAAATCCTAATTTTTTTCTCTAATTTGAAAAAGTGCTCCTAAATTTTATGTGTAAGAGCGAAGGGCTAAGGATAGAAGAAACATTTTTAAAGAACCACACGGTGGGAAATTTGAATTAAGATGGTATGATATTAGCACAGAGATAGACAAACCAATGAAATAGAATAGACAGTTGACAGAAAGACCCACATATTTATAGAAGTTTGATATGTGACAGTGTTGGCACTGAGAGTCAGTGGGGGGGAAGGAAGAACTTTTCAAGTAGTTATACTGGAATAATTGTTATCTATATGAAGAAATAGAAATTAGACTCTTTATCTCACACAGTTCCAGGTAGATAAAAGAATTGAATGTTAAAGGCAAAACTATAAATGTTTAGAAGATGTGTAAGTTATTTTTATGACTTAGAGAAGAAAAAATTTTAAAGACAAAAGCAGAAACCACAAAGGAAATGATAAATGTTCATTAAAAGACTTCTTAAAGTGAAAAGACAAAAGAAAATATTTTCAGTGCATATAATGGTTAAAATATTCAAAATATAACTATAATAGCTCACCAGAAAAATAGGTGAAAACTTGAAGGTGCTCAACTTCATTATACTGTAGTAATAAGGGAAATGCAAATTAAGAAAAAAACAACACAATGAGAAACCATTTCACACCACCAGATTGACTTCTTTTAAAAAATTTGACAATAGGCCAGGCACAGTGGCTCATGCCTGTAATCCCAGCACTTTGGGAGGCCGAAGCGGGTGGATCACCTGAGGTCAGGAGTTTGAGACCAGCCTGGCCAACATGGTGAAACCCCATCTCTACTAAAAATATGAAATTAGCTGGATGTGGTGATGCGCACCTGTAATCCCAGCGCACCTGTAATCCCATCTACTTGAGAGGCTGAGGCAGGAGAATTGCTTGAACCCAGGAGGCAGAAGCTTTAGTGAGCTGAGATTGCGCCACTGCACTCCAGCCTGGGTGAGACAGAGGCAGACTCCATCTCAAAAAAAAAAAAAATCTAACAATATCAAGCATTGGTCAGAATATGGGGCAACAAGGACTCATATAGGGGTGTGAATTAGTATAGCTACTATTGAAAAACAACTTGACATGATCTTGTAAAAAATGAAGTTGGGAAGATACACATGCCCTATGAACTAGCAGTTCTACTCATAGATGTATACTCCTGAGACTTTTCCTATACTAGAGTATAAGGGGACAATCTACAAAGATGTTCATTGTACTGTTTGTAATAGCAAAAATCCAGGAAACAACACAACGTCTATAGATAGAGAATGGATGAATAAATTGCAGTGTATTCACATAATGAAGTACCATACAATAGTGAAAATGATTCAGCTACAGCTATACATAACACAGAATAAAAAACATGAAGAAATGAACAGTATATTGTGTACAGAGATAAACTTCAAGGGAATGATAAATATAAAATTCAAAACTAGTTATTCAAGGGGAGGGACATACAGGGTTTCAAAGACAGTAATTTTCTCTGGGTAGTGAAAGTGGTGTTTGTGGCATTACTATTCCTCATGCCTTATCAGTTTTGTAAGTACTCTTTTTATCTGCAAGATTTACTTTTAAAATCTGCAAAAATTAAATCCTATTGGAAATACAAAATATTTAGAACTAATCAATAATGAAAGCATTATATGGCTTGATACAACAAAACTTCTGATTTGCAGCTGAGTGCCTAATATGTATCTGGCACTGTCTCAACCACTGAGGATATAACAATAATCTTGCCTCCCTGGAACTTCCATTGTATTTGTAGAAAACAGACAGGAAAATCAACTTCTGAACTTCACAATGTAGAAGTTGATGTGTAATATGGAGGAAAAAAGAATAGGGAATATTTGGGTGTGGGGCAGGAAGGCTTCCTTGAGCACATGGCATTCAGCAAAGACTTGAAGAGGGATGAAAATGTGAGCCATGTAAATATCCAGGAAAAGTGGTTCCAGACAGAGGGGACTGCTAATGCAAAGGCCCTGAAAGGGGTGTGTGCCTAGTGTGTTGAGGAAACAACAGCCCAAATGCCTGAAGTAGTGTAAGCAAGGGCAACAGGGACCCTGTCGGGCAATGTAGAGACTTCGGCTTTTACTTTGAATTGAGATGGGGAGAGACTTAAAACAGGCTGGAGCAGAGGAAGGAAGTAATCTGTCTTTAAAAAAACAAAAACAAAAACCAGAATCTCTGCTTCTTGTGTAGAGTGTTGACTGAAGGGGCCAAGGGCAGAAGCAAGGACACCAATGCATTACAGTGTTCCAGCAGGGAGATATTAGTGGCATGGACCAGAGTGGTAGTGTAGAATAGGTAAGAAGTGGTCATAGTGTAAGTATACAGTCACATGCTGCATAATGACGTTTTGGTCAATGACGGACTGCATGTATGGCAGTGGTCCCATTAGATTATAATACTGTGTTTTTACTGTACCTTTTCTATGTTTAAATATGTTTACATACACAAATGCTTATCATTGTGTTACAATTAATTGCCTGCAGTATTCAGTACAGTCACACGCTGCACAGGTTATAACCTAGGAGCAGCAGGCTGTACCATAGAGCTCAGGTGTGTCCTGTTGGGTTCGAATCAGTCTACTTATGCTAACTCCAACCAGCTGAGAAGTTTCACAATGAATCAGGACCAATTAAATGCATAAGAATTCACGGTTTATTGTGTGGCTTCCACACATCAATCCTGTAACTCTATCCAACACACATAGGCAGTAATAGAGAGGGGAAACACAGCAAGTAGCTTGGGAGACCAGCACACTGACTGAGAAAACCAGGTTTGGTTTTCCTCAGAATGCCCACTGACCCGGGTGGTGGGTAGCTGCTCTTTTCCCAGAGGGCTTACCACAGCCAAAGGAAAGGAGGCCTCAGAGTTCTCATGGGCAGAGATTCTGCAGGCATCTCAGCCATGCTTTTGCTTTCTCTGAGGCCTTTACAGCTCCCCACAGAAGTGTCCATGGCCATTATCTTCAGCTGACTTTTAGCTTCACTTTCTTGTCAGGTGTCGGGGTGCCTGGCCACAGCAGATGCTATCTTATCACCTCAGTCCATATGCTTACTACTCTGAGGGGTCAGTGATTTCACTGTAAGCTGAGTCACCTGTCATAAGTGACTCAATTTTGAGACATTTAGGATCACAAAACATAATTATGTATCAGTGCATAGTAGGCTATACCATCTAGGTTTGTGTAAGTGTACTCTAGGATGTTTATACGTGACAAAAATCACTTAACATATTTTCCAGAACATATCCCTGTCATTAAGCAATGCATAACTGTATTTTGAAGGATTTACTAACTGATTAGACGTGGGCTAGGAAAGGAAGAGACGAAGATTATTTCATTTCTTCCTTGGTAACTTAAAGTATAGGGTTATTATGAACTGAAATATAGATGACTGTAGGAAAGCAGATTTGGGGGGAATTTGAGGAACTCAGTTTTGGAGTGTTGAGTTTCAAGGTGCCTTTTGGACATCCAAGTAGATATGTATAGTAAGCAGTTGGTTATATCTTGAGGTTGGGGCAGCAATCTGGACTAGACATATAAATTTGGGAGTCATCGACAAAAAGAAGATATTTAAAGACATGAGATCGAAGGTCTTAGAAAATAGTTCACATAGAGAGGCGGTTTGGAGACTGAGTCCAAGGCACCCCAATATTAAGAAGTTGGCAGATTAAGAGAAACCTACAAAGGAGTCTGAGAAGAAGTGGTCAAAGAGGTGGGGGAAAACCATGGTTTGTATTAGTGATCTTGAGAAAGTAGTATTAATGGAAAGAAGGGAATGAAAGCTTGATTGAAATGGGTTTAAGAAGATAGGAGGACGTGTAAACTCTTGAGGAGTTTTTCTACAAAAGGAAATAGGAATGTTTTAAGTAGAGGGGGAAGTGAGGTCAAGACAAAGCTTTTTAAAAAATAACATCATATTTGTATGCTGATGACAATAATCTAGAAGAGAAAATTTTGTGTAGGAGAGAAGCCTGGAAAGAAGTCCTTAAGAAGGCAGGAATCTAATATGCAAGAGAAGGGGCTGCGCTTAGAAATGTGCACATCCTTCTGCAGACTCTGGAGGGAAGACAGAATATATGGGTACAGATTATTGTATGCAGTAGATACAGTAGTGTAAGCTTGTGGAAGTTCTCATCTGATTGCTCCTATTTGCTCATTGAAATAGGAAACTAGGTAATTAATTAGCTAAGAATGAAGATGGAGAAGAAAGTGTTTGAGGTTTGAGGAGAGAGAATTATGAAACAGCCATCCAAGAGAATGGGAGAATGAATAAGCTAAGGAAATATTATTGCCAGATGTGGTTCATTTTGAGGTTTGCTGAGGTCATGAATTTGAAGCAAGAATAGATACTTTAGTAGATATTATTAATGCTTTCCCCAGATCCTCTTGGATCCCTTCTTAGTGTTGCTGTACATGTCTTGCCTTTGTTGGTTTTTGCTTCCAATGAACATGGCTCTTTTTTTCGCAAACTGCCCTCAGGCTGCTGGAGCACACTTTGCTCTTACTGTTGGAGTACCTGAGATGGACCTTAACCACTAGTGATTCAGAAGTATGAAATCTTCATTATCCTTGCTTCAGAGACATGTTTTGAACTTCGACACGGCAGAGTTCTCCCATTATCTTTACCCCTGCCCACACAGTGGTGAGATTAGGCTGAAGCTACCCTCTAAGGGACTTTGTCTTAGACCACACCCTTGCTTGTCTTTCTCCCCTTTCTTGACCTGCTTCCCCAAATGTCTTATTAGTTCCCCAAACATTTCCTTAATAAGTCATTTGTATATAATTTTTTTTCTCATGGTCTGTTTATTGGGAACCTAACCTAAAACAGTAATTATGACTGTATGTGTCTTTCTTCAGCTATGGCCAGTTATATCAGTGTAAGCAAAAAAAGAAAAAAAAATGGATTTAACATGGATGGGAGTTTTGCCAAGCAAACACCATGAAGTGAGGAAAGGGCAAGTGAAGTGTACTGAAGGTGTATTCAAGGTAGTGGTTATATAATTTACTATCAAATTTAACCTAGTTAAGAAAGAATGTATTAGTCTGTTCTTATGTTGCTAATAAAGACATACCCAAGCCTGGATAATTTATAAAGGAAAGAGGTTTAATGGACTCACAGTTTTACATGACTGGGGAGTCCTCGCAATCATGGCAGAAGACGAAGAGCAAAGGGATGTCTTACATGGAGTCAGGCAAGAGAGAGTGTGTACAGGGGAACTCTCCTTTATAAAACCATCAGATTTCATGAGACTTGTTCACCATCATGAGAACAGCACAGGAAAGACCCACCCCCATTATTCAATTACGTCCTTCCAGGTCTCTCCCACGATACATGGGAATTGGGAATTATGGGAGCTACAATTCAAGATAAGATTTGGGTGGGTCCACAACCAAACCATATCATTCCACCCCGACCCCTCCCAAACCTCATGTCCTCGTATTTTAAAATGAATCACGCCTTCTGATAGTCCCCCAAAGTCTTATTTCAGCATTAACTCAAAAGTCCACAGTCCAAAGTCTCATCTGAGACCAGGTAAGACCCTTCTGCCTATGAGCCTGTAAAATCAAAAGCAAGTTAGTTACTTCCTAGATACAATGGGGGTATAGGCATTAGGTAAATACACCTGTTCCAAATCAGAGAAATTGTCCGAAACAAAAGGGGCTACAGGCCCGATGCAAGTCGAAAATCCAATGGGACAGTCTTAAAGTTCCAAAATGCTATCTCTTGACTCCATGTTCACATCCAGGTCACAGTGATGCAAGAGGTGGGCTCCCACAGTCTTGGGCAAAGGACATGGTCGGGGGATATGAGGTGAATGGCAGTATGATCAGTAGATGGTAGGTCTAGGATTGATTGAAGGATTCTTGGAATTGAGGTACTAGCAGGAGTGAGTGGAAAGGCAGGAGGTCAGAGGTAGAAATGTTTAGAAACTAGGATTATTCAGTGCTTTTACTGTTGATATTACTAAAATGTAGGGTGTAACTCAGAATTACTGGCTGAGATAGTGTCAAGGAAAATATCACTGGTGGAGAAAAATTCAAGGAACTTATTGGCCTAAATGTTAAAAGGGACATCTGTGTAGATTTTGAAATCAGGAATGAAGACAGGAGTAATGTGAATTAGAGTAGTAGTGAATATGCCAAAGTCCTTAAGAAATGAGGGGAAAATGATCTGAGAGTTAGTAGGTGACTGCAAGAAAAAGGGGTAAAGGGTGGCAGAGTCTCATGGCCTGAGATTCAAAGCTGAGGGAAGAATTTACACAGGAGGGAGAGCAAGGAGTCTGGAAGTGGCAGTGAGTTTCAGGAAGGATATAGACTCCATCCAGGCTTACCAGAAGACTGATGTGGGAAAAACATCTACCACTTAAGAAGCCTACAAAGGAAACAGGATTCTCATGAAATATTCGGGTTTTAGTTAGAGCAAGGAGGTAAAGGGTCTATTCAGAGAAGATATTGAAGCTGTATGGAATTGTGAAAGACTGTGAGTTCCAGGGGCACAGTGGAAGGATATGAGGAGTTGAGGGGGTGGAGAAGATGTGAGAGAAAATAGGGAATGTGCAGAGTCTTATGGGAATCATAATTCAGTAAACAAGGATAAACAGGAATTTGGGACTTCTGGTATTGATGATATAAAGAGGGGTAAAGAGCACAGTGAAACCAGTTCTGGTGGTCTCAAGGCAGCAGTGCTGTCAGTGATAGGAAATGGGAAGTGGTAGGTATGTACTGGGGCTGGGAAGGGACAGTCGTACACTAAGTTAAGTAGTCTGGACTCACTGTTTTTCTTTCTTTCTTTTTTTTTAATGATGCCAATTTTAAAAACCTTTGTCCTCTATCATGAATTCTATTTATCATGTGGATGAAGTGCAACTGTATGTCCTTACCTTGTGTATATTCAGGTATTCAAAAATGTCTAATAATATATGAAATAGCAGCTCAGGTATGATTTAAAAAAAAAAAAACTGTCACTAAACTGACTTCCTACAAATCAGAGTCATTCAGATTTCATGACTGTGTGTTCATGTTCAAATTTCATGTTGAGTTTTGGTTGGCTTAGTCTGTTTTTGTAGTCATGGTTCCAGAAGACGCACCTCTAGAGGATGGGTAACCACTGGGGAAGTCCCTAGCAAAGCACCTAGCATGGTGCTAGCTCTGGTACAGTGTGATAATGGAAGTGTTTGGACACTCTCCAGCTCTTTTGGCTGATGTTAAATTCTTCCTTATCAGTAATGAGATTCTTGACCCATCATTGATGACTCCATTGCACTTGTCAGGAGTCTTCTGTTTGACTTTATCTTTGATTCTGCTTTGCCATCTCTCATTTTTCACTGTGGCCTATTGAATTCATAGGATCTGAGCAACTTCTTAAGAGAAACTCTGTCTGTTTGTTTCTTGTTTTCCAGCTTTGTACTTTTATGCCTCTTGGACCATATACTCAATGTTTCCATGGGCAAACACTGGGTCATTTGTCTTTTAATCTTCTTTTTTCCTGATCTCTTATCAACAGCAAACACATTTGAGATGATGTTGGCATCAATATAAAAAGTTTTTTAAATTTGTGGAAATCCAAAGGGTTCAGGAGGAATGCTTGTGAGTTCAAATTTGCCAGGATGGTTGTTATCCTTCATCATTGCTCACTCAATTTCGTAAACCTTAATGAGCAAACCAAACTGGTTGTCAGAGTAGATAGTTGGTGAAGGTCTGAGTCTGCTTAGTGGTTTTATTAAATGCACTTGATCAGAATAGTCATGATTCCACCAGTCATGATTTCCACCAAAGGAAAAGGAGTAAAATTAAAAAGCAGCAAATCCTGAATATTTTCAAATCTCTGCACAAGGCATTAGATGGCTTCTTAGATATCCACAAACATAACGGATTCCCTTATGAGGGCCTGTGCTTTTGTTTTTTCGTTCCTTTCTGTTAAAAAATTCCCATAGGAATTTCTGAGTTTCTAAAGCTTAGAGATGCAGGTAGATGCACCATCTAGGAGGATGCCATGAGTCTGAGACTTGTTAACCGTGACATAAATAAAGGGTTAAAAAACCTTTCTCCTGCTCTGTGGATAAATTTATCTAATTTTCTAGCTCTGTAATTCTGAAAACTTGGTAAAGGTGGCATATCAGATGTGTTTCCAGGCAACATTCCTTACGGTAAAAATAACATCTAATTAGTAAACTGCATCTGAACTGGAAAGTCTATAAAAGAACTGTTTAAGTATCTGGTGGAAAGGCATAGCTTTGGGCTTTCCTAAGTGTAGAGGATTATTTCAACTAGTCATGTCTTTTGCTAGGGCCCTGGAAGCTGGTGCCAAAAGACTGCTATTACAGATAATGGCTTCTGTAGGGCATGAGGCTGTACTATGATCTAAATGTTTGTGTCCCTCAAAAATTCATATGTTGAAATCCTTACTCCCAAGGTAATGATATTAAGAGGTGGGGAGTCTTTGCGAGATGATTAGATCATGAGTACAGTGGCCTCAAGAATGGGATTAGTGGTATAAAAGAGACCCCAAAGAACTGCCTTGCCCCTTCCACCATGTGAGGAAAGAGCAAGAACGTGCTGCCTATAAGAAAGCAGGTCCTCACCAGACACTGAATCTGCTGGCGCCTTGATTTTTGACTTCCCAGGCTCCAAAAATGTGAGAAATAAATTTCTGTTGTTTATAAGCTACCCAGTCTATGGTATTTCATAATAGCAGCCTGAATAGACTAGCAGCCTAAATAGACTAAGACTTCTAAATCAAGGTGGTACCCATACTCATCCATTTCCTGATCTCATTCCCTCTCACCTGAGCTGTCACCAAGGGGGAACGGGGGCATGGAGTAAACCCTGGACTGCTGCAAGGAGTCTGCTGAAGAAACTCATCTGATGCCGCCATGACAACATCCTGTTTTTCCTGTCTCTTTATGCTCCTAAGGGAACCAATGCTATGGATGGCTTAGTAGGGTCTCGTGAGATTGTCTGTTTAAAGTCTTCTCTAACCAAGTAAGTGTCCATGGCTGCACACTTACATGCAAAGATTTTCTATTTCTTAATGGAGGTTGGACACATCAAAAGTACCATCTCTTAGGTTATGGATCAACACATTTCTCTCAGCACCAAATATCTTGTCCAATAACTAATAATAGTTACGACTATTGGCTCAATGATGATTCTTATATTGAGACCATCAGTGATTCCAGGCTATTTGGAGGCCTGATGCTTGGAGTGGTTAAATTTAGCGAGTACTGTATTGACAGTGTTGACAATGATCCTCTGATGCAAATGGGCTTCTGCAATTTTTTTTTTTTTGTCTTTGTTATAACCATTTTAGATACTTCCTCAAAAGAGAAACTTTTGGTTTGTTTTTGAGAAATTCATATAACATAACATTTAAAAATTTAACCGTTTTTAAGTGTGTAAGTCAGTTGTTTTCCATATATTCACAATGTTGTACAATCATCACCACTCTCTAGTTCTAGAACATTTCCATCACCCCCAAAGAAACTTCATACTTCCCAATTTTTTCCTCCCCCTATCCCTGGCTGGTACTAATCTACTTTCTGTCACTATGGATTTACCTATTCTGGACATTTCATAGACATGGAATCACATAATATGTAGTCTTTTGTGACTAGCTTCTTTCACTCAACATAATATTTTCAAGATTCATCCACGTTTATTCCAAAGGAATAAAATGAATCCGCATTTTATTCCTTTGTATTGCCAAACAGTAGTCCATTGTATAGATATACCACATTTTGTTTATCCTTTTGTCTGCAGATGGACATTTGAACTGTTTCTGATTTTTGGCTGTTGTGAATTGCACTGCTGTGAACATTCATGTACAAGTTTTTGTGTTAATTTTATGTGTTCAGTTCTCTTGGATATATATGTAGAAGCAGACTTGCTGGGTCACTCTATCTTCAACAAGAAGCTTTTAGTTTTTTCTTTGTATTTCATTTGGGTCATTTACTATCATGAAAGACTAGTGCTTTATATAAGACTAGAGAACTGCCTCATCAAAAATGCATCCAATCAGATATTTGGCATTTTAAAAAAATGTGTTTGTAAGATTTGCTGTGGCTGGGCGTGGTGGCTCACGCCTGTAATCCCAGCACTTTGGGAGGCCAAGGCGGGTGGTTCACGAGGTCAGGAGATCCAGACCACGGTGAAACCCCGTCTCTACTAAAAATACAAAACATTAGCTGGGCGGTGGCGGGCACCTGTAGTCCCAGCTCCTCAGGAGGCTGAGGCAGGAGAATGGCGAGAACCTGGGAGATGGAGCTTGCAGTGAGCTGAGATCGTGCCACTGCACTCCAGACTAGGTGACAGAGCGAGACTCCGTCTCAAAAAAAAAAAAAAAAGATTCGTTGCAATTGATTGTTTGCAGCATCAAAGATAAATTGTTCTGTATCAATAAAGACGGCCTAGCCTGTGGTGGTCCTATTTCCTGACCACTAGTGATTATCTCCACCTTCATATGGTTAAAAAGGCACTCACACAGGATTAGATGGTACCAAAACCAATGCTCCTTGATATGATTGCCAGGGAGGATGGGTCTGATTTATAGAAGACATAGACACTGGGGCTGCTGCCAAACTCAATCTAGGATCATGCTTGTTTTTTCCTGATGGAGGCTGGAGTCCTGGGAAGAAGCTTCAAAGATTATTTTTTCTACTTTCTCTTATTACCTGTTACTTTAAGGATTGATTGTTCTGTTTATTTAATTTAGGATCTCTCCTTTATATAGTTGGATTCTTCCAAAGTTGGGTGATTCTTAAATGCCCATATTATAAGTGAAGGAATAGACTGAATAGTTTTGGTAGCGGAAGTGTCTATCCTTAGTCTAGGTGAGAATTTCTGCTCATCTGGCAGGGAAAGTCAATGCCCTGGTGTCTGTGAGTCAGTTGGGCCAGCACTGCACTTCCCTGGGCCAGATGCTCACTGTGGGACCTCACTTCTCAGAACTCCCATTGTAGAGAGCTGAACTCACGCGCTAACCTTGTTGACACTTATGAGGGTTATCTCTCTAAAGGCAGATGAGGGGGCATTAAGCCAACTGCTCCTGCATCTTTTAATTCATTTTCTGACTGATAACTTACAATCTCTCCTCAGATTCTTTATTTACCTAGATCACTCATTGTTCTACAGGTTTACTTAGATTGTTCTACAGGTACTCCTGATAAAACTTAGGATTTGCAGTCAGGAAGTGGGGTCCTCTCTTCTACCTGTGTGAGTCACAGATTCTCCAGCTGCCAGTATGTTGCCATCTGCTTTAAACTAGAAATTCATGTTGTGAGCTGCTGATAACACCCCTCTTGATTTTCCAGCATTGAGACAAATTTATTTTCATTTGTTTCTTCTGACATTTCAGTAGGATTTGGGGATGAAGGAAAACATATCTTTGTAATTGACCTTTTTTTTTTTTTTTTTTTTTTTTTTTTTACTTTTATCTAGATCAGGACAGTCCAATCCAACCTTTTATCTCCAGAAGGGCTTTCAAACATATGTGCTCAGGAAAAAACCACCAGGTTCACTTCTTCCTAAAGCACATAAGGTATAGTATACAAATGTAATGATAAATTCTTTGGTGACAAATAAATGCTTTTAATACACACAAAGCCAATTTACTTTTAAAAGGCATCTTATGATTGCCAAATAACATAAAATGTATTTTATTTCTAATGAAAATTTCTGTTGAATTATATCTTTTTTTGTTTTAAAAAATGATTTGAGGTTGAAATGTAAGTCTATCTTTAGGCTATTAATCTTGAACAACATCCAGTTCTTTTGTGTATTTGATTTTCCTCTACACTGTTGGCTAGAAGTAAAATCAACCAATGAATATTTTCAGTGCTACTCATCTATAGATGTTTTGTTTTATTATATATTTATTATATGTAATAGTAGCTACTCAGAATTATTTTAATATATTTGCTATGAGAATCCTCTAATCTTTTGGTGATAAAAGAAAGATTTGAGTAAGTATTTTATAGTACTCTCTATTAGTGAGAATTATAAAAGATTTTGTTAAAACTAGCTTTTCTGTCTTCAGAAAACAGGTATTATCTGTGGATTTTCAGAGAACAAGAGGGGACAGAAATCAAAGCACTGGAGAACATTAAAAGCACTGTGCATATTTAGGGTATGACTGTAATCATGTACAGCAGGTGCTTCCCAGGCCCAGCTCACTGGGGAAGGACAATTGTGGGGTAGGCTTAATACCACAGTAATAGAAAATGTAGATTCTATGGGACTTTCTTGGTCCCATATCATATTCCCAGAAACATGAAGTAAGTTGGATGCTTAAGATAAAAAAAAAAAAAGTTGGGTAACTTTTATAAATATCAATATAGTATGGCTGAAGGATAATCCCCACGCATGCCCCAATAAACAGCTTTATTTGTCTTTTTTCTTGATGGCATCCCACCTGAACACATCAGAACAGGGCATAATGCTCTCAGCCCTAGTACAGCTCCCAAGGATCTGGAGTACTCTGTTTCAACTCCCTTCAGTTTTCTCAACTCTGCATTGAAAAAAGCAATGCTCCTGCTCTGTGATCCACTTTTTGCTTCTCTAACCCTTTTGCCCTTTCCCCTTTACTTCCTCCCCCTCATTTCCCAACACCTGAGTGGTTAACACTTCTTTTCACAGCCCTTGGTACCACTGGCTGCTCTCTCCCTGGACATGGGTTTCATTACTTTCCTGTTCCATTTATTGCCGCAGCTCCTGCTTTACTTCCTGATGTCAAAATGAGCTACATAGTTTCCCCTCCTTAGAATGGTCAGTCACCATTGCCTGAGTCTGGGGCCAGGTGACTACATGTAGATGAGCCATCGTTACTTGGCTTGCATCAACAGCTCTGCCCTTGGGTCCTGAGTGATAGCCTGTGCATCTGTCCTAATTAAGGAAGCCATTTTTTCCCCACTATCTTATTTGGGCTCCAGTTTGCTTCTAGCTGCCTACTTTCCTGGTAGTTATCTTGAGCTCCACAGCAGTCATGAGTGCCGGGAAAGATCCCCATGCCCCTGCCCTGGAAACACATGCCTCCCTTGCTCTCCAGAAAGGGCGGTACTTTTCCTTCCACCACCACTCACCTCTCACCCCCAGCTCTTTGTAGCTGACTGTGGCAGAGTGCTAGAATAGAGACTTACTTGAGCTTCCTTGGAAAACATGAAAGAGTGAGCAGCCAGCCAGGGAACTGCTGAGGAAAAAGGGATATTTTATGATAAAATATGTGAAATATTGTGAACAGTAACTATTGCCTTCACATTATCAGAGCCAGGGTTAAGTCTCATGCAGGTGCTCATCTTCTTATCCTAATTAAATTACATTTTTTAGTAGTGGTCTAATTTATAATCATAATGCTTATACCAAGACTACTATTAGGGAAGTTTTACTATTATCCTTTGGAGTATTTGTTGATACTGTTTTACGTTGTTTTCTAGCCTTAAGGTTAGCTGATGAGTAGTTATTAAATTTAATTACAATGAAATCAGTTTCCCTGATTTTTAATGATTTATCATCCTATTTAGATTGATAGAGAATTTAAAGTCCAGAAAGCCTTGTTTTCAGTTGGATTCCCTGTTCCCAAGCCTATACTGTACTGCAGTGATACTTCTGTCATCGGAACAGAATTTTACATAATGGAACATGTGCAGGTAAATTAACACTTAATCTTACTTTGTTGTTGCTTTTACTTTTAATTATGAAGTTAATTAAGATGTTTTATTATGATACTTAATAAATGATATAGTTTGTTATTTAACATTTTAGGTAATTAGATTGCTTTGCAAAGACTTACAATTTTGTTCAAATTTGAGCACTTACAAAGGGAGGGATGGAATAGACAAGAAACAAATTTAGTAATTAAGGGGTATTGACATATTCTTAAATTTTCCTCTAGGTGACAGTAAAGAGCTATCTGTAATGACAATAACCAAATTGTCCGTAAGGTAGCAGGGAAAACAAGACTCCACATAGGTCAAGCCATTAAGAACAATAAATTCAAAATGTGTTTTAAATTTTTTCTGTAAAATGGTTGAGAGTAGTTTTGGTGTTTACATTCATCTTGGCATATCCTTCTATTTTCCCTTTGGCATGTATACTCTAATGTTAAATATGTTTCACAAATGAATGTTTTTCTAGTATATTCTACAAAGTATTGATTGCACACATTTAAATAATCTGTTGTAATCACTTCCATAGGGTCGAATCTTTCGTGATTTAACAGTTCCTGGAGTTAGCCCAGCAGAACGTTCAGCCATATATGTGGCCATGGTAGAAACATTGGCTCAGTTACATTCCTTGAATATACAGTCATTGCAGCTGGAAAGATATGGTGTAGGTGCTGGGTACTGCAAAAGACAGGTAATACATCCACATTAATAGCTATTTTTTCAAGTTCTGGTAAATAATATACCTTGTTAGTCAACAAAAAAACTTACTATTGTATACTTTTCTGAAGCTTGGCTATGACTTTTAACATTGTCCTTCAGAATGACTAGTTTTTAGTATAAAATTATCTTATGTTTTTATATTAGGTTTTGTTCCACAAAATCTTCTGTTTCAGACTCTTCACTTAATTTTCCAATACTTTTAACTATACAATTTTTTCTTATTATTATTTTTATTTATTTATATTTGAGACGGAGTCTTGCTCTATTGGCCAGGCTGGAGTGCAGAGGTACAGTCTCTGCTCACTGCAAGTTCCACCTCCCAGGTTCATGCCATTCTCCTGCCTCAGCCTCCCAAGTAGCTGGGACTACAGGCGCCCGCCACCACGCCCTGCTAACTTTTTGTATTTTTAGTAAACATGGGGTTTCAACGTGTTAGCCAGGATGGTCTCGATCTCCTGACCTCGTGATCCGCCCACCTCAGCCTCCCAAAGAGCTGGGATTACAGGCATGAACCACCATGCCCGGCCTACAGTTTTATCTTCCTAAGTTGGACTAGCAGACGTTTATTAAGCTTGACTGTGTGTTTAATACCTGCTGAGTATTGTGTTAAATATCAAGAAAAATATACAATAGGTTCTTCCCCATAGGAACTTGTGGTCATTTTTGAGAGACCTGTACATGCATGTCATACATGAAACCTGAAAATGGTGTAAAAGAGTGTAAAATCTAGTAGTAAATTGTTTGATACTCATCATGAGAGCTGTGCCATTCGAAGGGTAGAAGTTGGGTTGCCCTTGCTTATATAGAGAAAGCTTCCTGGGAGAGATATCTTATAATGAATATTTAAGGAAAGATAAAATTTAGAGTGATGGGGATCATTTTAAATTAAAGGAAAGCAATATTAGATATATATGGGGCTGCTTTCCTTTATAAGCATATCATTTTGTGGGGGCTAAGGAAAGAGAAAAGGGAACTAAAGTTTAGGGAATACTCACTATATGCTAGGTCCTACATGGCAGAGTGAGTTGTCGACCTCTCTTTTTTGATCTTTACAACAACCCTAAGATATAGGTATTACTACTCCCATTTTGCAGATGAAGAAAGGGAGGCTTGCATCAATCAAGTAATACACAAGTAAGTGGCTTAGATATAATTTAAACCCAGGTCGATATGAGTGGATAAGACCAAGTAAAGATCTTTGTTCTATTGCACTAAATTGAGCAAAGATGCCTTGGGAAGTGGAGATTAAAAAAACAAATAAACAAGATGGTCCCACTTGTTGGAGGACTTTACGAGTAAGTTGATTTGTTTGTATTCAATTCTAAGAACAATAGAAGATCTTTACACTGATCATACCTGTAATATATTTAGAAAATTATATGGATAATAAGAAAGAGTATTAAAATGAAAAGTAGACCAGGTGCAGTGGCTGAAGCTTGTAATCCCAGGACTTCAGGAGGCCAAGGCAGGCGGATCACAAAGTCGGGAGTTCGAGACCAGCCTGACCAACATGGTGAAACTCCGTCTCTACTAAAAATACAAGAATTAGCCAGGCATGGTGGCGTGCACCTGTAATCCCAGCTACTCGGGAGGCTGAGGCAGGAGAATTGCTTGAACCTGGGAGGTGGAGGTTGCAGTGAGTCACTGCACTCCAGCCTAGGCAACAGAGTGAGACTCTGTCTCAAAAAAAAAGTAAATGTCTTCTTTTTTTCTTCTAGTCCCCATATTCCCTTTTTCAGGGGTTACTTATTTCTTGTGACCCTTTCCAGAAATTATCTATGTCTATATATTTGTGTTTGTGTGTGTGTGTGTGTGAGAGAGAGAGAGAGTGGGTATGTGTGCATGTGTGTTTGTGTGTGTTTGTATGCATTCTTTCTTTTTTCTTCTACAAAGTAGTTGCTGAATAAAGACTAGAACCATATCTCTTGATCCCTAGGCTAGTATTTTTCTCCTGATAAAAAGCTAGGTAAGTAAAATGGAACTATATGGAAAAGAGACTTAAATGTTTAAGGTTTAGGCTGATTTGAGTGTTTTAGGCTGACATGAGTATCACCAGTATGGGTCTTAAGTATTTAGGAGTAAAACAGCATTTGAATTTTGTTTTAATTTTAGAATTGCTAGATCCTACATTCCACTTTCAGCTTTACCATTTTTCTTATTTATATGTCTTTAGGTATCAACCTGGACAAAGCAATATCAAGCTGCAGCTCATCAGGACATCCCTGCCATGCAACAGTTATCGGACTGGCTAATGAAGAACTTGCCGGATAATGACAATGAAGAGAATTTGATTCATGGAGATTTCAGACTAGATAATATAGTTTTCCACCCTAAAGAGGTGCAGTTAGCTATGTTTACAATTAATTGAGTAGGTCTGTTTTGTGACACAATACCAAGTAAATGCTCCCCCCAGAGCACTGAAGAAGCCCAACCGACTCCCTATTCCCCTACAGCTCAAGACTGTCGTCACCACTCAAAATTTTTAGAAAGCAGTCCTGAAGATTTTCCAGCATAAGTTAGCTGCCTACCTTTAAGACTGGTTCTAATCCCAAGTGGTATTTGGTTTACTGCTTAGAAGGATTTGGGAATTTTACATGCAGGATGCTGTTTTCTTCAAAGAAGTTTTTCATCTACTACTTACAATATTTAGCTTATCCATGTTCTTGCTTTTTTTTCTGGTTCATTTATACTGCTTTGGGGTTTTTAGCCCTATCTCATGAAGAATTTATTCTTTGTTTATTATAAACTCTGAGAACAGAGAATTCCAAAAGCTTCTTGAGGCTTCAAAAGAATTACATGAGATTAATATAAGCTTGCTCTGTGTAAATGTGCACACTGTACTCTTTATAAAAACAAATGAAAGCTGTAATCCTCCACTGAGCACCTGCAATGACACCTAGGATTACAGTATAGTGGGAAAGAGGAAACTTCTTCAGTTTTCCTCTGATTAACTGTATGTCTTTGGGCATGCCATTTGGCACTTAGTATTCCTACATGCATGAGAAAGATTTGCAGTTCCCTGAATCCTGCTTCTGAGAGGAGGATTTTCTGGGTTCATTAGTTTTCTTAGAATGCTAAGATGTTTTAGGGCAGGAAGAGCTGCTCTAAATTCATGTGCTAAACTTCCAGGTTTTGTGTTCCTTTCCTATTGGAAAAGGATGGTGGAAAATACCATTATAAATTGCATTGTTGTCATAACTCAAAGTAGTGTATATCAATTGAAAATCCAAAAATAATGTAAACACATGTGAGCATGTTTACCCGCAGGAGAAAAAATTTTTCATAGAAAGTCCCAGCCTGACCAACACGGAGAAACCCCATCTCTACTAAAAATACAAAATTAGCTGTGCGTGGTGGCGCATGCCTGTAATCCCAGCTACTTGGGAGGCTGAGGCAGGAGAATTGCTTGAACCGGGAGTCGGAGGTTGCGGTGAGCCAGGATCACACCATTGCACTCCAGCCTGGGCAACAAGAGTGAAACTCCGTCTCAAAAAAAAAAAGAAAAGTCAATTTAGATATTAAAATTATACTATGTAATTATGTATGTATGTGCATAGATGTGCAACCTGTTGCTACTGGCACTGATGAATTCTGAATTCTAACCTTGTTATTTATCTACCCTTAGATTAGAAAAATTAAATATGCTAATTTATAATCTAGAAAATTATAAAAGCATATGCCTTCAAACATACCAGGATCTGGCCTGTATTTGATCTGTGTCATTTAATATTTTAGTCAAGTCTATGTAATATTGAGTCTCTATAGTAGATAACAGAACCCACTAGACTTGGAGTTCCTTTAAAACAATGACTGTATCTTATTCATCTTTATATTGCAGGTGCTTATATGATTCTGAATTTATCTGTGTTGAAGGGATTAATTTTAATTATTCACTAAGCAACTATTTCCTTCTCATAAATTTGTGCTTAACTTTCATTCCCCAGCAGTGTGAACTTAAAGCAAGTTATTTAATCTATCTCTGTATCTCTGTTTTATTTTAACTTTTGTTTTGCAATAATTAGAGTCCCACAAAAAGTTGTAAAAGTATTATAGTACAGAGAAGTCCTGTGTATCCATCATCCAAATTCTGCAAAATGGATATTATACAACTATGGTACATTATCAAACCCAGTAAATTGACATTGTGTGCCTTTTAAAATTGAAAAAAAAAAATTCTGAGTTGCTGGGCAGCTAAAATGAAAAGAGTCAATATGGAGCAACTGGCTGGTACGTGGCATATCAATGATGCTCAATTTATTTCAGGTACCCTCACTTTTCCATTTTTTCCCCTTCATTTTTCTCTCTGACTTTTCTAAGACTACTTGTCAAGCTTCTTCAGAAAATATTAGGGTATAAGTAAATCTTTCATAAAATGTACTAAAACCTAAACAGTGGTTGTAGGGGATGGAATTAGAGGAGACATAATTGTACATTTCTGTAATGTTTAGGATTTGATGTTTTTTGGTTTTCATTTTAAAACAACAGCATGTTGTGTTTTGTCATCAGAAAACACAACAATTAAGAAAGAAGACAAAAGCAATTTTAAATGACAAACCTTCCAGGAATGTATGGGGTAAGCCAGTAAAAGAAACTACAGGATATGGCAAAACGAAATTATTTTCCATTACTTATTTATAAAGTATTTAAAGCATGTTTGAGCAAGTGTTTCAGTAGCACAACATGCTCACTGCAGTGTTGAAAAGAAATCCAGTTTTCCTGGAAAATGTTGATTTTCCAAATATAAATTTTACCGGTAGAGAAATGTTTAAGATCTTGGAGTTTAATGTAAAATCTGCATATTGTCATTTCAACTTGAAAAATATAATTAGGAACATCCATTGGAACTTGTCAACTTCAGTGATCTAGAAATTGAACCTGTTGTCTTTGACCTCACCCTCTTTACCTTCTGTTTGTTTATTTCTCTGTATCTTCCCTGAGACACTGCAAATTTGATTGCTGTTAATTTAGAATCCATAAGCCCTTCATGACTTCACTTGATGTCTTATCCTACATAAGCCACATGATCATAATCAGTCATCTCAAAAACTACCCTCTTTAGTATCGATTTCATTAATAATTTTTTGACTATAGATGTATGCAAGTAGTGTAAGAATTATGAAGTGTCCTGACTTTAGGTTACTTATTATTCTAGAATCTTCTCATCCTGACTTTATATCATCATTATTATTTTACTTTTTCTAATAATCCTACAGGGGCTGTTCATCACCCCTTGACTTTAACCAATTTCTAGCCCTAAACTTGAATCCTCATACTTTTACTGCAGAATAAAGTGAAATAAGGTTAACTGGGTCTGAGACATTTTTATGCCACATGATTTTATCTAGGCTGTAACTTCATCTCTTAGTAAAACCTGTGACATTTAAAAAATGGCTTTTCTAAATCTTTTCCCTTCTTCTCAAACTCTCACATTTCTTTTCCCATCTCGGCTTCCACTCCCAGCATATGGTCTTGTCTTCTACTTGACTCATCTTTGTCCTTTCAGTCATTTTCCAGCATAGCCTGCTTTCTAGGAATTACATCATGCCCCTCAAAAGTTCTCTTTATATTGTTGAAGACGTTTTAGTCCACTATACAGTATCACCTGTATGCAGATTGATGGGTGATATTTTTCTTTAGCCTCATTGCCAAGAAAAGTTGTCCCTCTTGAGCAGCTGGTTTGTTTTTGACCTGCATTCACTGTAAAGATTGTGACTGACCATGCTTCACACTTTATTTTACCTGCTATAAAATTCAAAGCAAATCTTACTACCCACACTAACAACCCTGCATGTCCTATCACATTCAATTATGTGTAATAACCTTACTCCTAGCTTCATCTTTTTATAACAAATTCTGTTATTTTCTTCCCTGCCTTCTTCATCTACTACTGTTTGTTCTGTTGGATTGTATGTATTTTTTTTTGTTTGTTTTGAATGCCAGTACACATACATATTAATAAAATATAATGGCATAAAAGTATACATAAAATGAATCTCTCTATAAAGAAGATAATTTAAAAAACTAAAAGCTTTCTGTTATGCTGAGGTTTCAGAAAACTGTCAAAATCATTTTACTAATAAGTTCCTTAGTAGCAGTAAGACGATTTAGTAAATGTCCAGATCAACCACTAAAAGTTATGTTGAGCTTTTAATAACTCTCAGCACAAACAGGCATCGACAGGATTCTAATAAGTTATTGCTAATTAATTTGCACTAATTTATGCAATTTGATGAGCCATCAGCTTTTCTTACTGGCTTTTGTTTTATAGCTTTGTGTTTTACCCCAAAATGGTTCAGATATTCTGAAACATAACTCCAGAGAAGTTTCCCAATTTGTATTAAAAAAGAAAATAATCATTTATCGCATAAGTAAGCGCCTCATCTTTTCTTTGGATGTTAAAAGCATAGACAACAAATAGAATGATGTAAGAGAATAATGCATCCATCCTCTTCACTAGTTTCACAAACCTAGCTAGTATAGTAATTTAT